>NW_010972648.1:381593-444077 GCF_000737465.1 Haliaeetus leucocephalus
CGGCGCGTCCCCCCCCACGCCCCCGCCCCCGGCCGCGGCGGAACCCCGCGGGCCCCCCCGGTTCGCGGGAAGGACGCTGCGCGTCTCGGGGAACCTGTGCGAGGGGATGTGTCAAGGAGTCGTCTTTCTCGAGACCGCCTCTTAATTGGCAAACACGTCTTCATTAATTTTACCTCAATGTCATGATGTCACAGCCAGCGGTACCAGCCCCAAGCTAAATAAGCAATAAGCCTCATTTTTCAACACACAAACACATAAAGATGTCAGCTCAAACTGTTTACTAATTAACACTTAAAAAGACACAAATTAGATATGCGTGGCTAAGAGCAATTATAATCAAGACGAATTTCTCTAGTCATTTGGGAACTGAAAAAAAAGCCTAATTGCTGGAACCAATGTTTTAAAAACTGAAATCATGCCAGTTAGCAAATATGTTCATTTAAAGAACATTTCATGTGACTACACTCTGGAGAATTGACTACAAACATGAGAACAAGGAAAAAGATTTCTGTATAAAATTAAAATTTTAAGCTCTTTTAGATTTACAACTTCTTCGTTAAATATATTTGCAAAGAGCAGCCCATGAAAACTTGTAGCAATTAAGTGGTTAAATGAACTGCCTTCCTTGTCAGTTTAAAAGGAATGATTAATATTAGAAGCTCACTTTACTAATTAGACCCTCTCCAGACTTTTCGCTCAATGCCAAGCTAAAACGAAGACGGGGTGCACTCTGCCAGCGCCCCGCCAGCGCAGGAGGCCCACAGTAGCCCGACAGCTGATCGCGCTGCTGACACCCACGTGGCACAGCAGCACCCGCTGCCGCCGCCGGAGCCGAGAACGGTCTCGGCACCTTTGCCACCACCTGCACCACCTGCCCGCTCGGTGACGTTCCCCTACCCAGGACAGGCAGGAGCCGCGAGGACAAACTCCCTGCAGCCCCGTAGGGAAAGCCAGCAGCAGCACTGCCAGGGCTCTGCTCCTCTCCACCCTACATCCACCAAAGCAGCCGTGGGCAAACGGCGCCCTCGGCTTAAATCCGCCTTCACCCACTGGGCTTCACCGCCTCTTCATACGCCACTTCTTCATACGCTCCTCAGGGCACGGCTGTGCAGTCCTGCTGCAATGGGATGCTGACTTCAGGTGCAGCCTGAGTGTGCAGTACAGGGTTTGCGCCTATTTTCATCACTTTTCCTGAAAGGGTGGAGTCCTTTCATTCAGCTCGCCTCACGGCTTGGAGGATGGGTGCATACATCTGCAAATGTGGTGACAGAGAACAATAACTCTTGGAATTCTCTGGGAATATTTTTTGCAAGGCATCTAGCTCCAGGGAAAATGTTCTTGCTGCTTTGGAAATCCAGAAGATTTGCTGTAATGGTGCTATTGCTTGCAAGGGAAATAAAGCCATGCAGAAATTCACAATATTTATATGCATAGCTATCTATGTGCAGACAAGATGCTTCATCAAGGAATACGGGCTGCATAATTATACTTTTCATTACTGTGAAATGCACACAGCCTGTAACGGAACAGGAGGGCGTGGGGAGAGCCAGCAGGTACCAACCTCTCCTCCCCAGGCCACACAAACAACTCCGGTACTGGTGTCCCCGCACTCCACAGGCCTGCAAGGGGCACAGGACAGGGCTGCACAGCCCACCCCTCCGGGCAGCGCCCAAGCTGCCAAGACCTCTCCCGCACCAGGCGACATGCAGCAGGCTGCAGAAGCAAATCCAATGCTACTTCGCTTGACCTCCAGCAAAAGGGACCTGTGGCCCCGCGGCCAGCTCCTGGCGAAGAGTGGGGGGAAGGAGGCAGGCACATGTCGGGGCCACCAGCTCTGCGCACACCTGCATCCCAGCATGCAGGGCCCTCGTGACAGATGCAGGCAGTCCCAAACAGAAGCATGGCACACATGCCACGTGGCAGGACCACAGCACCCAAGGCAGTGGGTGCTTCTGCCAGCGATTGCACCCGTCAGGCAGCAACTTCAGAGCCACTGTTGCTGCTCCCCTGGCCTGCTGGGAGCCTGGAAAGAGCTGGCAACTGACTACCTTCTTTTTGTACTCAGACAAAACTTCCAGGCAGAAGAGGATGGATTTAGGAAACTGGACTCGCAACTGGAATCAAAAAGTGGAGAAGCCATGAGGAGTCTGGAAGTTTTGCTATGCCATCTTCTTACTCTCTGCCTTTAACCCTTTAGCAAGAGAAGATGTTTGTGACCGATGGTGCCTGAAGAAGCACGTGCTGGTGAGACCATTTTCCTCCTGGTCTGAGACTTCAGCTGAGAGGCAGCCCTTGCAATGCAGGCAGCTCCTCGGCACCATGCAGCCCAAGTCTTGCATGTGCCAAAATGCTCCCTCAGGAACAGGAGTCCACCCTCGGTTTGATGGCTGTCTCCTCCCCAAGCTCTTGGAAGACTCACGCTCACTGAAGTACAGCCAGGTTTTCCTGGTAACAAGTTACCAGCACCATCAAACTGAAAAGCGGTGAAGTAGTTTACCTGACATTGCTTAGTCAAAATCATTTGCTTTCCTGAGATGCAAGAGGCAACCTAATACAAACAGTGCCCTGCTTGTAACATGTTAATAAATGACAAAGAAAGGTTAAGTAAGAAAGACATCTGGAATTAAATAGAGGGCAGACAACTTTGGCATTAGATTCAATACCTAAAGTGTCTTCACCTGGCACAGATCACAGAGGACATCCCTAATTCTGAGCTTACTCTTTGACCCCGTGTTGACTTTATCCACCGGCAGTGACTTGGGAAAGACAAGAGAGGCATTTTCCATAAGGGAAGGGATCTTACAATGAAGTGAACACAGCTCTCATGATGCTTTTGCTTAGTGCCTGGCTGGCTACCTACCTCCTTTTCGATTTCTGCAAGGGTTTTGATTGTGATGCCCAAGAGATCAACTGGCTGCATCTGACAAGAAAAAAAAAGAAAGAAAAAAAAGAATCAGAAATGTCAAATTTAGGGGTTTTTGTTTTGGTTTTGTTTTGTTTAAAGTCAGCAAATACTCTATCACCAGAGATTTAGAGGCACCAGCTGTAAACACATGCATAATCCTGTTTCTCCATCTACCACAGGAAACAGAAGGTGGGTTAGCTCTAACGCCTTTCTCCCTAAGTGGGGACAGCTGACACTCATCTCAGTGTCACTTTGCACAGGTAGATCTTCAGCCATCTCCCTGCCGCAGGATGGCTGTTAGTGGAATGCACTTTGTAACACCCTATGGATTTCATATGGCCCCCGCACGTAGGTGTGAGACGCACTGGCTGTGGGAAGCCCCGACCAAACTGACCATATGGTGGCAATGGTGTCTAAAGGATCCGAGGGGAGGATTAGCACGACCTAATCTCTCTGCATTTGTCCTCACAGCAGGGACTCCAGCTTTCTGGGAATAAAGGCCCATAAACAACCCTTTCAGAAAGCAATGGTTGTGAAAAACCGTGTCCGGCTGCACACGCAAGTTGTGTCAGCAGGAAGAAGAAAGCACAAAGCAGGAGCAGACGTGAAAAATCAGATAGAGCTGATGGCTCGGTGTTTGCCTTAACAGCTTCTTGTAAATTGATTTTTGAAGAGATATTGTTTTAGGATTGGATAGATTAGGGAACTAATAATGGGATGCTGAGCCTTTGAGCTCTGGATCACCAACTTAAACTAGCACTGGCCCAGTGACGCTGAAAAGTCATTGTGAATTGGTACCCAGGCTTCCATTTTGGTTGAGCAAACGTACCCTGCCCAGGCCGTTGGCGGTACCCTCCGCTGCCACTGCAGAGCTCGGCGCCGAGCAGGCAGGACGCGGTGCCCTCTCGAGCTCACCCCGCTGCAAGGCAGGAGCCATGCCGCTGGCAGCACAGGCACGCCGAGCAGGACTCCGCTTGAACTCGCTTAGAAACGTGCCGTATGTAAAACAACCCAGCCTGTTTTGCCGCTGCACTTGAGACACTTTGACTCGGATAATCTCCCATGCCAGAGGGCAACCCCAGTCCTGCTCCCTGGAACCCAGTCGCAGTCCAACTGCGGCATCATTAGGACACAGCTGCCTCCGCCAACTTTCCAGGCTGGGACTGGTAAACGTAAAGGCACAGCCTCCCCACCAAACTGGATTTTGGCCAGCACAGCCACGGCAATCCTACCACCCCCAGTCAGCTACAGCCACTCGTGCTCCACCTGCAAAACCACCAGAGCCTGCTAAGACTGAGTAGCTCTGGAAGACCCCTGCCCACATGCCGCTGCCCGGCTCTGCCTGCACAGGGCATGGAGCCGCAGGAGCCTCGCAGCAGCTGCCAGTGCTGGAGCGCACCATGCCATTACCATTGCCTTGAACTTCTGGGGTGCAAAAGGAAAGTCATAAAGCCAACTGCACTGCGCCATCTCCACAGCAGTTTAAATCTAGGAGAGCTGTACATTTGCAGCTTTCTTTACAATCTATGCTAAGAAATTAGAAATGCTTCCAGCACCAGAGAGTCCCACCGCCATTCCTATTTCTGATGGTGATAAACCTTCAACTCCCAGGACAATTCAGTTTTAGAAGTGATCTGGCAAAAGCCATTCCCACCCTATTGGAAAATATTGTGAAGCGCAACCTTGGGTCATCTCAAGCACTGGGTATATATTAGGCCCCACAACAGAAAAGCTCCCAGAGGCAGGTAATTTGCGTTGATGCTTTGTGATCACTCTCCATGAAAAGATTAATTTCAGACATTGGGAGAACAATGAAGGCAACTTACCCCTTCAGGAGCACAGGCAAACTTCTCAGAAATCATAAAAGGCACTCCATCCATTGCTGAAAGGGACAAAACGAGCAGACACGTCACATTTCCAGCTGACTTCTCACATGCAACTTCACACATTCCCAGTGACAGATCAAGTATTCATGGCATTGACACATGATTGATAGCTCATAGAAGTTATTGCCAGCCTTTTCCTCCCTCTAACCTGCCAGTGGTTTCTCTCTGTTCGAGACACAGCTGGGTTAGTCCCTACCAAATCAGGAATTCAATGAACCCTCCCTGCTCTATCCAAACACAATTTCATGGTCTCAATTTTGAGTCTTCCAATTTGGTTCAGCTGCCAAAACAGGACAGTATTTGAAACTGAAAACAAATACAAACAGTTTAAGAGGACAGACATCCATTTACCACTACCATGCAGAACCATCTGAGCAAACTCGGTGGTGTCTGAGCAAGAGGCTAAGGAACATACCTGGTCCAGGTGACTTGTATCTCTCCAAAGCCATAAGTACTACTACCTGGGCAGAATGAAAACAAACACGTGGGGCCAAGTACCCTCCCTGGCCTGGCTGCCACTGCAAACTCAACAGTGGGCAACGGAGCTCAAACACTTGCAAACCACATCTGGAGGACGGAAACCAGTGGAGTATGAGGACAGACACAAGGACGTGACAGCACACGCCACAGCCTCGTGTCACTGGGCCAAGCTCTGTAGCACAACCTAAATGATACTAAGAGGATTGTTTGCCTTTATATTGCCTTGTGTGTTCTTCTTAGATAGTGCAGTGATGTTCGGCGTTTCTGTCTTGCTATCACCACCTCGAAAACTTCACAGAAAGCCTCCCACAAGACACGTCAGTATAAGGGAGACACTTATTTTTAAAACATTTAACTCAGCAATTTCCACACAAGACTGAAAAGGGCACATTTCTAAGGCAGACTGCAACCCCAAATACACCTGCTTTATTTCAGTTACACCTTTAACATTTTAAGTCTTTAAATTTCAGCTCTGAAAGAAATAAAAACTTCAAACTAGAGCAAATTTAAGCCCTGAAATGCCCTCAAGTAATCCTCAAATAGGGTTTTCTTTCACAAAGCATCTGCACCCATGAACCCAGCATTTTTCTGCTTGATGTTTGTAACTTCCATCAGCACCAGTGACTTACCATGTTAGTGATTTAACACAGGTTATTTAAGAATACTTAGCATTTTACATTTGCTTTGTATATTTTGGACGTAAAAAACCCCTCCACTGGAGTAATTTCATTATCAAAGGTGCTATATGGCAGCCACAGCACTACATGAAACAAAAGGAAACAGATGAAAAGCAGCATCACCAAATCCGGGAAATTTTGAACCTGAAAGACCATCTGCATTTGTTATCCCGACAGAAACCTGCTTTGATCAGTCACACGCCGGCTTTTGTAAAGTAATTTAAAGAATAAGCCGTGATCAGCGTGCACGTTCCCCCAGCAGCGCCCGCCGGACTGCCTCCATCCGTCCTTCGGTCCTTGCGCACTCCAGCCCTCCCAGAGCTCAAAACTGCAGAGCAAAGCAGCAGATGAAAGCAGGGTGTGCCAAAGGCTCAGCAGCGCAATTAGCACTCTCCTAAACAAACGAGCTTCAACAGAGCTGTAATTAAGCAGGCCTGTAATTAAGTATATGCCCTTTATCATAACGATCATGCTTAAAAATGGCATGATGCATGGAAGTGTGTTATTAATGCTGCACTCCCAAAGCGCAGGAGCGTGCACAGGAGCTGGCGTGTCAGGCCTGTCACTAGGCTGCTGGTAAAATACATTAAAGGGAGAAATCGGAAAACAACACGCTCATTCAACAGCTCTTTTCACAGCCAGGCACTAGAAGTCATGAGGATTTAAATACCCACCAATTCAGGAAACTTTACGGAAATAAAGCACGAGGCTGTCACAGCCAGCCGCCTCCCCCAGCGCTGGGAGGGCGGCAGCCTTCGCCCCATGGCTCGGCTGGGCTCTGGGAGCTGTTTGGGCACATAAGGGGCTGCAGGCAGACGGTGGAGACCCCCTGAGACACGTGGGGAGCGTCTGCTCGTCCCTCGTCTCTGCTTCCAGGCTGAACGATGGCTCCGGACAAAGCAAACGCTTCGGAGGAAGGACACTGCCGCGTCCCCCACCTTGCCCTCAGAGGTGCTGCCCGCAGTCCCACAGCACTGGCCACAGGAAAAGAGAGATTCAAAGCTACTGCTGCCAAAGAAGGCTTTTTTCACATTGACGAGGACTTCAAGGGTGAGGCACCCAACTTCCTTTTAGGAATGTAAATCCAAATCCAAGAAGATTAACAAATGCAGCGGCACTTTGCTCCAGCACAACAATGAACCATCTCACGTTAATGTTAGCTTTTGTATCTTGTGGACAAGACCGTGTCACACAAAGTGTAGAGCATGCTTCGCACGGGTGCCATGCACCATGCTGCTTTGAACAAAACCCCAGCTGCAGCACTGCATTTTTGCAGTGATTTTACCGGGGAGGCTCAGCGCTGCACTGCACCCCCCTGCCCACTGCACAGCCCCTTGCCGCGACAAGGCTGAGCGCTCTCCTGAGGCCAGGCTGCAGCACCGGTCCCTGCCGGCACTCTGCAGGGCTCTACTGGCAGGTAGCCCTGACTCCATCACCGCTGGTTTGGCAGCGTGTGTGCGTGCCCAGCCCCGGCAGATGCCTCTCCTGGCACAGGGCCCACCTCTCTGTGTTTCCCAGGTGGAGCATGGCCATGCAGCACGAGCAGCGATGCTGCTGTGATGAGGCTGCACACGTGCAAGCTTACACTCAGAGCTTGTGTGGGTTGAGCCCTTAAAAGCATTCCCCCACCGCACACCAGCTCACCGAGACTCACAGAAGAGGGAAAGAGGTAACTGCAGGAGGCGATCTCCAAGGCCAGGCATCTTCAGCAACAGGCAGGAGGAAAGAGCTCCCATCACTGCACCACAGTCTGCTGAGGTGGCCAGCACTGGGGTCTGGGCACGGGTGCCATCACTTCCACTGTGCACCGCAAGACAGTACGCAACTGCTGTTTACAGCAGCCAGTTAATTTCATAATAAAATTAAATGAAATCAGAACTGTAGGAGGCTTTTAATTCCATGTCCCTTGTTCTGATGTTGTGCTGTAAATAAACATCAGCAGCAGACTCTATGATTCTTCCTTTTTTCCTTTTTTTTTAATCCCCTGTTGCTTTTGAAGCATTCCTGGCAGTCTCTGATGAGCAGAACACTGTGCTGAGATTCTGCCCAGTGTTACCATTTCCATGGGCAGTGTCAAGACTTGCCAGCCAAGCTTTGGCCTAGAGCTGCAGTTCTAGTTTTAGTCTGGCCAAGAGCTATTCAACACTCCTTGATGTCAATTTGCACCATGTTCGAGACCAACAGACGGTAACATAAAGGGATAAAAGGAATTGGTGCTGGTGAATGATAAAGTACAGCTCTTTCCAAAGGCAACATATACTGATTCAGAACAAAATAGGTGGGCAAGGTCCCATTTTTACAGCATTACCACCAGTAGCATTACTCATACCAGCACTTGACTAAGCTCACGCGTTGACCCACGTAGGTTTTAACATCTTTAAAAGGTTGTGACTTTAAAATATTTTTAAAGACCTATAAAACGTTTGCACCTTGTACGTTTCACTGAAAGCCTCCTTGCACAGGTAGGCAAAGCTGCTCTTGCCCTGCACTGCTCTGAGAGGGGCCAGCAGCAGGGCCAGCAGGACCACCACCTCCACCGGCGCCTCCCGAGGCAGCCGCAGCCCTCCGGTGGTCGCGGCTCCTGGACCCACGCGAGGAATCACCACTCACCCGCCGGGAGGACACCCACAGCGCCGGGGCCCAGCTGAATCCAGGAGGCAGCAGGTTCTCCCCGTGCAACTACACCCACAGCATCTCCAACAGGTTAGGGAGGTGCCTGCGCTTTTCTCCCTCAAAATGGAACAAAATAAAAAGGGATTTCAGAAAGAAAAATGTTTTCAATGGCTGTTTGCTGTCTCCCAGGAGCAGCTCCTCCCTGAGGGTCACATCCAATTAGCTCAGTCACTGCAACTAGATAAAAGAGTTGAAAGGAGCCAGCGGCCAGAACTGCGCTCCTAAAACCAAGCCCCGAAGGATGGCGTCCCCATGAATCCCCGATGGCAGCTGGGAGGAGGCCGGACCCCTCCAGTGAGGGGCACCTGAAAGGGGACCGGAGCCATCCCTTTCATCAGTGCAGGACCACTGAAAAGCAAGACCAACTTTTAACCAATGGCTACTCCTTCATTATAAATCACTAAGACTTATTCTCAGCCTTTAAAGGGCAGGCCACAAAACAATACAACTTGTTAGCTTGCTTAGAAATTCTCTCTTTAATCTGAAAAAGTACTGTCACCCTCCTCTAAGCACACGATAGATGCTGCCTTCCATGCTGCAGACTCCAGCTAAATCTCAGTTGTCAAATTAGTAATTCATCTTTCTTGAATAACTATATTTTTAGCAAAGCTACCAGATTTAAATAATCAGACCTGCCAATGCTACCCTAATTTAAACATGCTGACGAACTTTCACAGGCAGCATCAGCTAACATAATGAGTTTCTGGATGACAAAGAACTTCAGACCATAGTTCTCTACACTACCCAGTGTAATAAGCACTTGTTCTTTTCTACAATGCGCACATAAAAGAGGAATCTAAATAATAATTGCTGTAATTATCTTGAAAAATATGTAGTGATTAATGGTGATTATGAAAATCTGTATAATTGTTCATTGAAATCTCCAATGATCAGATGCTTTCTTGAAACAGCCGTTAATGAAGAACTTAGGAACACAAAAAGCATCAAAACTCAAGCCAAGCTCCTGACCGTTTGAAGCATGTGAGGATGCGATTGCACACATGCCTGGCTCAGCTTTCACCCCTCCCATGAACCCTCTGCAAGAGGTTCTAAGATGTCCATGATGTGATGCATATGTCATTGTGGTTCAAAGCACGAAGTTCAACCTGTTATTTATGCAAATAATTAATTACTCTTGTATCCAACTAGCAGTTTGTCATGACACATTAATGACTTGATAGACTTCTATGAACTAGTGAACACAGGACAGCAGAGCGCTTTTATCGTCATTTAATTTAAAAACGATCCTGTGTGAAATTATCTAGTCGTGAGTGATGGAAGCATAAAGAACAGACTCAGCAAAGCTTCTTTTGGATCATTGCTTTATTAATGGTAACGTCAGGGAAATGAAAAATGCTAACATTGTCATATTTAGCTCCTGGGTATAGATGAATAGCTGCCTCAGTGCTTGGCGGGTTCAGTTTGCACACTGCAGTGAGCGCTAATTCTTCACACCACTATTGTGGGGATACACAGCCACGGAAGAGTTTATATACCTCAAGTCCCAAGGAAATAACAGCTGTTTCTGCATTTAAATTCTCACCATAAGCTTTTATAGCTTTGGATTTCTTTATTGCTATTTTTGCACGGCCTTTTACACTTGAATTTTCAACTGCTGATATTAAAAATATTTAAATAAATAAATACCTTCCAAAACATTTTCCTGCATGACTTTGAAAACGAAGCATTGCTAATCCAAACCAACAAAAAAACCCCAATACTGAATGTACTATTGCCACCTTTAAAATTTAAATGATCTTAGATTTTAGAAACAGCTTTCTATAATACTACAAGAGCATTCAGATTTTCCCCAGACCTGAAACGCTAGCAGAGTGTTTATGTTTTACCAAGATGAATATCTCATAAACCAGCCTACAGCAATACCATAAAACCAGCAAAGCTCACCTGTTTAGAGAAAACTTAATTTTCAGCTAAATGACACCAGAGGAACTTGGAAGTGGGTAAGAACCAGGGGACTGGCAGAGAGCGCGGGCACGGCAGCACTCGGACTGGGCGGTTCCATGCACCCGTCACGGGAAGCCACGGTTAGACTGGAGGGACACAGGAGCCCCTGTCCTGTGTGGGCACCAAGGGTGCCCACCAGAAGAGCTTGCTGACCCCCCAGCACACAGCCCAGCCTTGTGCGGGCGGGAGGGCACCCCAGCTCAAGGGAGGGCCCTTCGAACACCACTTCCACATAAGCGAGAAAGCGCAGCCCACGTGCAGTCCTGTCCCCCAGGCCGAGGGGGACATCTCTTACCATCAGAAGCGGTGCCCTGTGTGGGGTGAGGCTGTGCTTCAGTCATGGAGTGACCCCACAGCTCATGGAGATGGGGAACACCCACTCTCTGCAATCGTGACTGTTAACTCAGGGTCCCGGCACTAGGCTGACGGCTCTCTAAGGAACAGGACAGGGACTTCCCAAGCCCTTGTGGGGCACGCAGGCTGCTGGGTCCAACGCTTGCCCACCCAGCGGGGCTGCTCCTGCCAGCGGCACAGCCCTTCCCAGCCAGCTGGCACACCAGGACTCGCGCTGCTACCGGGGCTGGCTGACCAGCCGTGGGGAGCTGGTGGGAGAGCGCCATGCTGGCCAGGGCAGGCTGGTCAGGCGGCGACCAGGACATCACCCCCTTAATACCTCCTCCCAGCCCCTGCCTGCCTGCCACAGCCACCCTGACATGCCAGGCACTCAGCACACACACACACAGCTCTGGCTCCTGCTCGCCCCTGCTTCCCACCGAGCGTCCCGGCGCGAGCTCTGCACACCTGAGCCTTTACACCCATGTGTGGAGAGAGCACAGGACACCTGCATGAATCCAGGCACGTTACGTGATCTCAGTACAGGGGAAAGTCATTCAGAAGTATGGAAAAAATGTTTTACAACAGTCTGCAACGCATCAAGAGAAGGATGCAAGCTTTTCAAAATAAACCACACTCCCCATAATGTACAGCTAAGCCTCCTACTTCTGTATTTCTGTACATAGTAATTTAAATAGCAGTCTGAATAGTAAACATGTGTGTGTGCTCTCTGTGCTACCGTGCACCGAGTCCCAGATGGAACACCACCACTCTGCATTTCCAAATCACTAATGATAGCAAAACCTCAGGGGGAAAACAAAAGCAAACTCTCCCGCGAGCTCCTGCCAAGCCGGCTGCAATTGGGAATGCTGCAACCGCCCCAGGCTGCACTCCTCAGCTGCAGACACCGCCCTCAAAATGCACACACTTCTTCATTTAATAAAGTACCCAAATATTAAGACATTGACCCCGATTCCCCTGGCTCCTCTCCAGTCCCTTTCCAGCCTACCCAGAGTAGCCCCACAGTAAGGGACCCCTCAGACGAGGGGCAGGGGAACGCAGAGCTGCCCACAGCCCAGCAGACCGCCACGAGGTGACAAACCAACCGCAGCCCGGCGGCGTCTCCGAGACATATTGCAGTATACGTTGTCGCTCAGGCTCGCCATCTGTGCTGTTCCCACAGAGGCCACTGTCGCCGGCTGTGCCGAGGGGATCAGCGGGTTGTCAGCCCTCTGCGGCCCCTCGTTAGTCGAACGTGCTGACGAGAGGAGACCAGAGCAGCCGGGATGGTCCCGCACTCCGCTTGAGAGAGCGGTGCTGCGGGCTCTGCCCGCACGCCCGGCCCTGGAGGTGGCTCCAGCAGCCCCCGACCGGCCCACGGGCAGGGGCGCAGGGCTCAGCCCACCACCTCTCCCTTGTTCAGCTCCACCGGACCAAGGCACGAGCCCAAGCTCATGGGACAGCCCCAAAGCGCTGCACCCAGCTCTGGGGGCAGCTGCCCTGCTGGTCCTGCGGCTCCTGGGGCGAGCAGGAGCTCGCAGCAGGGAGCTGTCATGGGGGAGCAAGGCAGCAGTAGCGTGGCCTGGCTGGGAACGCCTGGCCCTGTGTCCAGGCCTGGGCTGGGCAGCAGGACGGCGGCAGCACTGAACCACACGATGCTCGGTGCGGCAAGCGGGAGAGCAGGGGCCTCCCGGGCCATGGAAGGAAACCTCCACAATGGGGGAAAGGTTTACAGCTTTCCTGTTCGTCTTGAAACGACTTTGATTAAAAAACCAGACCTGGACTAAATTTTCATTTTTGCTAATTTGATTGTCAGCCTTGATTTTCTCTGTTTCCTGCATAGCTCACGACACGGCACAATTAGTTCTTTACTGCTAGATCAAGCCACGAAAACACTTGAGAAAATACTCCTGGTTTTGATTATTTTCTTTTTTAAATAAAGTGAAGGTTAAGTACTGCATGGTGATGGCTAAGTAGTACCTCAGCGCTGCGGCTGTATCAGCACCAGAGAACATGGAGAGACTTCAAACAAGCTCTTCAAATTGCAAGTGTTTAGGAGCTCTTGATTTTATTATTTTTTAATAAAATGTCCCCTTTGAAGTCTCCGCACCACACTAAACTTCAAAGATCACACCTAAGCATGTGCTACTTCCAAGCAACAACCCTTAATTAATTAGACCAGAGCAGATACAAAACAGGGCACTCGTGCAGGGCTGCGGCAGAGCCGGGGCAGGTCCCGCTCGAGGACAGGGAGGCGAAGCGGAGGCACTCCTCCAGCCTCCGCACACGGGCCGCCACGCTGAAGAGAAACACAGACGCTTTTCAATTACTTTCAGCTCTAGCTGTAATGATAGACAGACTCCTTGGAAGTCATTAAACATGTAATGTCTGTCTGCCGCAGAGAGGCAGGGAGGCGCAGGCAGGCAGGACTCGGGCTGGAGCAAGCAGTTGCAAAAAGCATCTCAGGAAGCACCCACAATAGCTGCAGTGTTCCCCGGCCGGCGGCTGTAAATTTCTCCCTCTTGATGAGAGAAACATCCTGTTGGGTAACGGCTGCTTCCTTCCAGCACCGGTATTTTTTGCACTTCAGTCATTTCAGTACTGCAGGTTAGGAGCAGGGTATATTAAAGAAATACACTGCATTTTGTTACAATATCGGGCGCTGGAAGCCTTGGTTTTCCTTTGCTGAGATACCTACGGAGGTGTGATTTTGTACAACAGGGGCAGGGAGGTTGTCACTGCGAGGGTACTGAGCTCCCTGACTCAAAAATCTATCTGGATGGGGGCCAGGTCACCAGGCCATGGCAGACACTCACACTTGCAACATCAGCTGCGATCCTGCCTGGCAGCAGCACTGCACAATCTCCAGCTGTGCACTGAGCGACCAACATCATTTCCACAGGGCTCCCTGGGGAGCTAAGGGTGCACAGGACCCTCTCTTAACATCTTTTGTTTTAAAGGACTTCAGGTTTCTTTAAACACCCAGGCAGCTTTTTGCTTCCAGTAAAAGCAGGGGAAAGAAGACAGATCAGCTGTCCTTAAAGCACCATGCTCTCCATACCGTGGGCACCCCTAGACATGAACGGAATGCAGAAACTCATCACAAGCACGGCTACAAGGGACACGCGACTCCCATCTCCTGCCTGGGAGCTCACTGATGCAACAGAACGCGTGCTCCCACCATCCAGTGATGTAATACTTCTCTAGCCAGAAGAGCCTTGACAAGGACTGCGCTGAGGTCTTCAGTGCAGGGGAGGACGGCAGTAGGGCAAGGGCGATGGCCGTGCTGCACGAGATGCTGCAAGAGATACCGCCCAGCCGCAGAAGGCTGTACCTAGCACTGAGGTTTGGGGAGCCAAAAAGACGGGGGGGCAGTCTCCTCGTCCTCCCAACAGCCCCGCAGAGCCAAAAGCTCTTCTGTAGGAGGAGATCCACCGTGCCGCTGCACTGCAACTCAGGACCCAGATCTCCTAATGTAATTTAATTTTTAAGTGCTTAGAGTCATTAGTGGAGCCACATATTTCTATCAGGTAAATTTCATTTGCATATGCAAATTATATCTAAATACACCGCACCATTAATATGATCACTAATTACATAATAATAGTCACCAATCTCCACACAGATCAAACTTACAGTTTTGTAGCTATTAAGGAAATTGTGCTTTGTAATTAAGATAATCCTCATTTCCAGATGCTAATTAACTATATAATAATTAGCTTCTTTAGCTAATGCAAATTAAGTATTTTCATCCTTACTGGTAAAAGAGTTGCTTATCACTTAAAAAAGAGACAACCTAGAAATAATCCCTCCTCCCCCATAAAGGTGAAAAGGTAACTCCATTTTTATCAGTCTCATTTGTGAATGCAAATTAGCCCTGATTAATCAAGCCACAGATAAATGCGCCCGTCTCGTAGCACGGCCGGCCACCTGGAGCTTCTCTCCTGCCCTCGGAGAACAAGGACCACTCGTGGCCCACGGGAACCCCCGGCCGGGCGCAGCTCCTCTCCCGTCGGTGCTGGTCGTGTCCCGCAGCGCTCGGCCGAAGGCTCCCCTGCCCCGAGCGCAGCGGGGCAGAGGAGCAGCCGGCCCTGCTCCCAGCCCTGCTCCCAGCCCGGCACTGGCTGCTCCCAGCCAGGCAGAGGAGCGCCCGAAAGCTGCCGCGCGGAGCCGCGCCGGCACGCGGCTCACGCCACGGAGCTTCCTGAGCCGCCGAGGAGCGGTGGCGGGCGCGAGGGGCAGGCTGGCGGTGACTAACGAGGCCTACCTGCCGAGGAGCCGCCGCCGCCAGCCAGCCGGGCCGCCTTGGCGGGACTCGGCCTCGGCTGCAGCGCATTCATCATCTGCTAAACCAATCCACCCGCTCCGCACCACCATTTGTCATTAATTATGCTAATCAGCAAACCATTACTCTCCGATGACACCACAGCACTTATTAGCTAGTTATGGCTTTTCAAAAGCACAGCTTATTGTGTATGCAAGTGCCGCGCATACATTAGCCTACAGGGAAGAAGTGTCCAATTATGAAAAGAAGAAATTTGCTATTATCTCCTTCTAACAAACCAATTTAGTAATTATAAAAGTCTCTGAACTCAGAAGGATTTTTTAAGAAGAGCTGAGTGATGAAACTGGAGAATTTTGCTTGCAATAACTTTCCGAGTTGGAACTAAAGTGACAATAGGGGAATGAACAGTTTTTATTACCATAATTACAATTCCTGCATCTTAACTTCAGATGATCAAAAAGCAGAATTTATCTAAAAGCGTGACTGTATGCGGCTCTTTCCTTAAAGTATCCGATTCATTTATTTTAGTAGATATACAACCAAATTTGTGTAACATTACAGGTATTTATGCCGGTCTGGCCTATTCTCAAGCTGCAGTTCCTTACCATATAGGCGCTTATGTGAGCAACAGGAACCCCTGCTAAGCCCCTGCACACCCAGGAGACGACGTACCGTGAGCAGGTCTGAACGACCTTGCCTGGGCCCAGGTAGCGTGTGTTAGAGGAACGCACGAGGAGCGTTGCAGCAGCAGCAGAGCAGGGATGCAGCCCGATGCTTACGGAGCTAAACGGATTGCAGAGGGTGTCTGAAGACTCAGTTGAAAAACGGCCTTGTTGGAGCATCCAATTCATTTACAATTCCTAAGTTGTTTTGCTCACTGCGAGAGGAATACCACTAGTTTTAGAAGCTTAATATGTGTTAAGAGCTCGTTAATATCATCAGAGTAAATGGGCCTATTAAAACATCTTTAAGCAATATCTGAACATAAATCTCCCTAAACTATATTTAATGACTGTACTTAAGATACATTATATGCAAGTCTTAATGAGACATTAGATAGCATTTTGAAGATTAAAATTAGAGAATCCATATAAAGTCTGTCCACTTAATGTAGCCTTAAGCTACACTGATGAAAAACATTACTACCAAATTATTACTTCATTAGAACAAATATTTTCTAATCATTTCTGATTTATGCCATTAGTTGTCTCCATATATATTATTTGTGTATATAAAAAAGAGTATACACAAAACAATTTTCTAGTTCCACAGGAGACGGGAGAAATCTTGAGCTTTCTAATGGCTGAGTTAATTACTTGTCTTTTTTCTATTGAGTTAAAAATAAGCACTCTTTACAAAAGCCCATTTACTGTCTCCCCCCTTTTCTAATTTAATTGGAGATTTTAATTCCATTAACCACAAGGTCATTTTTTTAAACATTTGCTCTTTTGCTTTGCAAAGATTAGTAAGATGTCTTGGACTCAGCCCCTGACTGTCCCTTCAGCCCCTCCATGGAGGTCTAAGCGTGGTGGCAGCAGAGACCCCAGGACGAAGCCCGGCCGAGAGACAGGCAGGACCTCGCACCGCGAGGCTGCCCACTCCTTCTTGGCGAAGGCGCCGCACCGCCGGGGCTGGCCCCAGGGAGGAGAATCCAGCAAACTCACGCAAGCCTGCGGCAGCGCTGCCCAAGCAGAGCACCTCATGCCTACCCGTGGCATGGCACGACAAGGGATACGACACAACGCCAAAATTAACAGGGGCCCGACATCACTCCCAGACAAACCTGCGGCAGCGCATGAATGCCCATCGTGGCGTCCCACCGGCGAGGCCGAGAGCAGCTGCTGGAACAGGAGCCCCCGCCCATGGCAAGCCGGGCGCCTGCCACCGGGACGCGGCACGGCTGGGACAGAGAGGCAGCAGGACGCCTCCTCCAACAACTGAGCCACCACCAAAACGAACCGCAATAACCTTATTAGCAAGAGGGCTTTATATATGGTTTATTTTGTATAAACAGCTTTTCATTAGATAAATGAAGCCCAACAACCTTTATAAATGTTTTCAATTATGAAATTATGCCATTGAGATATCTGGATGATGATAATCAGGGAAAACACCAGTGACACCTCCTGATAGGAGTCACAGCGTGCTGCCTGGATGACTGCTCCTCCCAATAAAATACAGCCTAGCCACACCAGTCATTTAAAAAAACCCCTTCTTTATTAGATGAAATCTGTAGCAACAAGACTATTTTCATTTGTTCTGCCCAAGCCTTCTATCCAAAAGAGAGAACGTCTCATTGTAACAATTTTGCATTTTTAACTGTGCAAATTAAGCATTCTTCATAAATAACAGCCTGGTTTTCTGCACTAGAACTCCTTTTTATTAGCAGCACAGTAACGAACAATGAGCAATGTGTTCTATTATTCTTTGTCAAATCACAGAATGCTACATTAGAATAACTCTGCTGGTCAATGTAATATAGTAGATTAAATTCAACTTCTGTGCAAAAACCACTGTAAAACAGCATGATAAGAAGGCTATAAAAAATTTAATTTTACTCCAAACTCCATCAGAAAAAAAAAATGGTGTGAAAAGTAATTTTGCATAATCAGTACACGCCATCTGGAACAATTAACCGATTTCTATAGAACTATGAGGATCAGTCATATCTGCTTATTAAAGATCAGAAATTATACAAGTAATAAATCCTTGAAAAAACTAAGCGTACTCCCGCCTGTCAACGCTATTTTAACTTCAAATACTGAAGAACGCCTGATAAGGCTGAAAAGAAGAGATTAATATATGCAAATTACATCCAGCATTTAAAATCCCCAACAACTGTCTCCGGTTTTCTGTCCCTTATTGCTGCCTTTATGTTTTATTCATACACCAACTCACCTGTCACTTCATAAGCTATAATATTATGGGGGTATTATTAAACAGCATAAAGCCATGCTTTAATTGGAAAGCTTCATTGCATTTTCCAATTATTTGGAGTAAATTAAAAGCAGATGCACATAGTTTAATAAGGAGTCTAATATCAGTTCCGGGAAATCAAAATTCATTGTCATTACTATGCCGTGATAGTTTTGCAAACTGTACTCAATTTCAGAGGTTTTGAAAAGAAAATCTGTCTATGCAATCTGTTAATTGTCATTCGGTTAATAACTGTTTAAATATCTCACACCATAGAGTGGCTTCCTATTTAAAAAAAAATTAAACTATGGTACTCAGAAAAGCAAAACAAATACAGCACAGCCCGCCTCAGAGGTTGTGCTCCACTAGCAACCGGTGCAAGTCCCACCAGCTCATCCTCCTCCAGCAGCCACGTTCCCACGATGACTGCTGCTGGGTGTGCGGAGCAAGGGCAGAGCAGCACCCCTGCCCTGGCAGGGCTCCACATCGTCGGCGGGGTCCCCCTGGCATCACCCTCCCTCTCGACGCAGCCCCGCTCCAGCCGCCGCTCGCGTTCAGATGTGCCCTGCACGCCCTGCCGGCTCGGAGCCGCTGGCGTCAACGCCTTCGCCACCGCCCACACCGCTGGGATGGGGAACGTCCCTGCCGGTACACCTGCTCATACATAATTCAAGGCTTCGGGGGCAGCAGCCAGATAATCCTCTCAACAGAGATCAACAAGCAGCTTCCTTGGAAGGTGATGTGTGATCTGAGAAAAACGGGTGAAGTCTGTAGGTCTGGTACATTACAGCAGGAGAAGGCAAGGCTTCCCACGCCAGCCTGCAGCTTCCTGGGACAGCTGAGGCTAACGCAAGAGAAAGAGCAGCACCACAGCCAGAGCTGTCACGCTCTTGTACAAGTACGCAGAACAGAGACGATGAAGATAAAAATAATGCCACTTCGGACGACAGCAGGTTAATCAGAAAATCACATGTCTGAAAAATTATACAGGCAGGAAAACTCGTGGCTTCATCTTTCACTGTTTGGGCCAAGCCTGCCTGAGCACAGCACTGATAACGCAGGGCGGTACACTGCAGCAGCAAGCACGCAAAGAATCCGTATACCACGGATGAGCTAATTTAATAAGAAATACACTTTTTTGAATCTCATTAAATACAGTATTAAGTAACACTTACATTTCCCTTTCTGAAATACGCAGCTGCAGCATGTTACATGAGACTTCAGCCTCCCTGAACTGCTGGATATTAATAGAGCCTTTTATATTTTGAAGATTATCCAGGTCTCAGTCCAAAGACTGCAAATTGCAACAGGGCAAAGAACAGGCTGACTTTAATCTCAGCCTCAGTAAAGAGGTTTCAATGCAGAATAAAGCTGGTGTCACAACTTGTCTGGTTTTTGGCCCATCCTGATTAAAATTCAGTGTCACAAAAAATAAATTTAGTTCCGCTTCTATTCTTAAGAAGTGCAAAGAATGTACACGTGGGAACCAGGATCGACAGTAAAATGTAGCACAGGGCCTCCCCCTTCAGAGAGCAGGTTGTACTAAACCACTTGAACATAGGAGTGTATCTCAAAACCACCAGAAACTATGCTGGAAGATGAAGATAAAGGCAATTCTTGTGCAGTGATCCAAAAAATAGCATCTTCCTTTTTTTCAAAATTACCTGTTTTAATAAAGCAGACACACTGTGCCAAGCGAACCATTTAATTATCTGCAAAAATGATGAAGCAAAACAATAGTTTGCAAAAATAAATGACTAACCTCTGATTAAAACGTCTGTCCTCATTACATACAGATAAAAGATAGAGTATCTTTTAGAAGAAAATGTACATTGAAGAGAAGTAAGTGGCAGCTGTGGCATAGATAACCTGACATTTTGCAACAAGAAAGAAGTTGACATATGGGCACTGAAATGTAACGAAATCTTTAATTTTTCTTCCATTTCTTAATCTAGAAAGACCTCTGAAAGAGACTTCTTTTGTCATTAAAAAAAAAAAAAAAGAAAAAAACCCGGGGGTACATGCAACAAGGCATTCCTGAGTCCATCACTGAGCAGTGGAAAAACAAAGCTGCCAGCACCCAACCCAGCCAGCCTGGCCCCTGCAGCGGTCGCTGCCGCAGGGCTCCAGCCAGCCTCCACGGCCTCGCGCTGGCGTTTCGGAGCAAAACTCACAGCCACGCTGAATAAATCAACTGAGCTCCAGAAAGGAAGGAGGAATCTGGAAGCAAACTGCTGCCACAAGAGAAGTGTGTGAAATAAATGCTTCCAACAAACCTACCCAGACAAATTACAACTCCCCCCTGCCAAGATCTGCGTGATCCAATACAGAAAAGCAACTTGGTTTCCTTTTCAGGAATCCACCAGCTTTGATGTTTTTCCAGATCATTAACATCAGTTTCCACTCTCTCTGCTGCCTCCAGAGATCTGGATTATAAACCAGCATGGAATGAACACCAAATCTCACTCTATTTCCTACAGGAGCACCCCCCTCCTCCCAGAGCCGCGCTGTGGATGGACCCCGGCTCGCCTTGTCCTTGCTGCCCCAGCCGGGCTCCCTGGGACCTGGCCCCGGGGGACTCTCCCACTACTTCAGAACGACCTCGTGCTGGGAAAGTTTGCCTGGGTGACCTAGCAGATCAAACTCTGGCTGGAACCTACGCTTGCAAATGTTTCCCTCTACAACTGCAGCCCGACTGTCCCACTCCAGGACAGCAACTGCTTCGACTGCTTTCCTGCCCCAAGTCACTACCTATGGCACACGAGATACCACCGCAAAACCACCCTGCTACCTGATCAGATCACAAAGTTTGTTCTGACCTTTCTATTAAGTGTCTTAAAGAGGTGAATAAATATAAATATTCATTTATTGTATTTAAATATGTAAAATACAACAATAAACAAACCTTTAAGTAAATATTTACATCTTTAAGGTAAGTATTAAGGTAATAAATATCGGTGCACGATTCCAAAATAAACAAATTAGAGATGTGGAGAAAGCGCCACCTGAAGAGCTGCCCACAAAAACATCCTTCTTTATGGTGAGTTGGCAAACACACACCAGCCAACACCAAGTTGGCAGCTGGCCATGTTTCCCTCCCTTGGTGCTCGCTCAGTCCAGTTTCTCTGGGAAAAATACTTCACACAAGTAACCGTGTTGATAATGTATTTAAACACAACCACAAAATAGTACTTTTAAGATAAGAAATATATGCAAAGGCATTGCTGCATCAAATAACTGCTTTGAAAATCCGCTGCTCCTAAGCAAATGAATGGCAAACATTGCAGCCTTGTTCACAATCACAAATGTTGCTTTATCAGTAGATAAAGCCTGTGACATATTTCGGGATGTGACATCTAAGCTCCAACCCAGAGGACACAGCACTTTTCCTTTGAAAGAAAATGAAAACCTTCACTTTCAGTTCAGTATCAGCAAAACTGAAGAATGCTGGCATTTTCAGAAAACAGCAGCCATAACCATGGATAGTCTGAATGTAAAGAAAGGATTTAAGAAAACGAGAAGCGGTGTTTGAACGGCATACAGCTCCACGCAGGAGCAGCGTGCAGTGCTGCGGGCAGACAGCACCAACGCTTCAGGCACAGGCTCTGGCGACAGGCACGGGGTGACGAGCTCTGCTGTCCCGGCTCAGGGCCAGGAACTCTGGCAGGTGCAGCTGTAATACAGGCTCTGCGCAGAGCCCTGACTGCTCCTCCACAGGCACCTTCTGCAGGATCTGTAACTGAAGTGAGAACTCTTCAAATGGTATGAGATCCTTGAGCATATTGTAAAAAACTATTTGGTTAACTTTTATACAGTACAAATAACATGTGGTTCTGGATCCTGTTTTATTTCTATGGATTAACACAACTTGAGGTATCGAACTTATGGATGGCATATCAGTATGTCAAGCTAACCAACTATTTCTTTAAGTACTTGCACAAACGTTTTAATTGTTTTGGGCTGACAGCTGGCAAGTATTATTTGCAAATACTATCAACAAACATACATCAAAGTATGTTCTGCTTTTGTTCTGTTGCTTTTTCAGCACAGTTTCTGTATTTAAGTGTTCAAAAAATGAAACTCAGTCCTATCCAAGGGTAATTCTGGTCATCTTATCTCCAGTTTTCTGCTAGAACAAAATCCTTTGAGATAGGTTTATACAACCGAAGTCAGGTTTCTGGCTAGAAGATGACAGCTGTAGCAGTATCTGGAAGCTCATACACTTGTTTCATGCACAAAATTGGTACAAAGAAGCCTGAATTACTTTGTGCACACATTGTGATGGGGCTGTGCAGAAGTATCTGATAGACTCCATGCAATGCGATTTCTGCCTTGACAGTCTCAGAACAGGTCAAGAGAAGGTTCAAGTATTGACTGTTCTATATTCAAATTACATAAATTTGTATGCTACAACCGACAAACACATCTATCTGCAACATGATGCCGAAGATGGCTACAGTAAAATTTCAGGGCAAAAAACGACAACCCTGCTCAGCAACGTACAGGGTCACACACCAAAGCGAGCGATGGCTTTGCCCACCTGACTTTAGCAGAGAAAACCCACACTATGGGGAAGCACACGGTTTGGACCAGTTTGTGGGTTCCCAGAAACCACAGCTGAGACTGTAAAAATCTCATTTTGCAAACTCAGTCACTAGTTTCCAAACGCAACATCCTGCCATGTGCTCTGCAAGGTGTGTTAAACCTTTTTTCCATCCCTAATCCTTTTCCTGAGACGAGTCGGTTGAGTACGTCTCAAACTGGCAGGTTGAAGCGATTCTGAAAGTGAAATCAAAGGTTAGAGCTGGTGCGAGTGCAGGAGGCTCCGCCAGCTTCCACGGCAGAGCGCTGTCCCCCCTGCAGAGGAGGTCATGCATGGCTGGCTGTGCAACCTCTCCGCGGCTGGCCTCATCCCCAGGCAGGAGACAGCTTTCGCCTGTAATCAGAATCTGAAGGGGGCTTTCAATGGAAGATTTTGTAATTCGGAAGGTTTACGTTTCAGTGGCACTTAGCACAGCAGAAAACTTATGGGAGGCAAGATCCCCAAGAGGCATCAGCATACTGCTCTGAATATTAACTTCAGAGCGAGCTACAGTGGTATTAGAGCCCATCCAATTAGTGAGGCCTGCAAGAATATTTGCACTCCTAAATCTGTTTGTTTCTGAAAGGGTTAAAGCTTATTATTAGCATATAATTTACAGGTCCTTTCTCCCAGGGAAGAAATAATGCACAGTAAATGCCACATTCATTTTAATAATACATGTTACAGTCTGTGCCCAACATCTGCACAAAGGTAAAGCAGACAGATTTTTTTGACATGTCCCACTCTGCCATCCAAACACAGGCTTTTTGTTTCTTAAGTGACGGAAGGTTTAATCAAGAAAGCAGGCAATTCATCAATCGAAACAAGGCTGCTCACACCGCCCTGACAGCACACACATGGTTTTATACAGAAGAAACCTGGCCACCTGTCAGCAGCACCTTTTACATCAGGATATACAAATACACCAAGTGATCAATCCTCCAGCTCTTCCCATTCATTTCTTCGTTTTCTTATTATATTTTTCTTTATGCTAGATGTTGCCCTCATTCTCTGCAGGGATAGATGGCAGACAAGGCAAGCTATGGCTGTTTATACACTATCATAAAAATTTATATACCCTTAGAGTGACTTATTTGCCTTCTATTTGAGTACCATTATTATAAATAATTTTTCACTTCATTCAGGAATTTTCCCTGTATGTTATTATCTGTGGCTGACTGAGAGGGCTCCCTCTCTCCCTCACTGTCCTTGTGGCTCTGATAAGCCAAAGCAATATGCAGCCAGAAGATGCTGAAGTCTGAAATGAAGGCAGTATGTAGTCACAACAACATCTTAATTAAGCTGAAGGCCATGAAGAAAGACTACGCTGTGAAATACTGAGCAGTGTCTGTCGACAGGTCTGTCTGGAGCAAGGCATTCTTCTTCCAGCAGCTGCCCGTTCGAACATGCATATTAAACCTGTCAGCTCCTCAGCACCACGCTCCCAGCAGCACCCAGAGACCTTTTGCAGATCAACTTCGAAGTAATTCTGCCTTTTGGTCTCAGGCACATGGCACAGGGTGGGACCACGGAGTCTGCCAGGCGTGGAAGATGATGCCAGCAGTGCAAGCATGAGCACAGACAGTAGTGCTGCGCTGCAGTGACACGTGGCAGGCTCCTGCTGCGAGGTCTGGGCAATAGTTTCCTATATGCACCCTGTCAAAGACTGATCATTAGTTTACTGTGCAAAGAGGAGTCTCCTTAACTTTCTGGTCACTCAGTATTTCATTGCCAAGACTGGAAACAACAAAAGGCTGGTTAAAAACTGTAATTACTACTTTCAGGACCATTTTTTCCTTGACTCCAGCTTTGTGATAATAATTGCATTACATACCCCAAGGAGTAACATGACAGTTCCAGTAGGGATATGGCAATTTCTGCCAAAATGTATTTTGGGATACAGAGTAGGCTCGACAGCCAAAATTCATTTCACCTTTCATAAACAGGCTAAGCCCCAGTTAGAAGTGTTGTTTTCATTGACTACTGAGAAAATGTTGGGTGCCTACAGACAGAGAACCGAGACCATGCTGCGACTCTTAATTTCACCCTCCTGTACAGCCCTCCCTTCCTAAATACCCCATCCTGTCACCACCACAAGAACTCAGACTGAAGCAATACCAAAATTGCAAGATAAGAGACTGTTCATAACAGCTTTTGTTTCCCTGCACCAGCACCAGGAAACCTTCCATTTTGCTGAGAGCCAAGAGAGGGAGCCCGCAGGCTTGTCCACAAGCGCGGCCGCCCCAGCAGGACTGGAGAGGACGCCTGCACCTGCCAGAGCCCCAGGTCACCGTGTCACCGGCCACGCCAGCCGCTCACCGCCACGGCCCGCACGTCTTCCGCGTGCCCACATCTCTCCTGGCGCCGCAGGCCCCGCAGCACGCTGCAGCCAGGACCCCACCGCGGCAAACCACATCCCGGCAGAGCAATTAGGGACGATGGTGGAAGCGCGTTAATAAATTTCCCGTTGCCATGGCACTGCAGCGAGGCACTCGCATTGCAGCACAGATAAAACGGACTGGCTGCAAACTACACCGACGTAACAGGAAACTTCAGAATGGTTTCCACAGTGCATCTGGGGGCTAATCTACCTCGGCAATGTTTAAACACGCAAAGGGAATTGTCACAGCACCTCATCACAGCTGCTGAAAAGGCAGCAGTGGTCAGGAGTTATGCATGAAGATCCCTGCCAATGCACAGGATGTTTCATATGACAAGACCCTTGCTTCAGAAACGATTCACAGCTGCAATAGCCATTACAGCACATGTATGCACAACAACTTGTATAACAACGTGTCTGGAGGAGAATGTGTAGTTGGTGGGGGGGGGGAGGAGAGAATTATATACTTTGACTGAAATGTGCTCATGCAAACGTGAAGGACTAATGCCATGCCCAGTTTTGCAGACCTGTTTTGTGCTTTGCCTATAATTATCTGGTATTCAGGTTCTTTACAAAATAGGTCATCTTTCCAGGTTGCACTGCAAGCAGAGGCAGTCCATGGGAAGTCCTAGAGCAGGGTCGCTCTCAGTAACATTCATGCAGACGTGCTGCCTCGCTGTTTGTGCATTTGATGCTTTCTCAGGAGAGGAAGCACAGCTTTCCATCCTCCATGTAGGACTGTTTCTCATGTGAACACAAGAACACACCTTCCCTTACGTTTCTAAGTCTATTAGAGCAGGAGAGTAACAAGAAAAACGAGTACTGACAAGAATTATGCAATTGTTATATTCCATCTATTTAGGAACCTGAAGCTGCAGTTTCAGTCAGAGATTACCTTTTAAATAACCCTTTGATTATGGTACATGAATTAATGCCATGTTCCCATGTTAGAATTGTCACTCACTATTAATAGCAAGAACCTGTAAATGGCACATTTTTGCCATCTTCTCTTCCCTGATTATGCACAAGCACTACCTATTGTACAGCCCACTGAATCCACTGCTGCTTTTGCTGGGTTTCCAAACTGTCCTGAAAATCTCCTTCAGCCAGTTGAAGGGACTTTCATTAGGTTTTGACAGTCAAGTTTAAAGCCAGTATTTTTCTCCTCTTGCAAAAATGACATAACAAAAAGCAAACTGTGGCTAAGTGTGATTCTACCATGCTTATCACAATATTTGTTCAGGCGTAATATTACTCCAAAAAAAATAATTCTAAGGAAAACTCTCTTGAACGCCAGAACTACTCAGCTGAAGCACAGAATATGAGCTAGCCCCATAAGGGAAGAGGCAGGTGAAATGCACTGTTGTGCCACAGCTGCACCTAACATTTTTCTTTAGTTTGCAGAATCAAAAGTCCTGTTGCTGTGGTTCATGAATAGCTTCCAGGCCACACAGCTCTCAGCACATCCAAGAGTGACAGACTCGATGAGGTACAACTCTGTAAAGCATCCCTGCCTCTCACTCCCAGAGGCATTTCCTCCCGGGCCCCAAGAATCCAGTTACGTTCCTTTTTAGCCCACTCCTCCTTCAGGACAGCAACCACTTAAAGGCAGGACTTCCTCCAGAGGAGCAGAGCTGTCAGGGACAGCTCACAGGGACCCCAGCTTCAAACCGAACCCACTGTGTGATCCTGAAGCACAGTAACAAGTACCTGTATCCGCATGGGTGAAGGAACGGGCTTGATCCTCACCACTCTATTTAAATACACATTTTCCCTGCAGACTAGTACTAGTTAAAAATAAAAACCAGCTAAATTATTCATTGGCAAGTTTTCTCCACATTGACATCTGGAAACTATCACTAACTCTAGCATTTGTATACTAGCCTGGAATAGTGAACAGAGAAAGCTGCAGCTAGAGAGATCAAGCGTGCATGTACAAGGGCACGCTTCTTGAAAATAATGCAGAACCCCCTCATATCCTAATATCTTATTTCAAGTTTGCCCTAATACTGCAGAAAGAAATCTATGCAATGCCAGTATTCAGAATATAGAAATGGGAAAGGGTAAAGATCTCATCTTTTTTTAATGTGTATGTTGAGTACAGCAAAGAACAGCGTGTACAAAACTCATCCTTGCTAGCTAGGCAGGACAAAGCTTCCTGTGAAACGGGCAGAGATGTCGTCTCTTATGACTCACCTGTGAAGATCATGAAAAAGATGAGGAGCAAAGTTTGTGTCAGAGTTGCTTTCCATCAGAGCTCTCATCTAGCACATCTGCAGGCAGCAGCATCCCTCCCCGAGGGCCGCGATCTCCCCAGTGATCAGTAACATTTGCCGCCAGTAACACCTGATATTTACGTGCGCCGGCTTACCTGATATGGCATACAAATTTGAGTGCTGGTGCTCCAAGTCCAGGCGAGTGCTGTGACTTTTCCCTCGAAAGCTGGCAGGGAGTGTCAGCGAGATATGCCTATAGGAAGAGAGATGGGAAACAGAGATGACGTTACTACAGAGCAGAAGATACTGCTGCTGTCAGCCTTGCTCTTGCCAGATGATTCCAGTCAGGGTAAGCAGCAAACACCAATTTTGACACTGCTTGTAAAAGCCAGAGTGGGCCCCAAATACCAGGAGGAGACCGAGGTGGCAATTCAGCCATTACAACAAGGGTGGTTCAGCTGCTTTACCTGCTCCTCAGTCCAGCTGTGAGCAAGACTGTCTATGCCCTGGCACAAGCTTCCACCACCCTGCTGAACACCGGACTCGGCCAACAACCAAAGTGCTACAGAGGCAGCCATCCACCCTCTGGCAGGACACGGTAGCTCCTCGCAAGCCAGCACCGAGGGACAGCCTGCGCGGTGGCTGGCAAGCGTGGTTCCCCCTCTGCAAATGCAAGTCTCAATATAAGGTATCAAGAGCGTGCCTGAACACCCTGCAGGACTCAACTGCGTTTCCTTCAAGGCAAAAGAGCTAACAGCAAGTGCTTTGGATTTATCCATGCCAAAAACTTCTGAGTATATTCATAAATAAGATCTTTGAAGCTCTCTTGATGACTAAGGCCTGCTCCAAACCTACCCAGAGCCTGCTGCACGCTCCCATGCTCCCTGAGGCAGGGGGTGATGCACACGCTGAGCTCCACTACACCAGCCCCTGAGAAAAGGGAAGCCAAACTTCACTCGTCACCTCTAGCCGCAGCAGTGCGTGACGCCCTCCCTCCCAACAACGCTCTGCCCAGCATTCCTGCAGCAGAGATATTTTTACAGCTTCCATTAAACCTTCCTATAAATAGGAAAAAACAGAGCTCATGGAAGTGAAGTTGAAACTATTTTCAGCGGCTCAGAGCTTATTAAAAGGAAAACCCAGCACACAGCAAGCCTGGACACAGGCTAGAAGACGAGGTGGGTGACCTTCCCAGGAACATGTGGTGTGGGAGGGCAGGATGCGACACCCAGCAAGCCCTGCTCTCGTCAAGCCCTAGGGCTGGAGAGGGGGCTGCACATGAAGCTGCCGGAGCCTGGAGCTGCTCTGCACCAGCCTCTGGCACTAAGGACGGGCCCGACAGCCCTTCGGGCAGGGCGCAAACAGCCAGCACCAGCTCCCCCTGCCCAGTGGGACACAGCCCAGGAAAGCTGCCTGGGCATGGGAGCGCTGAGGCTTGCGAGAGCACAAGCAAGGCTGCTCACCATGGTGGACACGGCTCTGCCTCTGCCGTCACGCTGCACCCCCAGTCCAGCCAGTGCAGCTGCCTGGCCAGCCACGGAGCTCCACTAAGAAGTCTGCCATGAGAAAAGACTTTTTGCTAGTAACCGTTATTGATAGCCCACAGATTTCTATGCTTTGATGAGAGATACGGGCTTTTCCCTTTTAATTCAAATCTGTATTTTTCTAATGCTGATCCCAGGTCTGTGTGAATTTTTATAAAATGTTATCATTAATCTTCTGGACTGCATTGCCATACATAATGAAGATGCTCCCTCTTGATAGAGAGCCTTAGTGTAGCATAAGGCAGAAGCAGCAGCTACCATTTCAGACAAGCAAGAGCTACTGGACACGGCAAGACCCTTGGCATCGCCCTTCTGCCAGAAAAACAAGGCGGCCTTTGTGTCCTTTCACAAACACCCTATCTGCAAGAAAGAGCCCTGTGTATTCTCCAGCAGAGCATCAAATCCACATTCTTAGCTAGCAGGTTTTATCTGTTGAGCAAATCATCTGGAAATTATCTGCCTTTAAAAACAGGACACATTTTGTGAAGAACTATGTATTTTTAGCCCTTGATGCAGCTGACGGTGAACAGCATGGATAAAATAAGAAAAAGCAAACATCAGTTTGAGTTTGCTTGTGCTTCCCAAAGCTATTTCTAACCAAAAAAAGATGGTGTGAAAATATTTTCGAATTTGGCTAACAGTTTGCCGTTTAAAACGCAATCCATATGAGACTCTCTGTGAGCAGAGGCAGGTTTGTCATGAACACACTTTAAAACAGAAGACCACTGCCTGTAGGCATTACACGCTTTTCATTTGTTTTTTAACAGCAGTATCCAAAAATACTTTCAGAGGCACCAAAACAGCTAACAGAAAGACTTTTGAATTTCTCTTGCTTGTATGGAGGGCCGCTTTCTTCACCCCAAACAAAACAGCAGGAATTATTTTGCAAGTAAACAAAGCAAACCTACTTAAAAGGCCCATTTCTGAGCAGAGTATTTTAAAAATTTCTACCAGCTTCTGCTGCAGGAGAGGCTGGACCCTCTTCCCTCTGGACAGCCCTTTTCCACAATCCACCACCAAGCCAGCTGGACCACTGCAGGCTGCAAGGGAGGTGATAAGCATCCCTTCAGCCAGAGAACTGCAGAGACAGTCCCACAGCTGGCTCATAGCGGGCACTATGTAAGCACCACGAAGGAGCTGTCAGCTCCACGAACACATGCAGCAGCCTTCCACTAAAGCTCTGAATCCTTAGTTTGCAGAAGACTTTCTGAACCAAGTCCCTAGCCGCTACCAGTGTGCCTGGCAGCTCACGCAAGCACCAGGTTTCACGAGCGCCATATGCTGAAGCGGTGCGCATGTTCCACGCGTGTAATTAAAATGAATCACTTGCCGTCCGAGGGACTCTGACCACACACGGATGAACATGGCAGCAGAAGATGACGTATACAGATCTTGCTACCTAACTCTGCAGGGTATCCTCTTTGCTCTCCATTTCAGACATATCAATGTTAAAAGACACACGGAGGTATTCTGTCATGGCAGGGGAACTACAAAGGCTACGTGCGAGGGTGCACACCTTCAGACCTGCTCTCAGTGGGCAGGCGCTCCTGCAACCGCTCGTGGGGCTCGTCGGCTGAAAGCGCCAGTTCAGCCGCTGCCCACGCTGGCCTGCCAGCACCGGGGGGGCCTGAATGTGGGCTGTAACGAGGGCGTTTGGAAATGATGGCCTGCACCCCCCCATGGCCACTTTCCATCTCTGAGGTAGGACAAACAGGCATTTCATCACTCCCACCAAGCTGCACCGTGGAGAACCACATCTCTCCAAGGACAACATTTAGCTGCAAAACCACAAGACGGAGAGCAGTAACTGCTAGAACGAGATCAGCTCTCCCCTTCCCCCTTCCCTTTTTTAAAAGCATGACATTGTAGGGAAAAATGGGAAACAAGGTCTAATTTATTATAAGTTAATGCAAACTTTGGCCAGGATCAATATAACTTATACCTACTAAGTTGATTGCATAATGCATTTTCCTTATGCGTTGTGAAAGCCAAATCATTTTGCATTGTAGAAGACAAAAAAAAAAAAAAAAAAAAAAAAGGCTGCCATTGAAAAGCAAGAAAATCCCAATTACAAAGTCCCCAAGTTCCTAAACACATATCGTGAAAATATGTGCAGCTCTGTGGCATATGGCAAATCAATTACTAGTTTAAATTTTAAAACAAAAACATGGTAAATGTGTTGCAGAAATAATCAAGAACAACGGTTTGGTTTAGATTACAGCGGCCACTAGAGTTTTGAATACAATTAATCATCATTCCAGGCAATGGGAAGCCATATTGACACTTATTCCTAATTTGAATATTTAATTAGGGTGAAGTTCTTCATCAAATTATCACAGAACTGGGAGGAAAGCCTAAAAGATTTAAACAATTACTACTTTAACCCTTCACCAACTGCTCACCTGTGAGCACAAGAATCTTTTCCCCATTCTGCAAAGCAAGAACATGCTTAGGCAATACAGAAAGACAGTACTTAAAAGACATGACAAATACCCTGGGAAAGGTACACAGACATTTGGCATCCTGCAGGGCTCCTTCAGAGATGCCAGACTGACACAGGCTTCTGACTACCGACGCTCTTCGACCTTTATCAGAGCAAAGCTTTCAGGCTAGATCTCTATTTTAGCATTAAGTGTGTTCCTACTAGGGCTTCTGTGTTTTGTTTTGTTGGTGGCTTGGTTTTGTTTGTTTGTTTGTTTTAAACTGAAGAGCCTGTCCAGAATTATCTGCCAGGTTCATGTGCTGAGGGATACCGAAGCTGCTGCCCACCAGCTGACCTGGTGCAGCCACCCTGTCCTGCCCACCCCGCACGGGAGGTTTCCCAGTCCCTGCCCTGCACCGGGAGCTCATGGGACAGGGACAGACCGGCGCTGCTTCGGACCCACTGCACCTCCCACCACATCATGGGCATCCTCCCTGTGCACAGCTCTGCCTCAGATCGCTCAAACATCCCTTTATGTGCTGTATTAATCCATATAAGAAAATCTCTTTTAATGAGGAGTGATATAGTTATGAACTCTCTAGAGCCATAATTAGAGCAAACTAATTGAAGTTGTGTTTTGACACACTTTCCAAATTCACGGGTACTGCATGACATATTCACAACACTACTGCTGCACAGCCATGGTGACAGCAAAATCATTAGGCTAATAACGCTTATTTGCATTCTTATCATGCCAGCAGCATGCCGTTAAATACTGCTTCAACCAGTGCTCGTTTACTCTGAAAGTTTCCACTGAAAGATATTAACAGTAATTATTAGTACTTTAGTGGAATCTCTAATGTTAAGGAATGGCAACTCACATTAACTATCCCCATGCCAATTATTTTCCTTTTGAACTGTCACAAAAAGTAGCTTTCCTCCTCCCCACCAAATGAAAGCAACAAGGCGGATTTGGTGCTGCCAGGAAGGACGGACAGATGCCTGCCCCAGCAAGGCCAGCCACTGGGGCTCCAGCCCGCTCTCTCCAACACTGAAGTCAAAACCACACCGTTCCAGCACGGCTTAAACGCAAAAAATATTCTTCCCCAGCATACGCTAATTTCCAGGCAATTTAGGGTGAAACAACTGCAACGCCACAGTTGAGGACAGGGTAGATTTCATTACTCTCTTAAGTTTTTTCTTTTGGTCATTAAATCTATGGAACAAGTCTACATACAACAGCAACAGAAGCAGCACGTGATGAGAGAGATCCTTCGCATGCTAGCAAAGGCGGTTTGAGGTCTGCACACATTATGGCCATTTTTTGAATGTTTTTGGAGAGAAACTTGCATAAAACAGGCCCAGGAATGCCTGACAGTTCCAAATCAGTTATTAATAACTGTCTGCAGGAAGGTGATGAACTGCTTTTGAAGTTAGGGGGCAAGTACTCATAAAAAGTAACAGAGGATCATAAGGGAAATGCCAGATATCAAAGGATGCTTCATAATTCATATAAAAATATCAACAACGCACAGCAAAAGAACAACTGTAAGTTTTTGCTTTCCAACTGGATTGGATAAGTGTGGTAGAGAAATCAGGCAAAACTTTAAGAACTGCCCCATGTTATCAAGTATATTAGAAACCATACTGCATGCTGCAGACTGGAATTGTCCTGTTCTTTGATGTACCACTGTCATGACTGCAATTTATTTTAAATGAACTTAAGAACAGTGCCGCAAAAACTGCAGTCTCATAGGAATACCTTCAAATAAAAAGAATTGTATCTTCCATAATCAGTGGATTATGCAAAGATCCTGCTTCATGAAAAACTGAGGACAGAACAATTAAATTCCAAGCTGTAGAAGGCTGAAAACACACCTACAAGAAGTTAATATCAGGCTGTAGCTCTCAAGAAACGTAATCCAACTTGAAAGCTTTGCCTATGGAGGGAGGAAAAAGCCCATTTCTAAGAAATGAGCTGCTGGAGTTTCACTGACAGACATCAGAGGATCTCTCAGCAACTGCTCACTCTACCAGAATGCATTTTCCAAACTGCAGCTTACAGACAATGCCATAGCAGATATCTATGGCTCCAGTGGTGTCCAGAATCCCATCTACAGTATTTATTCACAGTCCTTAACTTTTACTGTGCTCAGGCATTGCGATGCCAGAACACCTACCTCATACTCCAAAGAACTGCAATGAAAAACAAAACTGTGAGGCAAGAATCACCTCGGGTAATGGACTTCATTCCAGACAATCTATTCTAATCGTGTAAACCAAATATTTAAATACTTTCTAAAACCTTCCTGACCCTTTCCCTAAAACAAGCAACATATGGGCTTTGCAAGCATTTCATCTCATTCCAAGCTACTAAAATATCCTGTTTCCCAAAAATCAATGAGAGCTGGCGGTGCCAGATTCAGATTTTATAAAAGCCCAAATGCATGAGAGAATGAAAAAGGGAGTGAGTGATTCTTTCCACTTTTAGATTTACCCATTTAATTTTCCCAGCTGCAGAAAGGGAAAAATGTCTGTCTGCAGCATGCGTAATGAATGCACTACGTACAGCATGCCTCTACGTATCCCCCTCCCAAAACAACCACGCCTCGAAGAGAGGGGAAAATGCTGTTGCGCTATTCTGTCAAAACTAAAGCAATCACCAGCTGAACGGAACAAACCCCGATGATGCTAACAAGGGAGCATGATCTACTGCAGACCAGCAAACCAAAATGTAAGGCTTAATGCAGAATGAAGCTCCTGCAGTTTCCTCTATACAGGGATTAATTTAGATCAGAGGATTTAAGTAACCAGGATAGAACAGCTGCCAAACAATAGAAAAACCCCAACAAGTTTAATTTACACTGCTTGAAAGTCTGAGCTGTAGCCCATTAAATTGTTATAGGCAGAGGACTGCATCAAAGAACTAAGACCTCATACTGTAAGCATGAAGTGCTTATGAAGTGGTTGTCTTAGATGAGCAGTGCGGTGTCTCTGGAGGCTGCAGCGGGAAGAGCACAGCTTTCCACATCCTTCACTAGCTACTCTCCAGAGTCAGGAGTTTTCAGATAATGAAGCAGTAGGGAAAAATTGCCAAACAGCAGAAATACTCCAAAAAGATAAATTACACACAGTGTAAGCTTCCTTGGTTAGGATTTTAAATTCTGTCAAATTAATCAGCACAACAAAGCCCAGGCGCACACGTCCGACGAGAAGCATCTCTCTGAAGCAAGCCCCTTGCCCGGGCTGGGTGCAGAGGGGGGCTGCCGCCCAGGCAGACCCCGCAGCACCGGGGTGCTGCAGGCACAGCCCAGCCGGCGGGGAGCAGCAACACCTCCCCTGCAAAACCTGTTAAACAAATATTCCACATAAAGACTCATTTGGGAAGAGCACGTTGTCAGCACTTTGCCAGTAATAAATAATGACAGTCCAAACACTTTACTAAAAGCAATAAACTCAAGAAGTGTTTTGGAAAATGGTGAAAGTGATTGATTTAAAGAAGGAAATATCTGAACACAACCACATGCACTTCAGGGTGAAAGCACAGATTACAAATCAACAGTGGCAGAGATCATATTAAATAGCAGACAACACAGAAGTTTTAGGGAAAAAACGCTCAATTCCCCCGCAGGGCTTATTTAACAACTGAGTATATAGCTTCTTTGAATGAATACCTTTGGTTTGTACTTAATGACCCTATGCTATACCCTAAAGAAAACATGCCTCCAGGAATATTACTATACCAGGAACAGGGCTCTATAAAGAAAAATGACTCTAAGGAGATCGAAGCCTCTTCACTCAGAGCACTCCCCAAATTTTTCAATGCATCCTCAAAATCAGCTAAATCAATCAGACTTCTTCTAACTACATTTAATGTCTCTTTCTCAGCTGCTGCAAAGGATTCTTGTGCCTGGAAACCACTCATATTGTTTAAACATTTTTTCCTAATCATCATTTTCTACCACTAAAACATACTGGACTGTGACCAATTTTTGCACGTCTTCATCCAGCTGAGTTGGATGCAAGCCATACGGTCAGTGCAGTTTCATAACAAATTCCTTATGGGAAACAGACTCTGGATAAATGTATGCCAGCACCCTTTACCCACTCAAACCAACCATCGTGTTCAGATTTGCACAGCATACACGCATCACAGACAGGTCATCCTTAAATTTTGCTTCTTACCATACCCACTGGAAAGGGTCTATGGAAACACTTCCTCCAAGCTTCAACTTATTGTTTCAATTTCATTGGTTTTTTTATCCATAGCTACTGTGATGTAAACCCAGCCCTTGTACCATCCTTGGCCTGTTGTAGGGTACAAAATTTAAGAACTAGCAATATTGTACTGTATTTCACAATACAAGTGATTTGAGCATTCAAGCCAAATATGTTTTATTAGTTGTAAATCAGAAGGTAGTTTTATTTCAGAGCTCTTTTGATGAAACATATTAGAAAATGCAACTCCATCAAGAAGGAAGCATTTTGTAGAAATGATCACTGTCAGAGATCCCACTGGCAACATTTCTCAAAGCAGTTTCCAGTCAAACCAGAAAAACCCATCCCAAAGTACTCCTTATTTGGTAGCATTTGGTTCAGATGAGGAACTTTAAGGTAGAACACCACCCCCACCCCACCCCCCACACACACCCTCCCCGTGAAAGCATCGTGGCCATCAGGCTACCAGTGGTATCTGCCTCTAGTCCACAGCAGCTTTCTGAAGTCTTGGCTTTGTTCTGCCCAGAGCACAAAAGCACTGAAACCCTGGAACCTTCTCCTCGACAGACTCTCCATAAAATCTATTTAAATGTCTTAATTTTTTCTTTACGTAGCAACAATATTATGTAGAAATAGCTATCTTAAAAAACAGGAAAGGTAAAAGGGTCCCCACCTCCCTTCAATTAACCCACTGCACAAGAATAAGACTGGCTTATCATCAGACCGAGTTCAGGTCTCCACCACACCAGCTTGTTGGTGCTGCTTTATTAGCTGCCACCTATTGCACATCATCAGCCTCCAGCAGAAAGCCACACACTGATCACTTTCCAAGCTTACACGACAAAGTTCAAACACCATTAATAAATCAATTTGAAAAATCAGACTTCTCTGCCTAGAAAGGAAATTCTTAGGTTCCTTAACATTAAGCTCCACTGGGAGCAGAGGAACAGGAGCAAATCATTTCCCTTTTCTAAGGAGGGTAGCTTAACTATTTAAAAGGTAATCAGGAGCACGGGAGGAAAATTTACACATTCCCCTCTTATTTCAGGGGTTTTAGGGCAATTGTTATCATCTTATCAAAACCAGAGCAGCACTTCCCCAGTGCAGTACTCCTGCCAGATCAGAATTTCAAGACCTGAGCACTTGGTGGCACAGACCGACTGCTCAGACCATTGAGAGGGCACGCAGGGAGGGACAGCTGCCAGCCACACTGCAGACCCACAGCTGCGAGGGGTGTGAGCTGCAGCACAAATGAGTTGTTTCTGTAGCTTATTAGCCATGCGGATCAGGCAGGAGTTACAAGTGCAGCAGACGTATGCTGGGGCCCCAGGTCTGGCACAATGCGCAGCCCCTCTCTGCAGAAGCCCGGACCCCTGGGGAGGAGGCAGGCAGCAGGGAGAGGTACACATGCTGCTCTGTCCCCGGGCATGGCTCCTAGACTGGGGCTGAGTCCCCACAGGCACAGTCCAGAGGGATCGCCACCTCCCCCGGGACAGACCAGCACGGGGCCCTGTGGCCATGCTGGAGCTGCTGTAGGGGCTCGCACCCCACCTGCAGCCCCCTCCAGCCAGGACGGGACGGAGCACCCTCTGTCTCTTCCAGTGGGGCCCCACCTCCAGCACCAGCAGCCTGGTCCCTTGCCGCCCACGGTGGGCATTTCGTACTGCCCAGCTGGACAGATCCTCTGCGCCTGGGGAGGCTTTGCCCGGCTCCCCCTGACCGCAGCAGGCTGCGGTGCTCTGGCTCACCCCACGCTCAGTGCCCATGGCCTCTCAGGCCAGCCCAGCCACTTCACCTTGCTAACCAGGAGAAAACTGTGCCCCTTCCATCTGGCTAGTTTGTGCCAACACTGTTTTGTTCACCCATGCGCCTTTCTGGTGAGTCCACAGCACGAGCGACCGACTCGTGGCTCTGCCCCCCGGATGGCAGCAGGGACCATGAGCCCCACAGAGACCTGCAGCTCAGGCTGAACCCCCGACCCAGGACTGGCCTTCCCTCTCCCCTGCCCTCCCTTTGTGGTTCTCGATTAGGACAGCCACGGAGACATGCCAGAGGTATTCCAGGAAGGCAGCTGGAGGGGTTCTGCCCTTCTGAACCTGAACACCGAGCGCACAGCCACGTTAACGCATGATACGAATACAAGTGGATTGCAGCAAGATCTTCCTTCTCCCTGGTAAGCCATTAACCTTTCAGATGACAGCCTTGCAAACTAAATGACTGAACTATTCCCAGGGTCAGCACGAATCTACATTTTCAAAACCTGACATCAACAAGTAAAAGTTGTGACTGAATCCCGGTCTCTCCGAGAGGAAGATTAAACGCCTATGACACATCTTCTGCAATCAGAGTGCTCCATTTCCCAAAGTATCCGTCACAGATTGATAACATCCACGCAAAAAGTTAAGTGCAATTATGTCTGTCACTGTAAAACACACTTCAGCAGCACTGACTGACATCTTGCTTGCAGCTGACAAATTGTGAGAGGGCTGTTTGAATGACGGTGGTAGAGACTCCCACAGCACCTCGGGAAGGGATATGAAACGTACTCCAAAACCACAGAAGCCACACAGGCTCACAAAGCACTGCAGCTGTGATGGGAGCCAATACGTAGGCAACCGCAACGCAAAATGGTTTGAGGTTGGCTCTCTGCATTCACAGAAGTCAGGGACTTGCTCCCAAAAGGCTAGAACTAGACTTGCAAAGAGGAGAACATCACACACAAATCCTGCTCTAGCCTACTCCAACAGAGCTTGAAGCATGGAGGGGCTGAGCCCCAAGACACTGCTCAAGTGCTCGTGATGTGTACTCTTCTCCAAGTCCTCATCCCGTGCACTGGCAATCACCAATCCACAAGCTAGGTGAAGCCAAAGTGTGCAAAGGGCCAGGTGAGTCACCTGTTAGTAGCACCTCTTTTGGGGGACAATTACCTTCTTGTTCCGCAAAGCAATGTCACCATGCAGCACCAGAGAGTGCAAGAGTTGAACACAGAGCAGAGGTACTCAAGAAAGTTACATTAAACTCCCACTGGTGACTCAAGTCAACAAAAGCAGTTCTTTAGTAGCAGCCTTCTAGGATGGGAAACTGAAAGTGCATTTCTCCAGGCTGCCATTAGTGCCAAGAAGCTGTCGCAGAATTTGGAGAGAAAAGACAGTAAAGCAGCTTGATGCCTTGCACAATGGCACAGTTGTGCTCCACAGCACAGCACGCCATCCTCACTGGGATGCGCGAGGGCTGCCGTTAGAGACCATTAAGCCAGATGCCTGCAGTAGGAAACACCAAGGAGAAGAAATGGCTGAAAAATAACATATGCAGTCCAGCACGAATATCAAACAAAGCCTCCCCTTGTGCAGTTCTGACTGCGAGCCATAACCCCGCAACACAAGAAACGGAAGCAGCATTGCTGACGTGCAGCAAGCTGTGGAGGTCAAACCTCTGACACATGACAAAACTCTGATGTGCCGCCATCCACTGCCATCAGGAACTTACATCATGGATCAGAAGAGGAAACATGGCTGGTGCAGAAATAAACATCTCCCACAGTGTAAAGTCCTTTCATTTAGGAAGGTTTTGCTGTGCAGAAGCTCACTGCTATGTTTTCCTTGTTTAGTTTATATCCAGTTTTAGCAATTGTTCTGAAGCAGCCAAGCATACCCTCTTGATTTAAAATTATTTTATAATGCTAGCCAGCAACTGAAGAGAATAGCTTAAATATCTGACCAGCCTAATGGCAGAATCTCCACAGTGCTCTCTGTTTGGCACTGCTCACCAGTTTTCTCTTAGCACTCACAGCAGCAGCAGAATAACTCACTGCTGTTCCTGTCAGGATATATCCATATGGAATAAAATGGCAAACTGGCTACCAGTGTAATCTCATCTCTCTATGGTGACGTAAAAATAAGAGGTTACTTGTGACAACCATCTTCCACAAACATTAAGTGTTGAGTAACTTACCACATTGCTGATAAAGTATTAGAAAAGGCTTTCAAGTAGTATGTGTTCCCCATAATAATGAAATACTTGCAGGATGCACCTTTATATACATTTCTATTTCTTAAAAAATATATTGGATAATAAATAATCAGAGTAAAAAAACAGACATGAAAGATGCTTTGAATGATCAGGCTGGTGGCGTAAAAGTTACCTGTAAATCACGCACAGGGCATGAGAGTGGAGCTGGCTACAGACAGGTGGTTTTTACTAGGAGGCATTAATGTAACATTCAATTATTCCACTGCATACTGGCTGTTTTAACTCAGCCAAATTAGAATACATTTTATATTGACTATTTTGACATTTGCTTTATTTGGCAAGTAAAACAAAACTGATCCAATTTCCTTGCAGCCATTGTAAACCATAAACTGTACAACAAGAGGTTATAAAATATATAAGCCTTGTAAACACTTCTTTTCAGACTGTCGCTGATGCTCTGAGCTCTAATTTTGGCCCTGTTCCCAATGGCTCTGACACTGCTCTGCAGCCTTCCCTGCTCAGCCATAAAGTGACCCTTCCACACTTAGTGATTAAGGACCGCCATTGACATTCTCTTGCTATGATAATTTTTTCTCTTTATTGTGGAAATCTGCCCAGGCAGGAATTTCTTGCAGACAGAAAATGAAGATCTGTGCTCTAAAATCAAGACATCTTTTTCTCTGATCTTGCATGGCCTGTGCTAGCATGTAGCTTATGTCCAGTGGAGCTTCAAAACAACGTATCAGCTCCCAGTGGGACAGGCCGAAATCTCCAGAAGACTGCTGGCTTTTCATCTCTTTTGCTTCCATCTCTGTCTGAGAAGCAAGACGGCATCTCTGCCTGCAGCACACCTGACAGTACAGGACAGCAAGCAGCGTGCCATGGCACAGCAGGCAACTGAGCAAAACTCTCAGTGAAAGAAACACCCAAATGCTTTGGAGAGCTCAAAAAGCTACCGCAAGACAGCAGATTTAAGTCTGGGTCATGGGTGAAGGCTCAGATGTACACACCTGCTTTAAAGACACCCGATAGCTTTTTCGGGAACAGTTTACAGCAGGTTAAAAGCATCATTCTCTGAAATGACCTGTATATCAAGACTTTGAAGGACATGAGTATTTTCCACCCATATGATACAATGACCTTTGTACATAAACTGATCCCCCTGCAATTCCCCTCCACTGCCTCCTTTGAAATTCTAGCTCTCAACAGTTACTGCAATACTGTAAATGTATCTGCAGTATACCAAATGCCTAGTGCAAAAATACGCATTTGCTTAATTAAGCAAAAGCCCAAAGGGACCCATAGAGAATGTGCTGTCCCTGACAATAGCCCGGCCCGGAGTTCAGTTGATGTGCCTCGTCAGTAGGAGCCCATCTTGCACTGGATGCTGTGCTTTCATAGCAAATGCCAGAAATATAAAGCACTCAGTTTAACCTCTGTCTGGGTTGGTTTGTTGCTTAACAACACTTTGTTTTGTCCAGAGAAATCCAGCAAGTAAGCTGTCAATACAGTACTACTGTTATATGCAAGTATACAAACAAGTACATACATTTATACACACCCACAAATTTTGTCTATAACACAGGGAAAACAACCTGGACAGACACTATGCCAGCATCTGCCCAGAAGTGCTGCTCCTGTCAGTCACTGCAGGATGAGCAGTCTGCTCTGCATGCTCAATGTCACCTGCAAGACTGGAGCACAGTAGTCAGGTCCAAGAAAGGAAAAAACAGGGCCAGTACTTCAAACCATGAGGGGACTGATTCTGGAGAATGAGCAAAACTTGTCTCCCTATGCATTAAAATCTGTATGAACGCTTCTCCCTCCCTTTGGTCAAGGAGGGAAATCAGCTTGGCTACAGTTCTGGCCCACCCTCCAGGGGTGACCCATGCATACTTTTTGAAAACTACAACGTTCTGCACAGCTTAAAGTGAAGAAAAGGTGTAGTTTGCCGTTTCCCTTCCTCTGCAGGCTGCTTCTTTCTTCTGACACCTATATGTCTTTATACAACAACAGTCAAAGGAACTTCCAGTAGGCAAATACTTGAAAGAAGGACACATTCCCTCATTATCAGATCATGCCACAATCATTTGTACTGATGTGGCACCCTGGTCTTGATTCCCCCAGGCAAGGTTAGTAACAATACAAATACACCATGCAGCATCAAGCAGAAGGGGCTGGAAAGCAGAAAACTCACCTTGGCAGGTTAGGAGCTGGTGTCGAAGATGGTACTTGGGAAGGAGGAGTCGCAGGCTGTGAAGATTCATGGTTGCGTGGAACTCTGCCCATCCGGTACCAAATGCCCATGTTGTTCAACTCCCTGTGTCATCAACACAGAAGACATTAATGCTACAAGCAAATGCTGCACACATGCCCAAGTATCAAGCACTGATGTGTTTCACAAACACCTTGATTAGTGAGGACCAGTAGGGGTTAGTTAATTCCTACATCAAACTCAGTAACACCTGTAGTTATGTAGACTCTTCTAATGACAGGCTTCAGCTCTTGCAAACTGCTACTTAGTAATTAGAGGAAAACAGGGTGCTTAGCCTTGGTACAACTGAATTTATGACAACAGCTTCTAGAGTGAGGGGTACTTACCCTATGAATGTGTACTGAGGAGGGGCTTGTTTAGATCTACCCAGGATTCGGATGTCACAGATCGCTGCCTCTGTAGAATCTCGAGGGATGAATTTAATGCATAGCCTCTTCTTTCTGAAAGCTATTTCTTCTGCAAAAACAACCCAGGACACAGGGTGTTTTTTTATGCAAGATTAGGGCATAAATGTTATTTATTGTCTCTCCAGATATTAGGCAGATAATTATGGCAGGAACTGGAGCCAAAGAACAGATATATGTCAGCAAACCAGACAGTGCAGTGCCATTCAGTGACTGGAGAAATTTTCTATCAGGAGCTCTCTGTACACTGTGTGAGATTTGTTATTAGGCACTGTGATAAACCAGTACTCCCTACTACCGTCTGCAGAGAAGATAAGACATCATGTATGCCACAGAATACTGCACCACAGAACAGAAATGGCAGGTGATTTTTCCACTTCCACGTACTTCTCACATTCGCTTTCTCTTTCCAAGGTAATGTTTGCCTTACCAGCCTGGACAGTCATATCTAAATATTCTTCCCACAAGCATTGCCTCTAGGAACATACCTGGAAGCTCTGACACAACCAGTCAGTTTATACTGCCAAGTGCTTCCAAACAGCCAAACAAACCAAGAGGAGGAGCAGGCAGAGAAACAGACTGCCGGAGTGGCTAACGGTAAAAGCTGTCTGCCCAAATCTCACCCATCTTAAGTGTTAATGACCTCTCCTGACTCAGTCAGCAAGCACTGAAATGATATTCACACTGTGTTTGCCCTGGTATCTTTGTAGGGATAAACCACATTTACAAAGCAGTAATTGCTAGGACCTCCTACAGGGCAACTGTGCTGCACTGCCCTGTGTTCAGAGGGTGGAAGAATCTGCTGCATGGCCCCTTCCTGCTATGCACCACAAAGCAATTTCACTTATTTCCATGTTATCCATCAAGAAAAACTCAAGCCCATCAGAGTTAAGGCTTATCTGTATAATGAATTCATGTATATGCACACTGTCTGTCTGCATGCAGGTACAATCCACATCCAGCTATGGGTCAGGCGCATGACAATGGGTGGCACTGGCACACAGATAGAGATTTGCGGTGCTTGGAAACCATTGCTCTGTCTCACCCTGAAGAGTCTGTGAGAGTCTCAATGTGAGCAAGGTGAGGTTTCTATTTGTGAATGCAGGCACTTGAAAGACATGACAGAAGTCTATGGATAAACTGAAAATCTGAAGTGCAGACACTGAATGAAAATCTGGAAACAACCAGCAACTACAAGCAAGTGCCTGCAAAATAAAAACCCTTCAGTTTAATATGAATAAATATCCTCCGGCTTAAAAATATGCTCTTACTTCAACAGATGGCAAGCAGCCTAGTCTCTATAGGCTCCTCCTTTCGTAATCCGCACCTTGGAGAAAGCAATCCATCCCAGCCTCTGAAACTTGCTGTCGCTCCAGCACCAATAAATGTACAGACAGTGCGAGGTGTGTCACAATACAGCATCTGTGCGTGCAGCTTTGCAGTTACAATGCTGCTTTTTAGAGATGTTAAATACCTGTATCCCTGACGTCTAGTCTTCTGCTTTGGAAAACTAGGGCTTTTACTTGAAGTGCCTAAAACTGATTTTGAGAGGCCAGGATTTAAGGTTTCCACATCTGAAAATTTTCTCAGAACCTAGTAAGCAGTACTAAATTTAATATATTTACTACAAGTCAACTGTCACTTAGAGACGAGCACAGAAACACATATAACCACAAAATTAACTCTAAACAAAATCAGTGTCTCTTGTTTGACTTTCACAGTGAGTACAAAGCTATTTGCTTTTGTCTTTGGTTTCTTTCACACTTGGTTAGAGTCTGTAGTCTGTAGCAAACTTGGTTTAGGAGCTGGATTCCTTAATTACACATGCTTAACCAGAGTTAATTTTAAGTAAACATATTATAAACAGTCAATCGAAATGTGTTCGTTCATGCTAATGGAAGCAGGGATATGCACGACTTCATTAATACAGACAGTGCTTCTGCTTTAAAGATTGTATGGGTCACAATCCAATGCATTTTTAAATTAATTACCAAGTCCCCCTCCACCTTTCCACCAGAACTTTGACAAAAATTACAGTAGCGCACAGTAAGCGTCCAGCACTCCCAAGGGCGAGCAGGATAAGCCAATGACTCTCCCCCGCGCCACATGTGCCCAGAAATTCTCCAGGGAAAGGGGATGATGCAGGGGAATGGAAATGGGCTGCAGAGCCTTTGACTTCTAGGTCATGGGTTCAAATTAGAACCAGGTTGGTAGTGACTGAAAAACCATCCTCATCTGCTGCAGACCGGCATGAATTATTCCCTGCAAAGCAGGCTCATATAACTCGCTTCTACTCATAACTAGGCTGGATTTCATTACTGACGAGCGCTGGTACCAGCCCTGCTCTTGAGCAGTAGCTGTACGCTCAGCACGCTCAGCACCAGCACATGGTGTCCTGCAGCCCTTCCACACTCAGTTCCCACGGGGCTTGTCCCCAGCCTCCTCCGCGCTGCAAGCCCAAAGCACTTGATACCTGCTGCAGAGTGCTGCGACCAGACGTGGCTCCAGCTGCCGCTGCCATGAGTCTCGGGGGATCCGAATACACTCTTTGGGAACTGCTGGCTTAAATGTTGCAGCAAAGCTATTTCTGCCTTGCAGAAATGAGGATGGCATTTTCCCTGGACATTCTGCTTGTGCTTTCTCTCAGCAAGTGTAAACACACCCTACCAGCCTCAGCACTACCTGTCAGGACATGGGCCTTCGTTTGTTCATGGTGGGAGGTGTAAAGCCAGCATACACAAACCGAGCACCACAAGCACACGCCCCTCCTTTTGGCATCCATTTGTGAACATCCCTCAGCACAGCAGCTCTGCTCCCCCTAGGCCTAGCCCACCCTTGCAAAATGAAAGAATAAACTATTCCTTCCTGCCCCAGAGCTGTGCTGCTCTAGCAGGCAAGCTGGTGACAGTCAGGCAGCAGTATTAAAAAGCCTGAAGAGTACTGGAAAACCAAAGACTGTTTCATTGCAGTCCAGAACTGCCCCCGAACATGCACATGTAACCCCAGAGAGCAGCAGTGCTGAGAGCGTCCCTCTGCCTGGGACACAGCCCTCCACCACCTGACCGCAGTGGCTGCTCCCAAGGCACAGAACTGAAGAACAGATGCCAACTTACGTGTATCGATAGTCTCCTGGATGGGGATGAAGCCCACAGGTAAAGTGTCCTTGATATCAATGAGCTTCATATCAACCAAAACGTTGCCTAAATGACTCTTTGGAGAGAGAAAAGAAACAGTTGACTATGACAGTATCACCAAATTCAAACCCAGCTTTTCTCACCTGCTGAACCCCAAGGCACCTTGTCATTGTATCTGACCACCAACTTTAAAAATGGTAAGGAGGTACCAAGCCAACACTTGCAACTGTCCCCTCTGCAGGAACTACATGATGATTGACTAGGAGATACTGGACAACTTTCAGCATTTACAGATTCTTAAACCTCATCCACTGCCATACTTCTGGATCCTTGGAAGCACAACTAAATTCTTCCCTTTGGAAACACGGCAGTTCAAAGTATTACCTCCACCAACTCATCCACTAAGCAGGTCACCTTAGTTATCACACACTACATCTACAATAGCAACATGACATTTCTGTGACAGTAACAGCAGAAAGCATTACGGGAAGATGGTTCATGCAGACACAGCCAAAGTTATAACATGCATTAGCTAATTAGTACTGAATAGACATGGTTCTAGCTCCAAACGCAGGCACACTCCAGAAGAGCAGGCCATTTGGAACGAAGAACTTCATTTGGAGTCCATATGAATTCTGAACTGATGCCTTGTCCTATTAATCAAGGCTTGAAGAGCTCAAAACACAATTCAGAATGACAGCCTCCACAATTGTTTAGAGACCAGATCTTCTTTGCAGTTCTCGTTAAAGCCAGCATTGCTGCCAATAATCTGGATTCACGTATGGAAGAAAAACACACTTTAGTTACTGCACAGCCTTTATAAACAGAAATGCAATACAGAACAATTAAAATTTCATCCTAAGCCATCAAACCATGTCAGTGTCTTTTTCTGTTATGGGTTGCTAAGTACCTCCTTTAGTTTTTATCTGGCAGAGTACTTCAGTCAAACCTCCACACTCTGATTATTACACTGAACTATTTTAAAACATATTTAAATTTGCAACCTCTGAAATAAGGGGAGATCAGGTCTGAAGTTTATTTTTTGGAGGTTCTGCATTTCATGGTCAACCCCTCACCAGGAGGGCCACCCCACCTGCAGCCCTATGCCACCATATGCAAGCGTGGCACACACCCTTTGCTCATGCAAAGTGGCCAAGGCCAGGCACTCCCCACATGCCTCTGTCACCCCTTTGGCCAGGGCATCTCAGAGCAAGCAATGCTGGATGCTGCAAAGCCTGAATGTATCAGTAAACATGGTCCTGGCACAGCAAACAGTAGATGAAGTGGTCACTGCTGATTCATCTTTCATGTTTTATTTATCCAAACTGTCTGGCTATGTTACATCAGCATGCAACTTTCAGCTGAACCAACGATCGTTCCTCCATCAGCAGCAGACAGGTAGGAGAGATGTCTCTGATAAGTTCGTTAGCTGCTGAAACTCTGGGAGTCAGCATTGATGCTCTGCCATATACACAGGAGAAAAGGGCACAAAGCCTCCCCGTTTACAAGATGCACCATTTGGGGCCTCCTCACCATGACACTCAAATACCAGCAATGTCCTCATAATCTGTCAAATATTGTAAGCCGATGAGAACAATGATTCTGATGCAGAGACACTACAGACTGTCTCCGTTACAGACCAGGTACCTGAGGTGCATTACCTCTGCTAACTACAACATGTTCTTCAGGACAAATAGTTCCCAGTGTTTTGTTAAAAACAAAAAAAAAAACCCTGAGCAGTAAAACTTCCAGCTCAAAGCACAGCAACACATCAACCTCCAGGCGAGAGAAGCTTCTCCCTCCCAGATGAGAGCTCTAGGTCACTGCTGCCACCGAGGCCTTTTAACCCTCGAGGTCACCAGTCGGGCAGCACATCGTACCCCTGTGTGGCCAGAGAGGACTGAGAGGGGAGGGAAAGCTCTTGCTGGGCTAACCGGGGACAAGGGTGCTGCTCCCCACACAAGAGGAAAAGGCTGTTACCCCACCGGTCCGGTCCCCTCCTCCTCTCAGCCCACCAGCCCGCTTCCAGCCTTCCTGCAGCCAGAGGACTAGGAGTGCTGATCAGATCTGTGTGCGTCCCATAGACTGGCAAACCAGTGCCAGCATCTACCAGCCTGGTCTCTGCCTCACAAAAAGGCCCCCTTGCACACGCAAAGCCCGTGGCCTCAAGCAGCACAAGCGCATGTTCTGTCTAGCATGGGCAGAGGCGTGTGTTCGGGAGGGAGCCCACTCGGACAGACGGAGGAGGCTCACAGGCCTTGGGAAATCCACCCTCTGAGAAGAGGGGGTGCTCCTGATGTGCATTGGGTATGGCCGTGATGAACCACAGGACCAGTGCCTGAACATGGTCAGCACTGCCTGCAGGCTGCTGCCCAGGAGCTCTGCCAGAAGCGCCCGTGGGTCTAACATGCCACTGATGCAGGGCTTGAGACAACCCATGCGCAGGACGCAGTGACTCATGCCACACCTTGCACACCAGGCTGCTGTGCAGCTGGGACCAGCAGTCCTCCCCCCACACTCCCTTTAATTCACTCCTCATCAATATGAGGAATGTATTCCCAAACTGTGCTGAGCAAAGGATTCATGCCAAAAGCCCAACAGGCACCAACTGAGGGTACTTACACTGTCTCTGGTAGCCAGCAGTTGCTACTATCCTGTAATTATTTCTGACAACCTTGCATTTAAGGTAGCCACAGATAAACTTAATACTCAAATCATCACAAATCTTTCCATTTAATACCTGCCCTGCCTATTCTAGGGCTATTATTCCTGCTACTGCAGGTACTCCAGGATGAAAAGCACAATTATTGTCCATCCACCCCAGGAAGCATTATTTCCCATAGCTCTGGAGCTTTATTTTAATCTAGAGGCAGGCAGGGAAGCGGATGGAATAAAGGTCAAATGCTGGAAATTGGCAGCCCCCGGCTTTCCTGTCAGGACCCATGATCAGCCTCTCAAGTCACAGTTGTTTTTCTGTTCCCATCGTTGGTGAAAGCACGAGTACAAAATGGTTATCTCCATACCCTGACAATTGAGTCACTGTGAATATCCAAAACATGACCAAAAGCAGGATTACCCACTAGATGGAGTGCATTCATTGTAGAATTAAATAGTTCCTTCAGAAAAGAGGAAGTTTTCACACTAGCCTCAACCAAAAACACAGTAGAAGGCATCAGGTTCTCACTGTACATGGTCTCCTTTCCTCCACAGAAGATGTGGGCAGACAACTGCCACTAATCAGAAACTAACTTACGCTTAATAGCCATACTAGAAGACTACAAGAATATGGTAGCATATGCACAACGTGGGCAAATTTTCAAGAATCAGCACCAAAAACAACAAAAAAAGAAAAGCTAATCCTGCAAAAAATATCTATGATGCCCCTGGATTCAGAAGCTAACATTTCCTTCATCAACACTGCCTGCAGCATTTGCTTCTCTAGGTAATTAGAGTTAGAAATGCATTAGGATCATGAGCATGCAGAGCCCATTGCTACAGCAGGAAATGGTAGTGTAAGTGGGTTGCTGAAATGCAAGCATTCCCTTTTCTGTTGTTTTTATTGCAGATTTTGCCAGTGATTTCTTTCCATGAAGAACGTAGACAAAATGCAAATATCTGGCCATTGCAGTTTGCCTCCTGACTCACCCAAACTCAGTGAAATGCCTGCTTGAATTATAATTGGCTCCATAAAATGAATCATCCTATGGGTAAGAGCATACCAGGCACAGATGCAAATCATGCAGACACTCAAACGGACTTACATTTTCTTTTGAAAATGATCTCGTGAAGCACAGGTATCGTGTGACCTTGGATTTAAATAAGCCATCTTTCCAGAGGTCAGCATCCAAGCCATCTGCTGTTTGTGCAGCCTGGAAAGAAAAGACAGAGGGAGAGAGGAGACATGTGAGCCAAGATAAAGTTAATATATGTGCCGTACTTCTTCCTCAGACCTCTTCTAATTAACGGTACCCGAACTCTCACAGCATCTCATTAGTTTCTTCACAAGGTGCAGTGCAAAGAACTTCCAAGAGGAGGTATAAAAAGAAGTTCTAAAAACGCTGTCTCTTGGGAGTCCTTTGATTAAAGATGCTCTGACAAAGGCTATTCTAATGAGGAAACAGCAACTTTGGTTACAGTCTCCAAACAATAGTTTGGAAAAGTCAGCATATTGAGGCTCTCATTACCACCCTACACGCAAGGGCACACTGGGGCAAGCTGTGAGGAGGGGTCCGTGTAGACAAAGCACAGAAACTGCCCAATCTCAGTTATATTTTCACAGAAAAGCCATCGAGGAATTCTGGCTCCCAGGCCAAAAAGCTGCTTCCAGCAGCTGGGGAAAGCCCTGGTCACTCACAAACTTTAACAGCAGTGCCATGGGCAACAACACACCCTGCAAACATCCCTCTCCAATGCAACCCTGTGTCCAGTCGAATCAGTGGCAGACACTGCACAGAGGGCAAAGGAAACAGACCCCGGGCCCTCCACCAAAGAGACAGCGGCATGTGCAGGAAGAGAAAGGCAGGAGAAGATCTCGCCTTCGAGCTGATTCAAGGTATGGGCATGAGGCAGCACCACACCCAGGGAAAGGGCTCTCCTCTATTAGCAGCTCCGCACTTGCCTTGCACAGTGCAAGCTGGTAAGAGCCCCTGCCCCAAAAGGTTTGTTGTCGAATAAGAAAGGAGACAAGGCAGCAAACACAAGGTGGAGGGTAGCAGAAATAAGATCACCCCACCAGACTAACGGCTGACTGATGGCTCCCAACAGGAGACTCTAGCATGGCCTGAAGCTACGCAGAAGCACAGCTGAACTTCTGCCTAATGCCTCTCAGATGGGGGCAAACTGCTCCACTGCAGCTCTTCCAAGTCTCATCTTACTGAATTGAGTAAGACCTTGGTCCCAGAGCAGCCTGATAACAAAGAGCTGACATTTGTTGTTACTATTTGCACCCATGTTTTGTCGAGCAGAAACTCTGTGCAGGGTGCAGGAAGCAAGAGATGTGTGCTGACAAGACCCTCCAATTATCCAATGTGCAGGAGAGAAAAGTGTGTTTATTGTCTGATCAGCAAAGGGAATAAAGTGCATTGGCTGCTCTTCGCATTTCAGCAACTGCTGTTCACAAGCCCCTGCTCAGCTCAAGCCCTTGTATGACACACACAGCTTTTGCAGTCACGATTCTGCAAAGAAACATGCATCATTTTTAAATAGGAAAATTTTAAAACAGGATTTTGGTGGGATTTTTTGTTTCTTTATTATTCCTTGAATTCAGCTCTTTCCTAAAGTGCTAGTTTAGGAATACAGAAAATCCATGTGCATCTCCCTCCCCTATGGGTAAGTCAGTCCTGGCAAAAAGATATTCAGAATACAGACTGCTTATAAAAACTGTTGGCATATAGGGACACTTAGCTTGAACTCCAGCCCTTGTTAGAAACAGTTTGAGGGACTACGACCAGATTTAATCACTTTGTTTATTAATATGGTTCAAGTTCTACATTTCAGTTTTTCTTGTGTTAGCCAGTTTTGTTTTCTTTGTTCCCACATTAAAGATGCTCAAAACTCAACAGGCGGCAATAGACCCAGTCTGCAACTGTAAAATTGGCGCTATACAAGTTGCTGTCAAATGCACTTTTAATCTAACTTCTGTAAGCTTTAGGAACTTTACATTACTTACAATACCAAATAATTTTTGAGGTGGTAGTACATCACTTCAGTTGATGTCATCTCCTCTACAACTCACTGCCCAGGGTACAGCTGGATTACAGCTTGCCAAGATGCCTGACAGGGCCCCCGCGCAGGCTGACACTGCTATACTCTGACTTAATGATGAAAAAAAACCCCAAAACTCCAACCCACACCACACACTCTTTTAGGAACAACCCTGCCATTCTAACCCGTCAAGTATCTAGTAGAAAGACCCAAACTGGGTCCATGGGGAGCCACACAGCGAGGCACCCGATCCATCTCCAGGGAGGCAGAGCAGTCCAGGCTGACCCCACGCTCCCCTTCGCACTCCTGCCCCTGCCCGATGGCTGGCCAGGGCAGCGCAGGAGCCAGGCACTGCCAGCAGCTGATGGCAGCACCTGAGTCCTTGGCTCCCAGGAGTCAGCAGTGCCAGGCTGTCGTGGTTTAACCCCAGCCAGCAACTAAGCACCACGCAGCCGCTCACTCACTCCCCCCCCCAGCCAGTGGGATGGGGGAGAAAATCAGGAAAAGAAGTAAAACTCCTGGGTTGAGATAAGAACGATTTAATAGAACAGAAAAGAAGAGACTAATAATGATAATGATAACACTAATAAAATGACAACAGCAATAATAAAAGGATTGGAATGTACAAATGATGCGCAGGGCAATTGCTCACCACCCGCCGACCGACACCCAGTCCCCAAGCAGCAAATCCCTGCTCCCCACTTCCCAGTTCCTAAACTAGACAGGACGTCCCATGGTATGGAATACACTGTTGGCCAGTTTGGGTCAGGTGCCCTGGCTGGGCATGAGAAGCTGAAAAATCCTTGACTGTAGTCTAAACACTACTGAGCAACAACTGAAAACATCAGTGTTATCAACATTCTTCACATACTGAACTCAAAACATAGCACTGTACCAGCTACTAGGAAGACAGCTAACTACATCCCAGATGAAACCAGGACACAGGCCTGGCCCACGGCACTGCCCCTTGGGGACAGGGTCCCTGCTGAGCAACACTCAGGCCCCTCCGATGCTTCCCCACCCAGCTGAGCTGCTGGTCACTGCCCAGCTGCCCGCCGCAGCCACGCTGTGCCACCTGCAGAGCCTCGCAGGAAGACGTGAGCAGCGGAGCAAAAAGCAGCTGGGGGTGAGGGCTCGCCAGCCGCAGCGCCCCATGGGAACACCAGCAAAACCATTTCTGCTTCTGCCGAAATGCAACAGTTGCAGGCAACATCCCCAGCAATTAAGTGCTCTGCCTCCGCATCACCCTGCTGAAGGCTTTTTCCAAGCCTGGAGAATGTAAGCATGCATTAACTTGTCAGAAAACTCATGGGGAAAGAAAACAGAGCAATATAAACAGGAAACTTCTTACATCACCTGCTGGGCTCCTGCAGGCAAGGAGGATCCCCACTACCTCTCGAAGCAGAGCTGTGCCCGGGCAGCACTGCTTCACGATGGCAGCACGCCGTCGGTGGGGCAACACGGGAAGGGAGCTGACCTGGAGAGGCCGAGGCAGACCTGTCCGGCAGGATGGGCACTACGCAGCCCCAGCTCACCAAGTCCTCCGCTTGGCTAAGAGGCAAGGAACGTGCGGGACAAAGGAAACAGCAGCCAGCACAGGGCACCCAGCACCTCGGGCACAAGGAATGGTCCTTCTCCTCATGGAGCTGGGGAAAGACACTCCTCAAGCATGTGCTACAAACAGATGGACTTGATGGAGTGGCACCCAGTAAGAAAGGTGTCACCGAGCCCATCCCTCCAAGTGTGGGGTGATCTACCTGCTGCCCGACGGTCAGTATGGGGTTACTGCTACCACAGGACAGACCGTTGGCAAACAGGCCCACTAAACTGCCTGCCCCATAGGATGGGTCTGCCCCACCTGTGGTGAGCTGTCCAGCTCCAGCACAGTCCTGGGTGAACAGCATGCTCAGGCTCTCACCCCAGAGCAAACCCCACCATGGAGCTGGCGTTCAGCCCGCAGCAAGGAACGCGGCTGCACAGGAACCACAGCTCTCTCCTACCCCAGGCTCCCTGCCTCCCACCTCTCCTCCCTTTTCTTCCCACCCATACGCTCAGTCTTGCCAGTTTGGGCAGATTTTCAGGAATCTAAGTTCAGACACACTGTGCACGTTTTGGCAAAATCAAGTCTTTGGTGCTTCACCTGTTCAAAGACCTGGTTAGTCATTACGAGCGTCAGTAGCTGTTTTCTAAGCAGACACAAAGGCAATGGAGATTTCCGAGCAATTAAAAAACTACTGAGGGAAAAAGATCTCTGACCCATTCACCAAGATTCCCCTGGGTCTGCTACCCTGGGCCCTGCCGCACCGCCACCTCCAGCCGGGCAGTATGCCGAACCCCGGGGCTCCATGCAAACCTGGGAAATGGACCAGGACATCCCCTGGACATTTAACTTACACCTGGGCTGAAAGCACCCATGCCTTTGCTTGTTTGTTTTAAAGAGGAACAAAGGGAGAAGGAAGGAAAAGAATATGGCAACGGCTGGAATAAGGACACAAAGGAAAGGGAAACTGGGTAAAGCCTATAAATAACATAGCCGTCTCAGAAAGAGAGAACTGGGTACTTCACTGTCACAAAACACAAAACTCAAAACCATCAGTAAAACTACACGATGCCAAATTCATCGCTAATAAGAAGAAATACTTTCCCACACAACTCTGAATCCACATGTGGAACTGAACGCTGCAGGATGCTGTAGCAAAAAGCAAAGCAATCAGATCCCTAAAGGGACTACAACAACATTCCAAGATAAACTGGTGTTAATGCTTCCCAAAAGATGAGTGGTTCTCCTTTTCAGGGTGCAGTTTGAACCTCTAACTATTAGGGTTTTAGGGAGTACACTCCTAGGATGGAGCCTTCATCAAGGCTTTACACCCTGAAGCAACAATCAACTCTCAGTGTCTCATTAGGGAAATTGCATATCTGGAGAGAGACAGAGCCTGAGACTGCCCAAGTCCTCACGTTGCCCACGTCTCAGAACATGACTTTCTCTGCTGTATTGAGAAGTGCACTTCTGCATACTCAGCTTCGTGCCTTCAGATAGGACAGGCTGGGTTCCAGAGAGGTCAGGGGGAAGTGGCAACCCCACATACCCTACACTGCTCCAGAGCCCTGACTCGCGCAGTGGAGCCACATTCCCAGATGTCCAGACAAGAAAAGCACAGCCCTACGTGCCACCATCCCATGGTTTTGGGCACCAGGACATCCTGTCACATCAGGGTGGCACCCAGAGCAGCTCCATCACAGCAGTTGCTGTATGGTGAAAATGACACCAACTGCGGCTCACAGCATCCAGGCACAGAGACGTGCTGCTGATTTGCCATACAGGAGGCTGAGGGAGTAAGGGTGTGGAAGCCATGCTTAGGGCAAGGCAACTGCAGACAGCAGGCACTTTCCCACAGCCTGCAGGGGGGACTGCTGGCCCCAGGGTCAGAGAAGGGTTCCTGGTAAACAGAGAGGAAGGCAGAAGAACCAGAGGAAGGGCAGACTCCTCTCTGTGCCCCCTAGGAGAGAGCGACCCACATTCACAAGCATTATTACAACACCACTGTAATTGGATTAAGCCACAGGAAGAGTCCTTTATCTTGTTTAGTTTAAACTACGTTAGCGCTGAAGCTCCCTATTAAACCACAGACAGGCTATCTGGGGTGAGCGCTCTCTCTGCCCAGTCATTTAGGCAGAATGCAATTCTGTTATCACAACTCTCACATTGTCCCGTGCTCCTTTATCAGGGCAAGCAGCTAATTACACAGCCTGGCTCACACAGGTAATGAGCACTCAGAAAAATGCAGTAAATGCAAAAACCTTCCAGGTCTTTAAGGAGCCTTTTCAGAATCCCCTCCCTCGTGTCCTTACTTCAGCCTGATCCATTTTCTTCCTTCTTACACTGAACAGGGTATGCAATGATCCAGAGCTGAAAAGGTGTGAGCAAAGCCTCAAGTCAACTGGTTTCCACTCCCAGCCACACGTAGCACAGTTGGAGCATGATACATAGAAAGGTGAGCAGATGGGACTACGGGCCAAATCTTTCCATATAGAGCTCTGTAAGGTCAGTATTTTATGATATTTCACTGTTTGGGACACTAACCTATGGGGAGAAAAGTCACAACTAATTCAAGGAACAAGCAGCTGTTAAACAGTGACCTCCCTTTATCCATTCACGTATTCATCTCTGCTGTATCCAGCTGCCTTTTCCTGCTGCCAAGCCTCCTGCCAAAGCTTAGTTTAGAGGTTTGCATTCTGTGCATCAAAATCATCTTTGCAATTTCAGCTGGGTGCGAAACTCTTTGCTTCCCATTCTGGAGCTTATCATCATCATTGTGCAGCGCTGATATGTGGGATTAAACAGCTGATGCGGGATCCATTTATTCAGAGATATAATTTGTGTAATACTTAGGACTCCTTCAGGATGGATGTTACTAGGATTATTAAATTTGCATGCCACAGTGGCCAGCTGTTTCTGAAAACCCCTCCTCCAGGTAATTATGCTTCTCTGGAGTGGCACAGATGAAGTAGCACAACTGCACCCACAAAACTCCACTGAGGGAAAGCACTAAGTGCTGTGGGCTGAGAGGTGGGCAGCTGGATATCAAATTACTTCTTAAAGCACACATCTGAAGGCAAGCCCTCTCTGAAGAGATGCTGTTCCCAGCAAAGTAAAGCCTCATTAGTGCAGAACCAAACCATTAGCAACAGCAGCTGAAATAGCTCTACTTACTACATCATAACCTGTCGGTGCTCGGTTCCGGGATGCAACCACACCAACACCCGTGATGGGATCCATCGGCAAGTCAGGCAAGGCATCTGAGAGGTCTCGCACTTCAGGCATTATGGACTGATCCTGAAAGAAAGGAGCAGAATTAAAGGGCTGCTCGGCAGCACACCCCAGCAGAAGACATAGAGCACTGAGAGCCTGCATGCATGCTACAGTGCCTGTGCTGACACACCACAGACTGCCAAGTTAAACACAGGATTAGGCCAGACACACCTTCTGCACTTTCATTTGCTTTTGATAAGAGGGTACATTTGTGCAATGCCCAACAGGTTTGGAATTTGGGCCAGCAGCCCCTTCTGAGATTAATTTTGTTGCTTCCAGTATACTTAGCATGGGCTGGTCTCCATCTAGCAATGATGGGAAAACCCAAGCTCATTGCCTTCCCTCCAAAACAGAGAGCAAATTTCATCCCTGAGTTAGGCTGGCTGAAGCAGCTCTGCCATTTCAAGCAGCAAGAAATCTGCTCTTAATGGCTTCATTGGGAGGTTCCCCATCCACTACGGGTGTTAGACAGGCTGGGGGTTCGCCCACGAGTCGTCAGTCCCATTGTACCCTCCTGAACCACACCATTTTCATATAGCAGCACAGATGTATCTGGCGCCGTATGCAAAACTGCGCTTGCTGCAGAGAGCCTCAACACCAGGGGAACACAGATGAAGCAGCACAGGATGGTCTGATGCAAAGCAGACAGAGGCCTTGAAGAGGCCTGAGCATCTTCCAGGAGAAGGGAGACATCATCAAGTACTTCAGGGGAGGGAGATACGCAAAGGGGGATAGAAGCAGGTAAGACCAATCAATTTTGGAAAGATGCTGTTGCAGGAAGCAGGAGGAGAGGACGAGAGCTGCTGAAACGACTCACTGAGGAGGAGGATGGGGAAAGGTGCCACTGCCTCAGCATGTGGTCTCCTGCAGAGGCAGCCAGTTAGGGCAAGTCTTCTCCAGCTTTCAGGCAGGAATGCCCCAGGAAACCGCCCCCCACGCACCCCGAGATAAAAGGGCAGTGCTTTGTGTAAACAAGCGTCACTGCTGAGCAGCCAGACAAGCCGTGAACCAGAGCTACCTAATACAATTCCCTCCTCAGAGCAATTAAATCCCAGCATTTCTAGGCCATGTAGACGGCTGGTTACTTACTGCTTCTAGAAAAGGCAGAGGTGAGTGCTGGTGCCAGTGGGACCTGGGTTTACACTTCACAATGCCCAGTCTGAACAAACATCGTGCTGCAGGCAATAAAAAAGAGCAAGTCTGGGCCCTATGTAAATAATAATAACGTCACATGAACAGCCAGACTACCCCAGGAGTCCAAAACAACAGAAGCTAGTGACCAGTAATGGTGAGAACACTACTGCTGATGAACCAAACCCAGGAGAGAGCTCTGCTTTGGCACCTAGACAAGCATCCAGCACGCAGAGAGCAAAGCAGACACACTTTGCTCCCTACACGGTTTAAGCTTCCAAAGCACAACTAGAAGCGCACCCTGAGCCGCAGGGCTCACCCTCCCCTCTCCTCGCCTGCCCTGAGGAGGACCCTGCCGCAGTAACGCTGGTGGCACCCGGCACAGCCCAGACAAACCCTGCACCGCTGCTTGCGCTGCTCCACCGGCTCATCCAGATGCCTCGCAGATAATCCAGAACCCATTGCCTAAAACGTGCAGTACCGAGCAAACATAATGTGAATTTAACAAAGAACTTACAATCTGTTCTTCATACAGATGCATGTTTTCTGAAACTTTGCCAACTTTTCCAACTCTCAATACTGTGACGACTTGTTACTACACATTGGGAGGAGCTGGGAGATAATGAACGCTGATACGAGCTTCTCTTAGGCTGTTTTGAACTGAAATCCAGGTAAGTGACGATATTCCCCAGCACACTAAGAACACCGCACAGCAGGTTCCAGCACGGCTGCAGCTGCACTGCGGGGAAGCAGATCCGCTCCCATGGCGCCTCCGGCCTCCAACAAACCCGTCCTGACGAAGCGCCGGCTTGCTCCGCAGAGGCAGCAGGAGCAGGGGCAGCCGGGATGCCACCGACACCTCACCTCACAGGGGGGGAAGCAGAGGGGCTGTGCCCCCTCCCAGGCCCTGGGAGAGCCCAGGTGGGCAGGGAGCCCCTGGCACTCCCTCTTCTGCGGCAGCGATGGCAGGCACAGGGCTAATGCGGGCAGGGGACCTGCTGCCCAATGCTGCCCAGGCCCCGGCTCACCGCGCCGGGGCCTGCTGCAGGGAGGCCCAGCTGCCCCGGCAGGAACCCAGGCAGCAGCAGGGTCAGCCTGGGATAGGCCGAGGACGGGGCCCTGGTGGTCCTGGCACCACCGCGGGATGTGGGGGTGCCTCTACCCGCAGCGCAGTGCCGCTGGGCAGACCCACTCAGCCTGACGGCACCCCGTCCTCGGCGGGAGGAAGAAGGGCACCTTTGTCGGAGCCGTTTGCGGTCCCGCTCGGCGCAGCAGGGGGAGGGGAAACGGCATCAATCCTCACTTTGTGCCGGCTCACACAAAGCCTCTCTATGGCGGCGGCAGCGGCTAAGCATGGAGGAGAGGGCTTTCCGCTTTGAGAGGGCGGGAGGCAGAAGCCACGGGGCGAGACGCAAGGCGGCACTGGTGCAGGGCCCGGAGCAGCACCCCATTATGGCGAGGGCTGAGCCAGGCTCCCCGCGCCCGCCACCACTGTGCAGCACGCAGTGAGCCTGGCACCTTCCTCTGCCTGGCACTCGCACCGCGGCCCGTGCCCGGCGGGGACGGGCAGGCAGAGCATCTGCCCAGAAAACGAACCTCCGGGGTCTCCGGGCAGCGCGGCACATCCTGTTCCGCAGTGGGAGGGCTGGGGCGGCAGCACTCAAAGGCGGCTGGGCCTGCACCCAGCCACCGCAGCACGACGAGGCTCTGCCACACCAGGCCAGCTTCCCGCCGTGCGGGTGGCATCGAGGATGCGTCTGGAACAGATATGGAGCAACAGCAATCGGTTTGCACACTCGGATAAATGTTTTTGTGAACTTTGTGCAGGTCAGAGGGGAGTCTCTGGCTGGGCAGTCATACAGACAATTAGTTACATTGCACTTCTCCCCCAGGGCATCTGCAAAGTTTGGTTTCTTTTCTATCGCGCCTTTGAACTTAAAAATAAAAAAAAACCAGTAGAAGAACAGATTAAATTAAGGAGCAGGATTCTATAAATACTCGTATTAGACAGCTTGTTATTTTAATGAAGTTCTCTTTAAACAACACGAGTTTGACCTATACACCCGCCTAACATCACGGTGGCCTAGAACTCAAACCAGCTGACCAGATGGCCTTTCACCATCCTGCACTAAGCTGCATCTGCCGGGCGCTGCTGAAGGGCCTGCGCCACTCCACCCGCTGCAGGGTTATTCTGGGAACAGCCCAAAACAATTCAAAGAACATTTTTCCCATTAGTTGGGAGCATGCTCCCTGGAGGTCATTCTCAACTGCAGGGCCACATCCAGCCCCCAGCACGCCCATGCAGCGAAGGGAAGCCGGATGCGAGCCCTGGGGCAGGAAGAAGCTTCAAAACACCATGGGGCCACTCGGACAAAACCAGCAGGGGAAGGATGTGCCTCCACCAGAGAAAGTCCCTGTGCATCCTGCTGGGACCAGTCCCGAGCAGTGCACGGCAGAGCGGGGCGGGATGGCTGCAGTACAAGATGCGGAGAACAGGCTCTCGGCACGCAGCCACCATGCTGCTGGCTTTATCCTGAATGCTTCCCGCCCCCTCAAACCGGCCATGCTGGGAGGCAGGAGGCACGGGTGTCCCAGGGATCTTGACATCCAGCTGCAGGAGAGGCCTTCAGGGACTCTGCCAGCCTCTGCCACAGCCTTCTCGCCTTCTGCCCTCAGCCAAGGCCCTGCTTTATCTTCTTTTGCCTCCTCCTGCCCAGGGTTTGGGGGACCACTTCCTCTGTGTGGCACCAACCCAGGCCCAGCCCAGTACAGCCAGATGCAGACTGGCCCCAACAGGCACCTCTGCAGGCATGCGGCACAGACCTTATCCTGCTCCCTCAGCAGGGCAGCAAGGCTCCCTGCTTCAACCCAGCACAGATGGCTCTGCGGGCTGCGGTGCACTGAGGGGGTAGGGGAGAGCAGTGCTGGGGTGCCCTGCAGCAGGCAGGCTCCAGGCATTGCCGCCGACCAGGCTTCCAGAAGTCTTTGCATCAGGGAGTTTGAGGCCAAGGAGCTGAGGGCCTTTCACACAAGCCAGAGCAAGCAGTGTTCTGTCCTGTCCTGCCAGCCCTGACTCCAGAGGCTGCCAGCCCACAGGGCAAGCCACCAGGTAGAGCAGAAGAGCAGAGAAAGCACGGGCAGCAGGCAGTAACATTTAGTCAGAAAGCCACACACGGACAGCCCAGCCAGGGTCTGTCTCAGTTTGATCCGTCACCAGACAACGCTCATTGGTGCTCCGCTCTGGGTCCTCCTGCTGCAAAGTACCTACTTCCAACACACACACCGGGTCTGCTCCCTAGATGTGTAACACAGGATCCGTGTTGCCCTGGCAGTGCCAAGCCCTCTGCTGACTTGGCAGCGCAGCTCAACGTAGCTGTCTCAGCACCCCGAGCCCCGCACTCTGCCGAGACAGCAAAGCTGAGGGCAGCTCATCATCCCAGAGGGAACTGTCTTGCAGCCCATGTCCGCAGTCACACACACCTCCCTTCTCCCAGCACCCCCAAGACTGTTTACATCCTTTTCACTCACTCTCACCCATTTTCTTGCTAGCTCATCTCCACTTTTATTAGTTTATCCTAGGCATATTTTTCTGCTGGCTTCACTGTCCGTTTCAAGTATTCCACTGAGGTGACTGACCACACACACCGCTGGACTTTGGCTGGGACACATATATAGAAAAGGAATATGTTTTCAGAAATATGAATTATTGTGAGTTTGTACAGCATTTTTCCCTCTCAGTGTTCCTTTCAACAAGTTAGGCAAGTTCAAGAGCTGGTGGGTACATGATCAGATCAGGCCTGATGACGTATTTGCTGCAGAAGCATCACGCTGCCAGCAAAGCAGGTCAAGTTCTAAAGTTAAATAGCAAGGGACTTGGAGAGAGAATGGTCTTATTGTTTCTTCCTTCAACTACAAGCCCTGCACTTTTGACACTGACTTGCTCTTCCCACAGGCAAAGAAGTATGAGCTAAGGCAAAACTGGAGAAAAATTATCAACTACCTCACTGAGTTCCTGCACCCTGCAGGAAATAATCCCATCAAACCAAGGCAGACACACTGCTAAAACCCTCACTTGCATGCTCGGGTTATCACTCCATCATTTTGAAAAGGCGGTAGGTAATGCTGGCAACAACACGGGTTGCTTAGAAGTCACTCCTCCGCATGCCTGGTCCTCCCACCACATCCAGGAACAGGACACAGCCCCAGCCAATTTTCTATTTCTGTTCACGGAATAGGACATAGTTTCAATCAGAAAAACAGGAGACCGTGGCAGGACACAGGGTCAGGGCCCTGGAGGCCTCCATCACAAGCAGGCAGAATTTCAGTTTCACATTTCGCCCCGAACGAAAGTATGTCTGGAATCACCCCTGCACCCAGGCTTCCATCCTTGAGACAGCTGCCCCGTGTCAGCTGCAAAACCTCTACAGTTTGTGACTGAACTGTATGGAAATGGGAACTTAAGTCACAGAATGAGCAGAATTGAGACCTTGTATTGCTTCACAGCACTTCTAACCACGGACACGCATTTGTGAAGAGTGTCCTATTTCAAACCAAAATAGGTTTCCATACACAGATGACCTTGCACCAGGACAGCAAAATTTAAATGGCATTCAGTTCAGTTATTTCTATCTTGGCACACATATGAACAAGTCCCTGGGGGCTACAGGAACCCCTGAGCCCGGGATTCACTTTGTCAGAGCAGCGCGCTACAAGACTGAAATTTTGTGTGTTTTATTTCACACCTCCAGAAGCTCAAACTAAGACTTCATCCCAGTACACTGAGAAAATCTATCGGGTAAGGCTATCTGAGCTAAAAATTACAGGGACGACACTGCCAACCTGCCACACGAGGCACAGACACCACGAAGGCATACGTTAGCATGTTCTCCCTCAGTTGAAACAAAACACAAGATGGAGAAACCTCAGTTTTAGCCCGATCAGCTGAACACCTGCTGAAGCCCAGCCTGTCTTGTTTCAGCTGAAGGACTCTGCTTGCATTACCACAACCAAGCTGCGAATGCCTCAGCTCAGAGAAAGCGCAGAAAATACTGAAGCTTGGTGCATCTTCGAGAATCTCTCCAGAAACCACAGTGAAAGCTCACAAGCCTTGGCAATGCAAGAGGCAAGTACGTAAAACACAGGCAGCTCAGTATCACTGCTCCGGCCAGCGCTGTAGAGAGAGAGCCCACATTATCACCTCCAGGTACGCAGAAACCTGAGAACAGGTGAGAAAAATGGGCGGTCAAGGAAGCCCACGCTGTGCAACACTTGCAGCAAGAAGCCACGCGAAACATGGGTTTTTTTGTTATTTTCTCCAACCAGTCACCAATAAAACCTGCAGCACGCTCTGGAGCGGATCAAGGTCACCAGGCTCTGCCCCACGGCCGACCACCGAGGCCGCTCCGGCAGCTGACTGCCAGCCCCAGCAGAGCCCTTCGACCTCACCTGGAGAACAAGAGGGAGCCCAGGCGCAGGCCGGAGCTCGGCCACTCGCACGCCCGGCTGGCAGCGCTGCGAAGGCGCGGTCTCCCCGCGACGCACGGCACCGGCGGGCCCCCGCCCCAGCCCGGGGT
>NW_010972648.1:444343-456843 GCF_000737465.1 Haliaeetus leucocephalus
CCCCCCCAGCATCCCCGGGGCGGCGGGGCTGTGCCCGCCGCCACGTCCCACCTTGGGTTCTAGCAAAGGCAGGAGTCGGGGCCCAGGGGCCGGCACCCGCGAGCTCCCACGCCACAAAAAGCGAGGCCTCACGGAGAAAACAGTTCATCTGCTGAGCCCTGCTTGGGTGGAAACTTCTCAACAGCTTCTCCTGGCTGGAGGTCTGCCCCAGCCGCAGGCTGTGGTCCTTGAGCCTTTGGAAGATGGGCAATGCCAGGTGGGAAAAGAGCTGAAAAATTGTAATTTGGTCAATGGAACCTCAGCCTTCCTTCTGAAACAGAGGGCATCTAGGAGATGGGCAGCCGCTGCTGCGGTCTGCTGAAGGGCAAACTAGTTTTCTTCTTCTTGCGAGAACAGCCGCTGCGGTTGGGGGATAAGCCATTTTGGAAGCTACCTTGACTTCAGGTAGGTAGTCATGTTAGTAGGTAGTAGTTAGTCAGGTAGGTTGGAGAAAATAACATCAAGCATACTTGATGCTCGCTCTCACCATGGCCTGAAAAACAAACTAAGCAAACGTGGTCCAGAGAGGTCAGGGTTTGCCAGGCTGGTTGGGTAACCAGAAGCCACTTAGGGGCCCGCTGGCAGCACAGAAGACATCCTGATCTGAGCCTCTCCAGAGGTCTGGTTCTGCTCAATGTTATCGTATGTCAGTGATGAAATTGAGAACATGCTTATTAAATTAGCAGATTATGCAAATCACAGCATAACCTGGAAGAGTAGCATGGCCTGTAGCCCTAATCATGTGAACTAATCTTGCAGCTGTCCTGCATTTGGTTTTGAGCACCTTACCTCAAGGAAGATCATCAATGATAATCTGGAGAGCAGCAGTGTTGGTGTAGAGGTTGACATCAATGGCCTTTGATGCAAGACTGACAGAGTCAGAGCTGCTAATCTAAAGAAAAAATCCTGGGGTGAAGAATGAAATAAAGGAGAGAGGAAAACATGTTAATTTGTAGGTGAATTAAAGAGGAGGGCAGTAACCTGTTCTCCTGCTCTTTGAGGCTAGACTAAGAAGTAATGGGTGTGAAGTGCAGCAAGAGATTCTGCAAAGGTATGGTGAAAAACTTACAATAGCAAAGACAGTGAAACACAGATGGGACAGTTTTTATCACTGATCAAGTTGAAAGTCCTCCTTAAAGCACTTACCAGATGTTACTCAGTCATTCCCTTGGGGCAGGGACCCGGCAAGATGGTCTCCTGGGTCCTTTCTATAGCTGGTTTCCACTAACTATTTTCTGTGACATGCTGCCTGTTCAGAGCCATGGTTTCCTTTGTGCTGGAAACTGGCCTCTGTGACTTATAAGAGGAGAAAGACCTCACTCAGACAATGTCACCCAAATTTCCTCCCACTTGTCCTCTTTTGCCCTGACAAAATCAGGTACCATCTGAAGGAGTGGCACCTTTAATGGAGGGTCAATCTGTATTGTTACAGGGTGATTCCTTGTTTGAGATTCTGCCTTTAACTATACCACTAATTCCCTGGTTTTTTTCCCCTCTCCCATTCTCTTTTTGCTCAGATTTGCTTATCGTTCGAGGAGCTCCATGCAGCCTGTTCTTTTTCCACCTGGGTAACTGTTTGCTTCTTCCATCCTGTTTGGACCCTCTACCTATGTACATACCTTTGAGCCAGGCTGAACTGAGCGGAAGCAGTTGGCAAAACAGCCCTTCTCTTTTCTTCCATGGGTGTCTCCAGGCGATTTTTGCACCTGTCTGGCTCTTGTTGAGGTAGGTAGGAGCTTGGCTCACCAAGAGTTTCCCGCAGGCCCAGCTGTGGCTGGTCTGCAGCTGTTGAGGTATCTGCAGAGCTGGGTGCAGCTGACAACCAGAGGAGTTCTTGCGTTTGATCCTCAGGGTTGTTCCAGCTCCTCGTGCTTCATCCTGTTGTGGTCATACTTACTACCAAGAGAAACGCTATGCGCTTTGATTAGTTAGTGTTTGAGAGGCTTGTCTGGATAGCAACATACACTTCAGTGGTTTTGGATTCCTGTCTGTAAAGCAAAGTGTTCTGCAACAGCAGAATCCTGATGTCCCACTTACTCCCTGGATACCATCCTGGACTGGGACCAAACTTTCCTTTTCTCCTGGCTGGTGCTTCTCTCCAGAAAAGAGATATTTCAGATTGGTGCTTGCTGAACCATGGTAATAACTGGGTATTCTTGACTATGGCTCTACTCCCTCACTGTTCAACCAAGGCTTTCTGGCTTCTACTGCATATAGCCCTGATGGCTGGTAGTGGCTTCTGGGTCCAAAGATTAAAAATATATATATTTTTTGAGCGATAAGGAATACAATGCATTTTTTTTTGATTTGGAGAGTAATTTAGAGAGAAGGAAAGATGATGCCTGGTGGAAATGAGAAATATATGTCCCATACATAATATATGCCCCAAATGCCCTATTACAAATACAACAAGATTTCCTGAACTGGAGAAGTTGTTACACATTACAGTGTGCTAATGCTCCCCCATGGAGATGCTGATACTGAGAGAGTCTTTAGTGTAATAATATTAAAAATCCTAGAGTTTCAATAAGATCTTCCCTGCTACGACGGCGGTAGGAAATGAATTGATTCCAAAGGAAGACTCTAATTGCTGCTTAGTATCCACGAAATATTCTAAGATTCACTGCAAACATATATCCCAACGTGTCTGTGGCATGATCTGCAGTAACATTTCTTCCAAAGAGACAGTCACTTTCCAGCACAGCTTAGCTGCCACTTCAGTTTTACCCTTGGAGAAGCTGCCCAAAGGGAGCGCTGCCCTGTCCACGGGAGCAAACACCTCTGCTGCAGCTGGGCAGGCCTGCGCAGCTCAGGGCGAGCTCTTGGCACTTCTGCCTATGGAGACCTTTAAACCTCGGCAGCACTTGGAGGCTGGGGAAAGGCACCATTGTGCTCTTTCACAGAGCATAAGCACAGGCTCTGAATCAGCAAATACTTGCACACTTGGTATTAGGTACATGAATAACTATACTGGAGTTGGTTAATCCACCAGTGTAAAGTTACTCAAAAGCATAAGTATTTGCAAGTATAATGTTTTCCTCTGAATATTTTACATAAATCTTTTTCAAAATGCATTTATTTACTTCTGTTTGTTCAGAGCGTGTCTTTTCTCATGAGTTCTGCAGTCATGTACATGCTGTCCAGTTCATACCAGTGTCTTGTTTTCAGGACACTGAATAGGAGGAATTTGACTCAGTCTTGGCTACAATGCTAGAGCTGTGGCTGAACGAACACGGCTCACTCGTCCTTGAGTGGATGGACGCCAGAATTTGCATCCTCCAGAACATCGTTCCAAATAAATGTGCGTGCTAGCCAGGTTTGTCAGCAGTGCAGGATATGCTCTGTTTGTCTTACCCCACTCCGTTTCACTGCAGTAGCACCGCTTTCCTAGAAGGGTGGCGATTGCTGGTGCCACTCCTCAGGGCTCAGTGCTGGGAATGGCACTGCTTCGCATCTCACAGCAGGTTGCCGGCAGCACTTGTGGCAGTGATAAAGGTGCCCGGGGAAGCCATTCCCACAGCTGCTCCGGAGGAAGGCCAGCACTGTGGCTGGCAAGCTCATCCCCTCCTGTGCTGGCCACGGCGAGGTCCTGCCTGCTGTGCCTGCAGCTTATGCTCTGCATGGGGAGATCTGGTGTGGAAGGGGCTGCCACTGTCCATGCAGGAGGGCAGAGCCCATGTTGAGGTGCTTCCAGCCCGAGAGCACCTCAGGGGAGCAGATAAATCTGCTCCTAGGTGAGAGGCTGGACTGAGATAAGAGATTGCGGTCAAGCCCCAGCACCCTCTTTACATTTCAAGCATATTTTAACAGTAAAATCTGTCTGTTCCCAGACAACACCTCAGAAGAACAGCATAGCACAGGTTTCTATGCTTCCAGCAGAGAACAGACAAAATACAGGGAGTCCTCATTTATTATAAGCAAAATTTGTGCTGAACTGCAGTCTGCGATGCACCACTCCCAGCTCGCTCAGTAAGGCACAGCATAGGAGTTGGGTGCTGTGCTGGTGCCAGGATGGGAATGCGCAGCTCTGCGGGCTAGCGCAGGGGGCACTGGCCCAGCTCAGCTTCACATGCTGCTCCCGAGGGCAAGCAGGAGCTCCTGGCAAGGGCTGCTCAGGCTTCACCATCAAAAAGGATCCCAGTTTGCAGGGGGAAACACTATGGCGACCTGTAAAGGATCCTGCATCCTCATCCTGACTGTAAGCTCGGGCCCTTTTGTTTGTTTAAAATCCTTTATGCTGCAGGAATTCATCTTTCTCTGTAGCCACATTTAGTGTAGCAGTGAAATACAGCTGCATGTACCATTTTTTTTATGCCTGCCTTTAGAGAAAAATCAGCCCAGAGTTTAATTTTGTTCTGGAGCTGCTGCAGGTTGAGGCTCAGCTGCTGCCTGGTTTTAAGGTTTCTTGGAGGTAGGTTTAACCTGCTGCCTCTAACTTAATGCACAAAAATGTCTCTTTGCAGCTACAACTTCCCTTCTATATTTCTATTTTAAATCTTGATTATCCTAAAAGGAATGAGAAGGTCCTCCTATCTCCTTTAATTCAGGCACCTCTGTAAGTGGGAAAGGTGTGGCTGTCCATATACATCTATCCCCAGTCGCTAAGGCATCTTGAACAACAGCAGCTGATGGGGAGAATGAAGGAAGTGCGCAGCTGCCAACCAAGTCCAGCCTGAGAAAGCTCTGGGTGGTTTTGTCTCTAATGATACCTGGGCAAGGTTTGCCAGAGACCCTAAGAGTTACTGAACCTGCATCCTTCTGTCCTCAGCGATACCCAGAGCCTAGGGCATGGCACTGCCCTAGCAGAAGATCGACAACAGTAGAGCTAAACCTCCACTTTTGCAACAGTGGCAAGCTCTTAACTAAAGCAAACAAGCCACTCCAGAGGTTTTTAAAGACCTGCAAACTCTGCAGTAGGCATACGCTTTCTACTGGGACATGTGGGGGTTGCTTTTAAATAAAGAGATCCCAAAGCATTTCAGGTAGCGACATGATCCTGAGAAGAGATGCCAGGATATTTCAGGAGCTTACTGTAGTCAGAAACCCCTAGACCACCCACCACGTTTCACAGCATTTTTGCATTTCATTTTACTTTGAGTTTAATCTTTTGTTCTTGTTCAACAAGGCTGTGTAATATTTCCTGCAGGGAAAATAGCTCACTATTTTACTACTGCAGTCCTTCTCATTTTTGGCTGTCTGTTTGATGCACCTCAGTGCGCGTTACTGCTGGCAGGCCAGGCTTCAGCCCAAGCTGAGCTCCTCACCAGCCAGACCAGGCATACCACGGCCAGGCAGATACTTTGCTGAGAGTCAGCAGCCCTCACCTCTGAGCTGTGCTTTTGGTTCCTTGCCACAGTGGCACTGACACTTTCCTCTTTCCCCCTCAGTTTGGTCTGGCCACAACACCAAGGAAGCATGCGACTCAAGCCAAGGTTAAAAGACATCATTTCTGAATTTAAGCTGAAGAGTGAAATGGCACACAGCATCACCACATCTTTGGTTTTGGGGCAAAGCACACAGATCTCAAGTGGCAGCCCAGAGGCCTGAGCCCACAGCTGGCAGCACAGCTTCTAGCTCTGCTGCCCACCCCACAGCAAGCCTCTCCCCACACCGGCTCACCCTCCTATCCAACCGCAGCCGTGGTATCCTGCAGCTGTGCTGTGTGACCCCAGGATGGGGTGGAAAATGATTTTTAGAAGTGCCAAATGTCTGTGTGAGTACATGGCTTGCAGACACCTTCAGCCAGTGCAGGATTGCAGCATGCACAGGCTCTTTACAGCACAAAGAAGCATCAGCAGTGCTCGGCCCACTATTTATATATTATGGATCATAATATTTAAGTGGCCTGGCTATAACCCTGTAACTAGTTTTCCTTGACAGAATGAGTATTGCTCAGCACATACTAACAGCTGTCTGTAAAACACATTTATGAATTGTTCATAAATTTCCCAACAGTGGCAAACCCTGCATTGAGGCCCCCCGTGCTGCTCCCGGAGCCCTCGCACAGGCAGGTGCCGCCTGTCCCCCTCCTGCCACTGAGGGCAATGCTGGCACTGGCGGCACCCCAGGGGCAAGGAGCCCAGGCTGGCCTCTGGGGACCAGGAGTGGTGGGTGGGTGCTGAGGGAGCCTGGGGCAGAGTCTCTCCCACCAGACACTGAGCACTCTTGGGCAGACCCCCTGCCTGGGGAAGGCTGGGAACCAGCTTTCTCCAAGAGGGCTCATCCAGCCAGGATACCAGCACAGAGAATAAACAGCCAAGCTCGCTGAGTGATGTGTCAGCATCCATGTTTCTGTTTAACTTCTGTCCTACCTGGTGGACAAGGTGCCCCTGGGAGCAGGAGCACCGCCTTGGACCTCAAGGGTGGTTAGATCTCCAGCAGAATGGAAATAGCGGGTTTGGTCCCTTGTGCTTGTGTTGCAGCTCCTGCCGCAGCTGTCGCCAAGTCCAGAGGAGATGCTGCAGCTCATGCAGGAGCCCACATACAAAAGGAAAAAGGAAAACGCTGTATTTAGTGTTATCAGCTCCTCACTTAGCCCCAGGTCAGCAAAGCACTAAAATGAGCGTTCAGTCTCAAGCACGTGCTTAACCAGCTCCTGAATTAGAGGAGTGGTTGCGAGGTCAGTGACTCAGTGGCAGCCCCAAAGGAATGAGGCTGCATGTCTGCTTGTTGCAGTCAGACAGCCCCAAGAGCCCCAGACAGGAGTGCTGAAGCCATCGCCGCATCCCTGCTTTGGCAGGCTCCTGCAAAGAGGGCAAGCCCCTCTCTGGGGCACACACAGCTGTGGGGCTGAGCACACTTGGATGATGCCCAAGTGGATATTAGCAGATGAAAAACTGAGTATGAGCCAGCAATATGCGCTTGCAGCCCAGAAAGCCAATCACATTCTGGGCTGCATCAAAAGCAGCGTGGTCAGCAGGTCAAGGGAGGTGATTCTGCCCCTCTACTCTGCTCTGGTGAGACCCCACCTGCAGTACTGCATCCAGTTCTGCGCCCCCCAGCATAAGACATGGACCTGCTTAAGCAGGTCCCGAGGAGGGCCACGAAGATGATCAGGGGGCTGTGAGGACAGGCTGAGAGAGTTAGGGTTGTTCAGCCTAAAGAGAAGGCTCCAGGGAGACCTTACAGCAGCCTTCCAGTACATAAAGGGGAGCTACAGGAAAGATGGGGAGGGAATTTTTACAAGGGCATGTAGTGATAGGACAAGGGGTAATGGCTTTAAACTGAAAGAGGGTAGAGTTAGATTAGATGTAAGGAAGAAGTTCTTCCCGGTGAGGGTGGTGAGGCACTGGAACAGGTTGCTCAGAGAGGTTGTGGATGCCCCATCCCTGGAAGTGTTCAAGGCCAGGTCGGATGGGGCTTTGAGCGACCTGGTCTCGTGGAAGGTGTCCCTGCCCGTGGAAGGTGTCCCTGCCCATGGCAGGGGGGTTGGAATGAGGTGATCTTTAAGGTCTCTTCCAACCCAAACCATTCTAGGATTCTACACCTGCACCCTCACCGCAGGAGGATGGGTTCAGACCCTGGCAGGCATCTGGCAGAGGCAAGCAGAGGACTGGGGCTGGCTGTGCACAGCAGGGTCCTGGGCTGCCAGCTCTGACTCCTCTCCCTAACAACGGGACCATCAGACACCTCAAAACACATTTGCTGTGGAGGCAGGGGAGGCACTTACCCGTTTGCACAGGTCAGTCTCCTGCTGGTGCCTGCAAGCACGTTTCCAGGACCTTGCACGGGAACCAGCTCTGGCTGGCAGCCAACTTCCTCCATTCCTGCCACACACATGTTTAGGAAAATGTTGTTAGCAAGTGCGTTCCCTTCCTGGAGCATCACACTCACAGGACATGAGTGAGCAATGCCTGGAAAGTTACCAAAATAACCTTTGCAGAAAATTGCTCTGAACCGTTGTTGCAGGGATCCACTCTGGAACAGATAAAGTGATCTGGAAAAGGCACTATTTCTTGATTTATTTCCCATTTACTTTCCTATCCCATAGTTGATACTAAATAGCATTGATGCTGTATAGGTAAGTCCTCACATGTGTATTACAGTCCCTGTTTCAGTTATGATATTCAGAACACCAATACACAACACCACTGCTAGTGATAACAGTGATTTACATAGCACCCAGCAACTGCTCTCGCCAGGGCAGGCATTCAGCCCTACCCTCTGTAAAGAGGTTCAAGGCATTCCTCATCTGAAGAGATAGTCCAGGAGGAGGGACTCCACCAGCACCCTCCCATGACAAGGAAACCAGGGCCCAAAGCATTCTGTGACCTGCCTGGGTTGCAGGGAGCCACTGGCCCAAGGTGCACAGGGCACTGGCACCATTGAGTGGCACAAGGCTGAAATATGGATTTGTGAGCCCTGTTTCGAGGCCCTGCAGCCAGGACCAGCCCTGTTTGTTCTTCAGAGGCACCCCAGGACTGAGGTACAACTGCTGTTCCACACAAATGGAGGGCAGAAAAGACTCCATGCGGCTTAATTACCAAGGAGAGCCACACATCCAGATTCTCAGATTATGAGTAATAGCTACAGTGAGATGGAAACCTTTGCTTGAATAATTTTGAATTATGAACACAACGGGGGAAATAATGTTTTCTTTGCAGACCTCCTCTGATGAAATGCTACTGCTTGGCTTGCTTTCTCACTCGGGGTGGGCACTGTCGCACAGTGCTGTCCCACCAGCGCTGCCCCAGGCCCGTGCCATCCGCTGCTGCGGTGGGGCAGAGGGAGCTGGGCTGAGCAGCACACTGCTTACCGCTTTGCCGAGGCCTTCCCTGCAGATACGCGCAGGGAAAAATCCATGGACGGTGGCTATCAGGGCTGCAAAACTGCTGTCCCAGGAGCATGCTGGCAGCAAATGGCATTCAGCTGACCGGGTGTTTGCATGAAGGAGTGCCAGTAAGTTAATAGGTGACCATTTGGCAGGCGGCGCTGGGAAGTCGGTCACAGTTCAGCTGCCTTTGCAAGACTTTTTCTAGGTGCAGCCCCTTCTCCATCTAGCCATGCAGGACCCCAAAAACACAGCTCTGGTCTTCAAACTCCCCAAAGCAGGACCACAGCCAGCACCCTTCATTCCTCTTAAACCAAAATAAATAATTCACATACTGGTTAAACTGCTGCAGCCAGAGAATTAATGTCCCCATTCCAGTCCCAAGCCATTCTCCCTGCCCCACTTCCCAGCATCGCAGGGCGTGCAGGAGCGCAGCAGCATCGGGTAACACCGAGGGCCCCGTCCCCTCCTGCAAGAGCATGTCGGCTCCCTCCGTTGCAATTCCCAGGCCAGCTGGCAGCATTAGACGCTGCTGCTTGGCTCCTTGGCTACTGCAGCTTGTGCATATTAGCACCCCAGTGAGTTTCTCATCCTTCTGACAGGACTCAGTGTGGATAACGATGCCAAAGTCGGTCATAACTGGACAATTACAGTATCACTGGGAGAGCAGAAAAATTGCAATCCAAATATCCTTAATGAAGAGCCAGCAGGAACAGCGAGAGCCTCCCCAGCCTTGCCTGGCTGTCCCCAAACACAAGGTCACCACCCCAAGGGCATCACAGCACCCTCAGGTAAGGGCAGGATCCGGCCAGATAAGTTACACTGCTGAGGCTCAGGACCAGAAACAGGGGTATGAGCTCAGAAATGGGGTCTCCATGGAAAAATCTAAATCCACTGTGGCCAGCGGCTGAAGCAGAAGCCCTGACTCTGCTGAGGGGTTCTGAGTCTCGCCGTGGTGCAACCGCAGGCAGAGCCTCCTGCGCAGGCAGCTACAGTGATGGCAGGGAAAAGGCTGCATGCTCAGCACCTGCTTAACGTCCTCCCAGCTTTAGCAATACTTGAAACATCACATCTGCAGGATCCCTTTAGGAAAACACACTTAACAATCCTTACAAGGAGGGAGATAAAACCAAAATGAAACACATCAGCCAGTTCCCTCAGAAAGATTTCTGCGTCGCCGGGAAGTACAAGAGGATGGGTATCGTGCGATGGGAGAATCTACAGATCACCCAGCATCACTAATGAGAAGCTATTCTTTGAATACATAATTTGACATCCCATTTTATTTTCTTTCCAGCTTTGAGTTTACTCCTACGTAAGTTTTAAGGTTTTTGTTCCACAATTACAGGCCTGCGGTTCCCTCAAAGCACATCCTGAGAGCACAGACACTTCTGAAGCAGGACTGCTCCCCTGCTGCCGAAATCATCAATTTCTTGCTAACCAAAGGGAGACTCAACACAGAACCAGAGTGGCTTTGCTTTCAGGGTGTATAATGTGCCTCAACAACGTGATAATGAGCTGACATTAGAAAGAGAAAGGCTCTTCCAGCTCCTTTCTAGCCGAGAGGATGCTTGTGCCAAGCGTAGCTTTCATATGGAAAGTGGTGCATTTTTTCAATGTAAATATTTTAAGAGCAGTGTTTTATAAGAGAGAGGAAAGAAAAATCTCACCTGGGTTTAACAGGAAAGCCTGTTCACAGAGTTCCTTCTTCTTCTGTCAAAGATCTTGTTGCAGGATGCTCTGCTCCCTCTGTCTCTTGAGTAACTGTGGGATTCATTAGAGCAACTTCTCTCATATTTCATTTCTTGGCTGTTCTGTTTCTCCTGTCAGTGCTACCCTGCCCTCCAAGGTGGGGTAGAATTGGTGCATCAGCCTCGCCGCTGTGCCGGCCCGGTTGCCCACAACAGGCACCAACAAGCACCTTCCCAGGGCTCAGCTGGGGGGAAGCAGGTCCCTCTGCCCCGGGGGGACAGCAGCACAGCTCCCAGCTGCAGCGGCGCAGCAAGCACTCGTGCAAGCTTGTGCGCACTCGTGCACACACGTGCAAGCACGTGCACATGCAGAGGTGCTGGGGCTCTGCTGAGGCAGCAGGGCAGGGAGCCCAGCTGCCAGGAGCCCCTCACAGGATCGGAGCAAGGCGAGCAGGGCCGGCCACGGCCAGGGTCAACCCCCCCGTCCAGACCACCCGGCAAGTCCGTGGGATGCGGCAGGTCTGAGGCCAAGCTGGGAAGCCAAACCACGGGTCGGGTCAGGTCCAGTGGCTGCTGGGCAGGTCTGTGGGGACAAGGCAGGAGCAAAGTCAAGCCGTTCAGGGGCCGGATCCACGGGGTCTGTGGGACGTGGGCCTGAGCCTCCTACAGCAGAGCTCAGGCAGGGGCTGAGGGCCCAGGGCTGAGCTTAAATGAGCTCCTCGGCCCGTGGGGCAATTAGTGCCCTAGGCTCTGGTGGAGCTTCCCGGGTAAATGCTGCCATCTCCCACAAGTGTGATGACCTGTGCCTGTTATCAGCACATTGGGTGTTGCTGTGCCAGCCCGCAGCAGGAACCCCAACTACAGTCACGCACAGCGCACCCTGCCCGCCCTCTCCAGTGACACGGTGGCTGGAGACTCTGCCCCGGTGTCTGTAAAACCCACCTAAACTAATTGGAGACAAAACCTTGTGAAGTCCCCAGGGCACGCTGGCGGATGGGAATCCCGCTGCGCTCCAGCGGCGCCAGCTCAGGTCCAGGCAGCGACTGGAGGAGAGAGGTTGGGTGGCTGCAAGCCAGCACCATCACCCCTGTGCCGGGGCAGGGGCTGCCTGAGCACGAGCCCGCCCGGGGATTTAACAGAGGAGATGGCCATGCAGCATGTCCCAGCACTCGACGGGCTGCCCTCCTCCCTCCCCGGGCAGCTCGCATACCTGGACAGCAGGACAATGTGCTGAGAAATGCCTCATCCTATCCTGCCCCATGCATTGCTGTTTTCATCTTAAAAGTGACAGTAAAACAGCATCCATATTACGGTGACATTAGCAGAATAGCTGCCACAGGGTTGCCTCCTGCTTTATGCTTTTCAGGCAGAGGCCAGCAGCAAGAGATCAGAAACTGTTTTTATGTTGCTTCAGAGCTGTGTCGGCTCAATGAGCCAACAAACCCTGCAGTGCCGGCGTGCGTCCTGCTAGCGCTGCTTAGCACTCGGAGCATTAAATTATTGACAGGATGCTGCTTGTGAACCTGCAGCACTCCTGACCCAGATACTCGTCGTCACTAAACCTGGAAGACAGAAGTCTCCAAAATGTCAAATTTGCTGAAATATTCATGTTGTAAATACAGATGGTATAAAATCTCCAGCGAGGTTACAGCCTGCGTATTTACTTATGTCAGCTCCACTACCGAGAGCGAATGAGTCACAGCCACTTTATTAAATTCACACGCAATAGCAAGGAAGGCGACGCACGATGTCAAATGGGCTTTAGGTGACACAAGCTCCTTGCATACATTACAGCTTCCAAGAAAAAACACTCCTCTCTTCTCTCCGCTCTAACACAATATTAACTCTGCTTTTTCCATTGCCCTGCTGGAAGCAAGTCAAAGCTGCAGCATTTTTTCCGCAACAGAAGGTGCAACAAGCAAATGGGCATTAATCCTGAATAATGGATCCAGCAATGTCAGGGACGAGCCTTTCCCACTCGTGGGGAATGCAAAATCCCA
>NW_010972648.1:462183-485399 GCF_000737465.1 Haliaeetus leucocephalus
GGGACCCCTAGATCCCCCCCAGGCACCCCCCCCACCCGGCTCCCACCCCCGTCCCAGCACCGTTTGGGAGGGCCTCCCCGGCCCGGGAAGGGGCCAACACCCCCGCCCCAGGCTCTGCGAGGAAATCTCAGCTCAAAGTTTGGAGACAAATAGACGGTAAATGAAAATGTCCCAGTGGAAAAGATCAAGATCTCCCATAAAACATAGATGACTAAAAACTACATCCAAAGAAATTTGATGAAAAGGGTGTCCCGTTGGACAAATGTCATTTGAAAATTGTGACCAGTCCTAAGGAAAACCCAGCTTGCAATTTGTTTATAATTTTACAAAGGTACCAGAGGAAGCCATCAAGTTGCCCACTCTGTGCATCATTTCCTGGTTTTTTTTGAGCAAACGGGGTGTTTTTTCACGAGGACCATCAGAACAGCATGAGCAGTAACACGGCCTACAGTCCCGCACATCCTCAGCCTGACAATACAGAAACGGCCAACTTTGAGGATTTCTCATGTTCTAGAGCTCATCTGCATGATTGCTTAAAATATCTTGCATTTAGATCTTTCTCTGTAACAAGCCGGGTGAGCAGATGAGAGGCAAAGGCAAAAACCAGCCCTTCGAGGAGGGAGACCAAGCAAACCCGGGGATGATTCATCGCGGGGAGGGAGGGAAACGGGGGCCATCCCCGCGCCCAGGGAAGCTGCCATCAGCAGCAGATAGAGAAATACGGTGAAATACGACCGTACACTTATGGCTAATACCTGCACAGCTAAAACCTCCTCCATCACCAGTGCTTGAGCCACATCCCAGTCGGTAACAACACCAAGATGGTATTTATGTTTATCCTGTGACCGATTAAATCTAACAGCAGCAAAGGAGGAAGAAGCAGGAGCACACACACGTGCCTGCTGCCAGCGCTGGGCCAGGGCCAGGCGGGTGGGGGGACACCCTGACCCCAGGTCCCCCCCGCTCTGCTCTGGCCACGCGGAGCTTCCCAGGCCATCCTGTCCCCCCCAGTTCTGCCTGCCCGCCTTCGCTGTCCCTGCAAATCCCTGCAGGTAGAAACTATTCCGCCTTCAATGCAAATAATGGCACAGAAGTTCTGATTAAATAACACTATGCCAGCCAGATCCTGGGCTGAATCACCCAGGACCTGCCCTGAAAGGAGCAAAGCTCGCCATCCCACCCTCACCCAGCTGAGCAGTCAGGCAGCAGCACAGAGGGCAGCAACATTTTTTTTTTTTTAGGAGAGCAGTTTTCCATCAAGGAAAGCATTTTCATTGAAATGGAAATGCTCATGGGGATGTCAGTTTTGATGACACCTTTGATGGGAGAAAGATTAAACAATTTTTTTCCTTTTTATATTTGGTTGAGAATTTTGATTTGATAGGATAAAATATTAAAAATAAATACATTCACTGTTCTTACTTAAATTACTTTTGCTTAAAATTGCATATAATATTAAATATTTAGCATTATAATATATAGCATGTTGTATTTGATAATATATTTTTATACATAATGAAACAATTTGATATTATCAAGAAGGCAGCTAGGATGCTTCTAAATTAAGGTTTTGGTTTTGGGTTTTTTCCTATTCTATGGTGAATATTTAAGTTTTGTTCTGATTCAAAAGGAAAATGCATTTTGAAGTGCCAGTATGTTCCATAGACCAGAAACGCTGTTCTCTGACGATTTCAAATCCCAGGTTTTACTTTGGTTTTAGGGCTGATGCCGTTCCTGAGGCCACACCAGCCCCAGCCCCACGGGCAGCAGCACGTTCTCCCACGCCAGGGCTTGCTCCCGCCCCCCCCTCGCTCCCCCTCATTTTAGCACACGCCAGACTAAGGCGTAATGTTATGCAGAATGATCTCAAACCATTGCTTATTAATAATCGTGTATTATGTGAGATGCACGGTATTGATTTAAACCCACGGGGCAGCTTTGGGAAGAGAAGGTTTAATTTATAGAAACACTGATGTCTGATAGCAATAAATAATTAGGGCGATTGCAAAAAAAGGGTTCATAGGGCACTGCCCTCCAACTCCAGCTGGCTGCTCTTGTCCTGCTAATAAATTGGTTAATAAAAGGAGAGGGAGAAAGCCTGGATTCTGGGGTTATAAAAACAAATGACATTTTTATGTTTAGTGGACAGGAAAGAAACACGAAGGCAGAGAAGTCAGCCGGGTGCACCAGGAATCACTTTGTGGTTCGCAGTCTGAATTCCTTAATGACATTCTCATTAAAAGTTCTTGCTGCCAAATGCTGTTTGCTTTTGCCTTCAGAACTGTCTGCATTAATAATGAGTAACTCCGCTTGGAAGTTATTTACATAAAGTATTGTTCTCATGTCACTGTGCCGACAGCCGCACCAGGCTAGGGGGGGGACACAACACCCAGGGAGCCCGGCACTCGCAGCCAGCGCGGCGGCAACCGCAGCTGTGCAAAAGGCAGCACTAAATGCTGCAAACGTGCGATTCCTCTCCTCCTCAAGCCGGGAACAACCTGTGGACCATGTGGCTGGGCTGGAGAAGGATGAGCACGAGGGGGCTCCGAGCACTGCGGTGGACTGACCCCACGTGAGCCCCGAGCCCCCAGCTGCCCACTCGCACCTGGCTCACCAAGCAGGGGCTCTGGGCAGCGCCTGCTCTTGCCCTGCACCAAGATTTATGGGTGTGAAACCTCGCAGAGGACCAGCAGAGGCAACTCCTACACCCTGGGGGATCCCAGCCAGGGAAGCAACGTGTTATTATCTAGAAGAAAATTATAAGACCCTTTTCATATGCAAACTGCTGATATTCCAGCAGCCTCTGCACTGAGACCGCAAACTGAGCTGTGGGGGTCCCGGCATCGCCCTGGGCTCACACCAGCTCTGTCCCCGCTTTCTGCCTCGCTGCCCGAGGCACTGCTTACCTCCTGCCCACCGGCCGTCCCTGGCCACGGTGCCCACCCCGCCGCACACCGTCCCCGGCCGCTGTGGTGGCCCCACGTCAGCCCGAGCCCTGGCGTCCCCACTCCATGTCTGGGCAGCACCTGGGGCAATGGTGCTCCAAACCCCGGCCAAGCAGAGAGCAGCCGGCAGACTTTGCGCTCCTCTGTTGCTGAGCCTTTTCTCCTTTAGTCTCGGCTGCTGCTCTCCCACTCAGTGGCAGCAAATTCCCTGTGTCCTGGCTGCAGCTTCCCCGTGAATCAGACACGGCGCGGTGCAATAGCTGTGCCCCGCTTTGGAATAGAACCCGCGTGCTCGGCACCTTGGCCTCCAGCCCCGTGGGCTTTTGGAGAGCAGGCGGCCACATGCTGTGGTTTGTTCACGCGCCGGAGTAGCCGTGTTCATCTGCTCCATGTGTTTGTTGTAGCTTTTGACTTGGGATCAGATCTCTGGGTTGGAGGCATTTGAGCAATGTCCTCGGGCTCCTTCTGCTTGTCAACATGAAGGATGCTGCTCTGCCCCAACAGGAACGTTTTCAGCGTACGTGGGACCACGGCGCTCGGCGGGACAAGGATGAGCTGAGCTGGGCGGGCACAGTGGTCCTCAGTCCAGCTGCAGCACAGCAGCACTGACGGGGTTAATGGTTTTCATCCTGGGAACATCAGAATCAGCTCTGTCGGCTAAGTATAGAAACTTTTTAGATTTAATGGAGAGTTTTGAAGGTTCCGTAATGGATAGAGATTTTTAATTGGAACGGTTGTGAGCAGCGCAGAGAGCCTGGAGCAGCGAGGACTGTGGGCACGCTGCACACTCCTCTTCTTCAGGAGGCAGACGTGGTGGGTGCAGACAATTACCCACAATAATGCCCACTCCCTGGAGTCACAGCACTGGAATAAGTCACCAGAGTCAGCATACAGCACCTAATAAAGTGATTTCGGGTATTATCAGTAACAGCACTGCCTATCACTGAAGAAACTGTGCCGTTGAACTGCCCAAACCACACACACATGAGGACGTGACATGGCATGCCAGCCGTGTGTTTTCCTCTCGCACAGCTTTCTGCGTGCGGCGATCACTCATGATCTAGGGTGCCGGCTTATGTATACCGTGCTGCACTGCTGCTTCACGTGGCTGAGCTGGGAAGGCAGAGCAGTTAGTGTGTCCGTTTCTAGGGAAAGCATCCTATACCCTGCAATTATAGCAGGGGGACGGTAGTAAACAAACCTCATTTTAAAAGGTTATGCAAATGACTATCAGCACTGCAGTATCATCACTCTGACAAGCTGCATACAGCTGAGGCTGAAGCACTATCCAGGTTTGCATCCATCTTTTCTGGAAGCTCCTACCTGTTTTACTGTCATGTAAGTGCAATTCTAACTGGGGCTCATACGTCCCTCGATAATATTATCATGTATTATTATAAATTTTGTTACTTACGTTACAGTAAAAATAGCAAGCCCCATGGGAAATAGGAGACCCTTTCACCAGGCAATAAAGCAGTGCAAAACAGAAAGCCAGACCTCGTCATCCGAGAGAGCAGTTAAAGCTGGGCTGGAAAAGGAGCTGGTTCCTGAACGGGAGGAGGTGAGACCATTCCAGAATCTTCCATGGAACAAAATTGTATGAAAAGCCTAATTTCAGGTCAACAGAAATTACTTGCTTCAGGAAAATTTAAACATTTAATTCCAAATTTTTATTTTCTTTACATTTTTAGTACAAAATTGAAATGAAATATCAGGCTGAAGTGGAAAATTGAAATGTTCTGCTCTGAAAAGGTTGAGGCTGAATGTTTTGACCTTATCAGGAAAACTTCCCCCCACATCCCCAATTTTTCTTTCGCAACAAATTTTTGTCAAAGCCAAGGCACTCCTACAAAACACCTTGCTTCTGACCAGCTGGCATTTCTCGACAGAGGGGGCCCAGGCAGGACCCCCCCCAGCAGCTCGGCTGGCCAGCTGACCGGTGGGAGCCACACTTGCCCTTCGCCGAGTGGGACTCAGCTGCCGGGCTCGGCGTGGCCGTGGCTCCCGGCCCCCAGTGCTGGTGCCGGAGCTGGCGCTGCACGATGGGACTGTGGCAGCGCTGCCTGCAGAGCACTGCCCCTCGGGAACAGAACAGAAACACCCCGAGGTGTCACCCAGTGCCTGTCCCATCCCCATCAGCGGCAGCTCCACGAGATAGGACGTGCCAAAGCATCGCCGGGCACCTGCAGGGAGAGAACCAAGCTGTCCCGCGCCTGCTCTGCAGCATCGACTGCACGCCCCGAAGCTGTGACTTTTTTTTCTAAATGTATTCACTTGGCTTAACTGCACGTTTTACCTTTCCCTGCAAACCTGGCCTCGCCATAGAGGCATAAACAGATGGAAGCCAGCACCCCGTCGGTGCCGGGGGCTGTGAAGCCTTTCTGAGCGCTGCGCCCGGCAGGGCCCAACCGCGACCGGCGCAGGACCTGCCGAGCCCCAGACCCGACTCACCCACAGCCACGCCAGGCTCCTCCGCCGCCGGCTCCCCCGGTGACAGTCACCTGCCAAACTACCCCCCGCTCCAGCAGATGTTTGGGATGTTAATTCCCAGTAAATTTTGATGCATTGTGTTTACTCCCAGTTTGACTGGCAGAGCCGTGCCCGTCCCTGCGGGCGCGCTCGTGCATCACCTCCCGAGCAAGCACCGTGGCTGCCGCCGACTCGGCCGCAGCTGAGCGCCGTCGGCTGCCTCCCCAGCTGCCTCGCAGAGCCAAGAAATCACCTTCTGAGTCCTGCAGGTGTTTTCGCTCCTGCTCCTGGCACGCTGTGCCTGACTGCCTGAGCAGCCGCACGCTTCCCAGCGACTCCCCCGGCGCAGCGATAGCCCCGCCGCGGTGCTGCCGCACGCGCGCGGCTCTGGGGGCTCTTTGACAACCGTGGCCTGGAGATTTGCCATTTCAGTTTCCTCAGTGATGCCGTCAAGCTTATCCACAGCATCTTAGTCACCGCCAAGGCGACGGTACTGTGCAAACATCGCGTGGGGCTTCACAGATCAGCAATCAATAATCTGCGGTTCTGCGCAGAAAGGCAAGCCGAAGCCCACGTGCCGCCCAAAGGCAGGTGAACGCTGTCGTGCATTTGCACGCTGCGAGCAGCCGGCCGGCGTGGGCAGGCCGGGGCACGGGCGGCGCGCGGTGGGTGCCTGCGCAGAGGGAGCCGCAGCCAGGTTTGCAGCAGGCCCAGAACAACACACGCGGCGGGAGCGAGGGCGCACGCCTGCGTGGTGCAGGGACCCGCCTGCGCGGGCACACGCCGCGATGCACACGCGGGCACACGCGGGCACGGGCAGGCACAGACCCTCTCGGCAGCCGTGCAGGCGGCCTGGCGTTCCCAGAGGCGTTAGCAGACCGCTCGCCTGCCTGTTAGTCATCCCGGCTCTGCCCGCATCCGTAAGCCTTACCGGCAGCGCTGCTCTCCCTCTCCTGAAGGAAAGCTGTGCACAAAGGGCCATAAGAAATCGCCCAGATACATTGAAAGATTTTCATGGCAAGAAATCAAATAAAATGTTCACAGTGATGAAGTGAAAAATAAAACATGCTTTCAGAAAATGGTCCTTTTCTTCTCCGTGCCTGGGGGGGGGGCCTGAGGGGGAACACAGACAAAGGTGCCAAAGGTCTCAATCATCTCACCGCTTAATTATTCCGTCTCTCAGAAGGCATCTCCAGGCAATTAGAATAATCATTCATGCCTGTGCTTTACCAGGGACTCTTGCATTCTTCCTGTGAAGCATCAGAGCTGGATTGTAATTTTTTTTTTAACTTTAGCGGTGACCTGCAACTAAAGGAAAAATAAAAGTTTTTTGAAATATTAGTTTAATAAGACATGAGAATAATATTAAGGATATGAGCCTCCCTTATTTATTATTTATATGTATAGTGTGATTTAGAGATGCACTTGAACCAAACAAGTCACTACCAAAGAGTGGATCTATCTCTCTCTATATATATTAAAAAAACCTACAATATTCGCCTGGAGATTCTGTCCACATATTCGGAGATTGTGATTTAACATACACAGTTTATCAAGGCTGGTGTGCTGCACAGAGAGGCTGGAGTTTTATGTAAGGGTATAAATAATCAATGCACATAGCAACTTTAAATTACTGCTAATGTGTTTTACTTATGTTCCCACTAGAACGATATGTGAAATAACAGGGAGTTGCTAGGCACACACTTGACAAATAATATCCATGAGTTTCCATTTTTATTATTTTTATACATTTCTTATTAAACCGAGCGGTATAGTTCAAGCCCGTGCAGCCAGCCCTTACTGGTGGATTACAGTAAGCACGTGAAATGGGGGATTAATGCTGCGTGGCACAGCCGCTGCTGCCGGGCATCTCGCAGCAGGGCTGGGCTGGGACACTGAGGAGCTGTGCAGCCCCTCGCCACCCCCCTGCCCCTCGCGGGGCTGGATGCCGGCACGTGGGCCTGTAAATCCTTCGGCAGAACCAGCCGTCGCCGCTGCCGCTCTGGCTTCTGCTGTTGGCTGCAGCGCCCGGGCAATTTCGGCCGGGATCTGGCCCGTGCGGATGCTGGTGCGGGCTGCAAGTGGCCCTGGTAACGTTTACGCTGGGCTCGTGGCTGAAACGATTTCTTTCTTTTAATTTCATTTTCAAAACCTATTTGTTTTCCACCTGTCCTCCCAGGCTGCTGGGGAGGGGAAGCCAGGGCTCAGGAGCTGCCTGCCAGGGGTGAGCCCCTGATTTTGAGCAGTTCTGCAGAGAAGTCATTGCAGCTGTGTGATCTGTCATCAAGGAGGATGTTTGGATGCTCTGATGCAAAACATCCCCTGATGAGTCTGGACTAAAGCGCTGGGCGGGTGTCTGCAGAGCGGGCAGTCCGTGCAGTCGTAGGGACACTATTCAGGGGAGTGGTGAAAAATAGTTCCACGGGCTTCATGGTCCTCAGGGGCAGCCTGGCCTCCCGTTCATTTGTCATTGGAACTGGTAGAGATTTCCTTAAGCATAGTTTCTTGATGACTTTTTCATCCCCATTAGGGTTTTGGGGCAAGAAGAGTGGACCCCGTCTGCCTGGTTTGCCTCCATGAGCTGCTGCATTCAAACCATAATTCACCTTTTCTCTTCTGCCATTTACATTATACAGTGTCTGTAACCATCTTTGCTAGACCCAAAGGACTGGATTCTGTAATGGTCCAAAACCCCAGCAATTACGCCAGATAATACACTGTGGCACCATGCGGGCAGGTGGGCTGACACCAGGAGCAGGCAGCCCAGCGCCGGGCAGACCTGTGCCAGGACCCGTGCAGAGACGCGTGGGCAGAAGGGTCGGGACCTCCTGCCCCGCCGGGCACAGCTGGCAGCAGCACAGGCTGGGGGTGTCGATCCCCCACGGCCCTGGGAACCAGGAGCACATCCCCTGCTTTATTTTGCCCTCAGATCGGGTAACAGGCACCAGCCAGCCTGTGGCTCTGCTCAAGACGGGTAGCTGCAGAAGCCAACGGGCTGCGTGGGCTGGTGCCTGCTGCAGGAGCCGGGCCAGGCACGGCTCACAGGGGCTGGAGCTCAGGGCTTCTCCTGGGGATGATCTAGTCCTCACCCTTCTGGGAAGGGATCGTTTAAAGTAGCATCTGTTGCAGGAGCCGACATGCTCTACATTACATTACATACATAGCCGACATGGCACATTACGTTACATTACATAGCCGACATTCTACATACCGTTTGTAGAAGCACAGCCTCACCAGGCAAGCTTGAAAGATGCGATCCACAGAAATCCAAATATTAAACATGGCACTGATATGAAAGACACTTGAATAGACAGAAGGAAAGATTTGCTTTAAAGCATGCAATCATCTGATATTTGGGCAGTTGGCGCTGTTATGAAAATCTTTTCTGCGCTTAAGTAATTGGTACATGAGAAGCAAAGAGCATGCTGCTTCGGGACTGCCCACCCTGCATCCACAGCAGTCCTGTTCTAAACCCTAGCAGGGAGCTTTGCTGTTTTGCATTAAAACTGTTTAGCAAACAATAACTATTTCTTTGTAAACAAGTCCTTAAGAGTTTGTTAATGTGACACCATCAAAACCATATAGCTTTGTACTGTGTTTAATGGAAGAAATAACAGAGTGTTTTAAAAACTACTCTACTAAGAAATGCTAAAATGGCAAATGATTTCCCAAGGGCTGGCAGGTTGGGGGTGTCCCTGGCTCACTGGGAGCAGACAGGTGCCCCTGCTGACACTGCCACAACCTATTTCAGCGATACAAACACCCCCTTGCCATGCAGATAAGCAATAAAGAACGAGCAGCCTTTGCACAACATGCTTACTCACAAACCAAGTGTCATTCTTTGCAAGGAGAAGAGAGCCCAGTCCCACACTATTGATGTTAACTGAAAAACTTGCATTAACCTCAGTGAGAGTACACGCAGACTCAAAAATATGAGACCAAAATTAAACGATCGTCATATAAGACTAGTAGCTTCCAGGCCCTTTTTGTTGTGGGTGAACTAACGGCTGTAGTAAAGGGTGTAGCTGGGTTATGGGGCTGGGAGCAAGAATATTAATTTGGTGCATATGACTGTCAAGATTATTCTTAAAATGCATTTCCAAAGAGTGAGCAACTGTGACTGTCCACAACGGCAAAGCGTGACCCTCACCAACGCGCGGCGGGAGGGAATTGGGCTGCTCAGGGCTGAGCCGAGCCGCTGCCACCAGCCAGTGCAAATGTCCCCGTCAGGCTGCAGAGCACAGACGCCCTGGGCAGACGGAGGCGGCAGCAGCTATTACACGGTGCACACGCGCTCGTGCACACGCAGAGTGGAGGGAAGTTATCCTTCAGCACTGAATTTGGTACGGGGAGGGGGGGAAGCCCTATTCAAGTGAAAAGCAGCTTTGGATCTTTAATTAAAAAACAGGGTTCACAGCACCAGGGCATTGACTTCCACTAGTTAATCTCCATCACTTCATTTCACCACCAACTTCCATACTCTACAAAACTGCTGGAGACAATTTTTATTGATTGCTCTTCAAGCCGTCAAAAGCGTCCCTGGCTGATCATATGTTACCCCCAGACACCTTGTGCATTTCAGATAATAACTTGGTGCTCTAGAGAAGAAATGAATTGGATGTGCAGTCAGTAACTGTCCAAGTGAATCATGTTACTATATGTCAGCGGCCCAGGCTCTGACTATCATTTTAACAGAGAGAAATCCGCTATTTTCATGGCTGTTTGAAATTATTTTCCAGATGAATAAGATATAACAACAACTACTTACAGTAAAGAATAATATGGGGAATCTATTTGTTACTTGGAAACAAATCTTTCAAATGTAATACTGTTTAATATTATTTAATCTGTAACTACAAACATGAAATTTTGAAACTAGCTTTCATGTAGTACGAAAATCTTGTGATGTGAGAGAGTGGGAAGCTGAAGTTGGTATGGGTGCTGGGTGGTATTTTGTATCTCATAATTGCAAATATAATAATTTGTACAGAAAATGGAACATTACTAAAATACTGTCGACAAAGATGTATATGAATGCCAAGCATCGGCAGTGACAGTTTATTTTGCATAAACAATTACCACGTACCAAGATTATTCCCTTTTTTCGGGTGTGTTTGTCAGCGTATGTTTTGCTTGGAATTGCTATAAATAACTGCAAAAGGAATTTGTGAGGTTAAAAAGAAGCAAATAATTTAGAAGCTCTTATCAAACTGGTAACTCTTTAACTATACAAGCCTTACTTTTTTTCTAGAGCTGTATTGACGCTGTTTGCTCGGGTTTGCATGCCATACTCATGACTGCCCTTTGTGCTCTGCTGGCAGACACTGCTGTGCACAACTTCTAAGGGATGTTGAAAATGAACCGGGAACATTTTCACGGATGCTGTTTCGAAAGCAGCCACACGTCTTTCAAGGCCGTGCCCATGTGCCTGCATTGCCATTGGGTAGCGCACGTATTGGTCTCTAAGCGTCGACCTCGCTTGATGGTGTCTTTTTAAAAGCGCTTTTAGGAAAGACGTTCACGTACCCCAGAAGGGGACCAACGCATGAAATACCTACATTAAAAAAATGCAACCTCTCACTCCTGTTCCCTCTTGCCCGGTGGTGGCAGGGGCAGCCCGTGGGCTCTGCAGGGCTCACCGGATGGTGCCGGGCGCTGGCACGGGTCAGGGAGCGACTCTCCGGCTCATGGGTGGTTGAGCCGCTGGACGTCATGTGCTCAGGAGCAGGAGCCAAGGCTGGTGCTGCCGGTGGGGGCCGGACCCCAAGCCCCCGCTGGGCACCCCAATCCTCTCCCTGGGGCGGGCAGGGCTCCCCGGCCCCGGGGACTCTGGGTGCCCGGCATCCCGGGGCAGAGGGGCGAGTGGCGGGACACTGGCGCTGCCCCGGGCTCTCGCTGCTTGTCGGGGGTCCCGGGCAGCGCCCCGCTGCATGGGCAGGGCGACGGGGCGCTGCTGCCAGTGGAGCCGTACCCGCGCCTGCTGCAGGGACCCCTCCCGTGGGAAAGTCCTCTGGCACTGACAAATCTGCTGCGGGAAACCCCCACCCACCGCACAGCTGAAGGAGCAGCTGTCCCTTTCACTGCCTTATCTCCTGCTTTACAGAAGACTAATGAGAGGGATTATTTGACTGATACCAGCCTGCTTTCTCCGTCCATCACATGTGGTTTCCCCTCCGAGAGCTGCAGACTCCCTGAACGGCTTTACAGCCCCCTTTCAGGCAGCTGCCTGCAGGCTCCTGACCGCCCCGTCCCACCCTGGCTTTTCACTGGGAAAGGGCCCCAAAACAGTGTTTGCTCGGACTGGACTCTCCAGCCACTTCTGCAGAGCCCCGTGAAGGGCTGAGCCCAGGGGCAGGGCTGGGGTCCCCCAATGCCCGCGGCACCCCGAAACCCCACTCGGCCCTGCGGAAAGCTGGCAGACTGTCCCTGAACCTGGGCAGCACGTCCTGGGGCACAGTGACCAGTTGGGTCTGGGCAACTCTTCACATAGACATGTGTTCAGAGATGTATCGTACCTGTGTATTATTAAAGCAGCAAAAGTGACAGAAATAAAGAAAAGCTTGTTTGGTGACTTGGAGGAGGTCCGGCAATGACTACAGTTCTGTTATCAGCAGGGACAGAGGTCACAGCCACTTTTAATTACTGTTGTGCATTAGCTCATCATCTCTATTACTGCTGAGTTATTATACTGAAACGGTTAAATACATCATGAGACATAACTGTTGAAAAAGAGCAATTTACTCCTTTGGTGGATGAAAAAAAAGCTGAGGCAAACCATATTTATTCTGATGAGTTCTGTGTTTTTTATGAGTCCAGAGACCAGGATTTATTTGCATATAGATTTGCATCCATTACATGAAAGCAGCCATCCCAACCGGGTACTGAGAGCAGTTTGCCATCCCTTACTGGGATGGGCCAGGACCAGTTCAAGAGCCCGGACCCTGGACAGGTTACACTGCCCTGAGCGCAGTCATATCGCCACAGGGCACCACCAAGCAGATGGGCCTTTCTCAGTAAGTCTTCCTTTTTCTGCAGTGCCCGTCCCAGCACGCTCTGGGGGCACGGTGCAGCCCCTGCCCCATGGGAGGGAGGAGGTGGGACGGGCCAGGCATGTGCCAGAAGTGTTTCGGATTTGGCACAACGGAACGCCACCACCTTCCCTCCCTCCTTCAATCTGTTCCCCAGCTTCTCAGCTTCTTGCACCAGTCCCTGATGTTCTGTCACAGGCTCCCCGTGGGAGCTGGAAGCAGAAAATGCTCCTGCCACTCGCGACGGCTAAGCCTGCTCGTGTTCCAGCTGGTAAGTCATAAAGAAATGGTAAAACACAACCCCCTCAGGGCTGCTGGGAGCCGGATCGAGTTTTTCCATCTCTCCCCAGAGACGGCTCTTTATTCTCACACTGACAAAACTAATGGCCTCGCTGGGTCCGACAGTGACAAAGCAGTCGATGGCATTGGCCCCACCAGTGCAGTGTCACACGTGACGGGGCCGGACCCCCGTCCCGGTCCAGGGATGGCTCTGCCCGAGTCCCCCTCGTGGTGACGCAGGCCCAGGCTCCTCGCAGCTAGAGATCATGTTTCTGGATAAATATTTAATTTTTAAGAATGAAATCTTAATTACTACACGGGGTTTCACAGTGACACTGTAATGCAGGCGCCCTCCCTGGTGCTCAGGCAGGCGCAGGTGGTTCGGGTCCCTGCACCCACCCGGCCCTGCCGCAGCATCCCCCTGCCAGCAGCCCCATGCCACTTGCCATGACTGTTTGGGGTCTGCACTGTGGATGTCCAAGAAGAGCCGAGCGGGTGCTCACCCCTGCCGGGGGAGGCACTGCCACTGACTGCACGTCACCTCTTGAGGTTTTCTGCACCTGGCGGGTTCGTGCCGGTGCCAATCGGTGAGGCTGGGCAGGTGGATGCCTGCACACGGCGTGCTCCTCCATCATTTAATCTGGAGTGATGCATATAGAAATTTAGATCAGGCAGCTTGACATTCCTGACTGCTGAGGCTGTGAATCGATGGCCTCCCTACTCCCTGCCGGGGAGATCGATTCCCCAAGCACAATGGATTGGTTTCATCACTTTGGTTTCACCTTGTCAAAGTCATGTCTGATTTACTTTAGTCTGGAGGGCAGATTTTAAGTATTTTATTGCATTTTGTAATCTCGCTGTGTGTCTTGCTAATCGCCCTGCCCTCTGTGAGGTAAGAGCACGCCCGGCACCCGGCGTGGACAACAAACACCCCACAAATGATGCTCGCCTTTTCCCCGAGGAGCGAGAATTTAGCAGGTTTGCCAGCACTGCTGCGATGCTCCCAGCCTCGGGCACTTGGCGGGGCCAGCGCTGAGGCTGTGGGACCTGCCTTACCCTGCAGGGGCTCGGGCCGGTGCAGGGGGTGCCCCACAGCTGGCCCGGTGCAGGGACCCCGCCGCTCAGGCAGTGAGGCAGCGCTGGAGCCGTGCACAGGCTCCAGCTGTGGTGGAGCAGCTGCTCAGCTGCAGACCGGTGGGCTTGGTCTCGGTGTGCGCTTCCCACATGGATGAGGAGCCAGGAACAAACCGCTCGGTCCGGGCAGGGCCAGGTCAGAGCATCCCTGGGAGTTGGAAGCGAAATGTTGCCCAGACTCAGAAGCAGCTGGGAAACATCCTTGGGGTTGGTGTGTCCCTGGGGGGAGTCCTGGGGCTGTCCTGAGTGGGAGGAGGCTCAGTCCAGCCAGAGCGTTTGGTATGGTCAGAAAAACAAAGTTTTGCATCCTTCATCAAAAACAATGAAAATAAAAAATGTTACTGCAGGTAGCGTGGCCGTAAACTCACTCTGGGATAGATGGCGGACGGTCCTGCGAGCTTCCTAATGGCTTGTTGTTAGCAAAATTATTTTCCCAGTGCTTGGTTTGGCCCAAATTCTGCTTTGTCCAATTATACTCCTGGGTGAGTTTCCTGAATGTAAGTATTGATCACTCTTCAGACAGGTTTTCTGTCTGTTCTGTACATTACCTCTGCTCTTCTTCAGGTAATCAATTATATTTTTATAGCTACGGGTATTAATCAATATACAGTAGCTATCTTAATTGATTTGTCTAAGGCCTTCAATCCACAGCCCATCAGTTATCCGGGAGGGTCGGGGCCACATGTGCGGCAGGGCAGCGGGTGCGAGGTGTCCCTGCGAGGCGACGTGAAGCGGGGTGCTGGGAGGCCACCGGCTCCAGGCCCTTTCCAAACGCCTCCATCAGGTTCCTCCCACGGTCCCTGCCGGCCATTGCTGCTCTGACTCCCCCCTCGCTGCTCATTATCATTATTTATCTGTTATGGCTGCATCTGGAGGCCACAGGAAGGGTCAGGGAACATTCGTACAGAGAATTAGCAATAATATTTCAGGGGGGAAATATATATCTCCTGTTTTAAACGGAGCTAGGAGGGGTAAGTGGGCTCCCCGCGCCTCCCTCCACCCGGTCCATCCGTCACCCCGACGGCTCCCCCAGCACCGCGCTGCACAGGGAAACACGCTTCACACCGCCGGCGCTTTTCGTGATGCTGGTTAAATGGATGACTTAAAGTTCCGATGCTTGCATGGGCGACAATAAACACTTATGATTAGAAAGGACCCTCGAGATGCTCCCGCTCTCCGGGGGCGGTGGGCGAATGCGTGTTTCGTCAACGCAGAAGTCCCGTCGCTCTGACCCCCGGGATCTGCCAGCCTCCGCCAGCGGAGCAGGGCACGGGCCGGCCGGCGGCGCCGGGCTGGGCGAGCACCGGGCTGGAGCCAAGCGGGCGTGCGAGGGTTAATTTGGGAAGATCTGTGTTGATAATAAAGCTGCTTTTTTCCCAGCGATGATATGATCGGAGCAGGGTTGCTATGGCAACGGTGGCTCTAGAAACCCCCGACCGCTGGCGGCGGCTGCCGGGCGCTCCCAGGCCGGGATGTGCCCACCGCCATCCCCTGCCCGCACCGCCATCCCCTGCCCACTGCCATCCCCTGCCCACACCTCCATCCCCTGCCCACACTTCCATCCCCTGCCCACCGCCCCATGCCCTGCCCACACTGTCATCCCCTGCCTGTACCGCCATCCCCTGCCCACCGCCCCATCCCCTGCCCGCACCTTCATCCCCTGCCCACACCACTCTCCCCTGCCCACACCTCCATCCCCTGCCCACCACCCCATGCCCTGCCCGCACTGTCATCCCCTGCCCGCACCGCCATCCCCTGCCTGCACCACCATCCCCTGCCTGCACTCCCATCCCCTGCCCACCGCCCCACGCTGCACCCAGCAGCCCATCCCGAGCCCCCCTTCCCCATCCCCAGGGGGTCCAGGCTTTGCCATGTCACCCACTCCACAGGCGCCGCTGGCAGGGTGCCCGCAGGGGCCTGCAGTACCCACGGCAGCCCTGGTGGCCCTCGGCGGGTGGGAGCTGGCCAGGACCCCCAAGCCAGCGGGGGGCTCAGCATGGCCCTGCGCCCCTTGGGGCCGCCTCGGGGCCACGCTCGCCCCTGGGTCCGGCTGGTGCAGGTGCTGACACGGCACATGACACGCTGCTCACTAAATCACGCACCCTCCTCCCTCCTTTCCCTCCCTCCCTCGCCCATTAATGAAATGAAATAAATTTTCCGTTTTTAAACATGAAGTTTTAAAAAAAAAGCTGCAGTTCTGCGCACAAGCAATTCCCACCGGGAGGGGAGAGCGAGGAGCGCGGGGCCCGTGTGCTAAATACAGAACAAAGCCTTCTGTCTGAAAATACCTACGAGGAGCTAACAAATGCTAATGACAAAATAATGTATGGGGGGTTTAACGCTGGATGCTTTTTATCAGCAAATTAGCACAGTTATTATGCTGTAAATGCATTTAACAATAATTTGTTTCAATAACTGTAGAACTGGTATTTTAAAAAATATACACCATATTTAGAGCACTTCATCCATGAAGGACCATTATTGTTTTTTTCCTCCCAAGAGAGTTATAAAGGTCTCTCTTACAAGTGAAAGAAATACAATCATCACCCTTCACAGTTCAGTTATTCTCTTTTATTTTATTCAGAGCCATTTAAAGTTTGTGTTTTTAAAGGAAAAAGAGAGAGTGTCTTTAAAGGGTCAGGGCTGGAGAGGGCTTGGGGACCTCTGTGCTCTGCTCGGGTTTAAATGGGATCGCCGAGGCCGGTGGATGGGGTGAACCGGCGGCACTGCACGAGCGGGATGCTGGCACGGGGCCTGGGGCAGCTGATGGTTGCCAGCACCTCGGGTGCTCCCGCGGGGGCTCTGTCTCTGCCGTTGCTCACCTGGGACCGCTCACCCGCAATGGCAGCTCCGGCGTGGACTCCACGGGAGCCCCACGTGCTGGCGGCCATCCCTGCCAGAGCCGGGTCTCCAGGGCCCGGGAGCAGGGCAGGAGCAGGCAGCGGTTTCTGGGCAGGGCAGGTGGGTGCACGCTCCTGCCCACGCTTTGGTCAGGTGGGACTCGCTTGCTGTGGGGCTCAAGGCAGGACGCGTGGCCAGGGTCCCTGGTGAGGGGACGTGTGCCTGAGGTCACCTCCTGCAGTGCCCCAAACCAAGCAGAAGGCACGTCCCCTGGAAGGAGTGCATGAAGGAGCAGAGCAGCTCGGCTGCAGACATGAACGTTTATGAACTGTTTGCTATAAAGAGTATTAAATGGCAATGTCAGCCTGTAGATCCCTTATTCCAGGGGCTGTGCAGGTAGGTGAGTCACCAGGATGATGCAGGCGGGATACCAGGATGTCCACTCCGCCAGGGAGAGCGGGATGTCCCAGCTCCTGCAGCCCCTTACGGACTGCCGAGGATGAAGAAGAAATGCTCTTCACCGTTGAGACGGTGCCACTGGCCCAGCAGCCCCCACCTCTGTCAGCGCCCTGACGCCGGCCCTCTCCCAGTGCGGCTGCACCCTACGTCCAGCAGCTGGTCACAGCCCTGATGCCCACTCTGCCCGCTCTGCCTGCTCTGCCCGCTCTGCCTGCAGGCTCTGCCCGCTCTGCCCGCAGGGTGGTCTCGGCTGCCGTGCAGGCAGTGCTGCTCCACGCATGGGAGCCGCTTGTTTACAGCCCAGCTCTTCAGTCACAAACCATTAAGGAAGAGAAACAGCTACATAGACACTTGCCGAGAAATGGATTCATGTGTAAATCAGCTGCTTTTAAAATTTCACTGAGCATGAAAGTTCACCTTTAAAATCTACATAAACCACAGCTGTTCCCAGGGCATCCGAGGTGTAATCCCGTGCAGGAGAGGAAACATTTACATGTTTAACACAAGTACAGGATTGTCAGAAAGCCGAGCCTGCATCCGCACCTTTAAATCCCTTCTGGTACCCAGGGAGGGGTCAGGATCCCGCTCTGGCCGCAGGACCCAGCACTCAGCACCCAGCACCCGGCAGTGTCGCGGTCTCCAGAGCCACTGCTCGGCTGTGCCGGTGCCAGCCGGGAGAGCAGGCCAGCCGGCCATGTGCCACACGGACGCATGGGAAGACTGCACCATGATCTGGAAGCTGGTCAGAAACCGCTGCACAGTTTGGCTTTCTGGGAGACGCGAACAGGATCCTCGTCTCCTCCAGGCTGCTGGCACGGCCAGCAGATGCAGCCCAGCCATGTGCGAGTGCTCCTCTGTTCAGTGAGGCCATGCCTGGAATTCCCGAGAAACACAACCCTAGAAATGCACAGCACTTTCTCAGGCCTCGGGATGAGCTTTGGCTGTGTTTCAGCTGGAGAGCCAGCTCTGTTCTTAGCTCACCCTAGCAAGCACTACTGATTTATAAAATCAAACAATAACTTTCAGGACAGTCTACTCACACCATAAACATCTGAAAGAAAATCCATCTCTTCTCCATGCAAAACCACTGATGAGTTCATGAACTGTACTGTGCAATAAATCAGTTTTGCTTGTGCAGGAGAGCTGAGGTTTTTTAGGTTCCTAATAGGCACTCTGACAATGTGATTGCTCCATATTTCTTTGTAGCTGTCACCTTTGCAGGCCTGTCAATGCTCCTAATCTTTTTTCATTGCGATGTCAAGTTTTGGTAAGTGAAGAGGTGGGAGGTGGGATGGGATGGGATGTGAGCGATACTGGGACCAGTTCTCCCAGTCACTCCTGAAGCCCTGTCCCTCCTGGTGGGAGCCCACCCATGGGCTGCTGCCCTGCAGAGGGGGCTTGGGGCGGCTGCAGCACCAGGGCAAAGCGGCATCGCTGCGTGGAGGTCTGGCACCGGAGTGTTGGGACGGCCGCCCGCCCCAAGCTCCCCTCCCTGCTCCCCATTGTCCTTCCCCTCTCCCTGCTCTACCCTCACCAAAACCATCCTCCACCTTCTACCCCTCCCACCAAACTCGCAGATGCAGAAGCGCTGTTCCTGGGACAAGACAGCCAGCTCTGAACTACTAATGCATACAAGAAAACATACTTTTAATATTCAGCATCTGGATAGACAATAAAAACTGGGACAAATAATCTAGTTGAGGCAATTACCTTAGCATAAATGTATATATTATTTATAAATGGCTTTGAATATATAAATAATATTGATAAAATTTGCATGAGTAAAAAGAGACATAATTACCAAATGATGCCTCAGAGCAGAGGATCTTGCTGGCTGCTTGCTGCCCTGATTCTCATCCTGGGGGATCCTGCCCCAGCCTTCTTATGGTACTAAAAATACAACATACACATTAAACTGAGCTAAAAAATAGAGTCTAAACCAAGTAAACTGGTTTAGAAAAGTCAGTGCTGCCCACATGGCCTGTCCGAGCAGGTTTGGCTGGGTTTTGGGTGGGATTTTAGAATTCGGCAGGGTTGCAATTCGGGACAGGCATCACAGCTCTGCAGAGGCAAAAACCTCTCGTCTGGCAGCCCGGAGGTGCGGGGCCGCGGCCCCCAGGACTGCAGGGGGGTCCCCGCCTGCTGCCAGTCCCTCGGTGCCACTCATGCCCCAGCCTGCGGCCGCCGGCAGGCACAGTTTGCCAAGCGTCTGGCTCCGGCCAGTCCGGCCTGGAGCAGTTGCCTCCGTGCTGCCTCCGCGGTGATTTACTGCCCAGGCATTGCCGGGGGACCACGGCGGCTGCGCTTACCTGTCTCGCCAGCCAGCACTCGCTCGCTGCAGCCCTATTATCCCCAGCCAGCCCCTACCTGCTCTCCCCCTTCTCTTCCTGAAAGGGCCAGGAAACACCATGGGTTTTTACCGCTTTCCAGCCTTCACTGAAACCCACGAGGAGCTTTTGTAAAGTTAAATTCGCCAGCAAAGTGAAAACATGAACGAGAAGAAAATGAGCCAAGCCCTTGCCTGGTTTCTGAGCTGCTGCTAGATGAAGTTGTCTGAGCCTGGCGCGTCCCACACACCACACGCGGCTCTTTAATAAAATTGGCTGAGATTTGTTGATAAGCCTGAAGCAAAGTCAATGTGAAGCGTCAATCCCGCCGTTTGCGGGAGCCTTCGGGGGTCAAGCTGCTTCCTCGGTATGATCGTCGTATCAAAGATATGTCAGCCGCGTGTTAACTGTTTTCTTATGAATCGCGCTTGAGATCAGACATGAGACGCAGATAAACCAAAGCAAAGGGGCTGGAGCTCAGTTGTGCTTTGCCAGCCGAGGCTCGTGTTGGCCCATGGGGCCTCTATAGCCTCCGACCTGCGGCCGCGCCAGCCAGGCCAGGGCGGCAAAGGGCAGCCGGCGGCACAGGGGCGTTTGGGGGGGGATGAGCGGGGGGGGCTGCAGATGCTAAATCCCGTTTAGCCCCGTGGGTGCCACTGCATGTGCCAGGCTGTTCTTTGCGGGATGAACATCTAATGGTTGTACAGTCCGCACTAAGTGAAGCTGAAAGAGAAGAAATCAAAAGAAGTGGGGTTTAATTAAGTATCAACCAAGATTTATGCAACTTTCACTCCCCATCATAAATATTAATAAGGAGCAAGCAGTGGCTCCGTGCGGCAGGCACTGTCGAGCCATGAAGGGATGTTAATTCCAGGCTCTTTGAGATGGACTAAGCGTGACACAGAGCCTCTTTGATTTGGAATATTCCTTGGGTTTAAAAGTTAAATAACATGAAGGGGGATTTAGTGGGTAGTAAACCATTAGTGAGTCCAGGATTTAAACTCCAGTACGCATGTAGTGTATTTCACGATTGCCAAACTGATTAATGGAAGCGTTGCTGGAGGAGCTCCCTCACCAATGCCGGGTGCACGCTGCCGGCAGGGTCTGCATGGCCAGGCCGGCAGCGGCGAGATGTGGGGCCGCTGGGGTGCAGGTGCCGTGGGGGGCAGTGGAGGGGACCTCCCGGGATGGGGAGCAGGAGCTGGGGTACCGAGGCCCTCCCCCCCATCCTGCACACCCCGCAGGCAGTGATTAAAGGTGACACAGCCAGCCTAAGTAAGGACTCGCAGAGCCCACTAAATCTCTAGCCATCCCTTAAATAAAACTTTATGCTGGCTAATAAATTTTAATGCCACTTGTCAGTGCTTGATAACTGCAATCATTTAACAGAGGAGGAGAAACCCCAGTGCTGGAGCGCGGCGGCTGTGCTGTGCGCGATGCCCACGGTGCCCGCGGTGCTGCCCCTCCACGTGGCTGCTCGCCGTGTCCACCCAGGGAACAAGCAAATCCTGCCAGTTGTCTCCCTCCCGGCAGCAAATAGGCCCTTCCCGGTGTGTGCTGAGGAACAGACATCTTCTAGGGCTGGAAAACAACTGTGGCCCAAGGAGAGGAGCAAAGGGCTCTGCGGGTGACGTTCACACTGAAGCTTAATGACAGCAACACAGCTCGCTGTTTCACATGCACCACATCTGCTCAGATGATGTCTTGATTTTCTCTTCCTCAGACTGTGCTGCCTGGTGCAGTTATGAAGTCTGCTGGCAGCTCTGATGATCACACAGCACAAACCCGCAATTTCAATGCCGCGTTTGTGTCCAGCTGAGGTTAAGAAGTGTAAGAAGTGTGTCTGCGAGGGTGAGGACTGTCCCCTGGCATAACATGCACAGTGTGGCTCTGGCCCTTGGCTGCAGCTGCTCAGCCATACTGCAATAATCAATAATGATAATAATTATTACAGGAGCAGCATGAATTTCCTATCAAATTAAATCACACAATGAATAATTTTCATGTTTTATTAAACAAAAGCCTCTCTCTCCCGAGATTTGATGGTGCCACAGTGTCTTTGGTTTGCCTCAGGAGGGCATTGTGATAGACCCGAGCACAGAGCACAGGCCTGCTCTGGAGGGACGGGGGCACAGGTGCCCTTTGCTTCCCTCCCTGCTCCCACACTGCGCTCACGGTTTGCACAGACCCGCAGGCGGGCACAAGGACACTGCGGGACCCCTCTGGGCAGAGTTGAGCGGACCCTCCCCTCCCGCACGCCTCTGAGGTTCTGCAGGGCAGTATGGAAAGCTCAGGTGGGAAGAGGGGATTGTCCCCACGCCAGCGGCCGGAGCCATCACCTCCAGCCAAGCCTGGAAGAGGCTCAGACCAGGAGACCTGCTTAGCCGTGCCTGTGAAATCCGGGTCTCATTAGCATGGCTTTAAGCCGGTCTGAATTTGCATGGCTTTAACCCACTCATCCTCTGGCCATCTATTTTTAGGAAATATATAAAGCTAGGAAAAAAGTATCCCTACATGGCCTCCAAGCTGAGCCACCAACATGTGAGTGTAGTCCCCTCTCTGAGAAGGTCTCGCAGGACTTCAGAAGCCCTGCGGGCTGCAGGGGATAAACCTCATGGCTGCGTGGCCCGGTAGTAACTTGGCTCGGTCCTACACTGTGCCAGCCTGGTGCTTGAGCCCAGCCACTGAGTTGGGCAAATAATTGTTTTTTTTTTTAATTTGCTGGTCGAATAGGGAGCGAGGAGAGTAAAAAGCAATTTATGCCATCTCAAACCAGTAATTTTTCAGTGTGTCTGGGGATAGAAAATAAAAGCATTTGCTTTTGGAAGAATGAAATGTTGTGTTTGGGATTTGGGGGGGAATTGTAAGGAATAAGCAAGAAAGTTTTCAATTTTCAGAAAACTGCTTTTGAGGCCAACAAATTTGTTGGATTTCACAAAAAGATTCAGTAGTCTGGGAACTGTGTTTTTCGTCACTAGTTCAAAACACTTTCCTGGCTTTACTCAGGACCCTGAGCCCGGTTTAACACCAGAGTTTATCCAACTGCAGCATCTCTCAGCCTCCTCCCACGGATGCAGGAGGCCGCTGGGACCTGGCTGCTTGGCCGAGGTAGTGACTGCTGCTGGGAACGGCAAATCTCGCCACAGCCCCCTTCGTAAGCCTGCTGACGGATGCTCTTCCTCATGGGGTATTTCATGTTTTTGTCTGCGTTGTACGGTGCAGTAATGGTTATGGCTGAGTGGCTGCAGGGCCTGCCCAGCAAAACCAGGTGAGAGGAATCACCTCTGAAGGTGGCGCGCGGGAAAGATTCGATGGAGCTTGCTGGACAGGGAAGCATCCTGCAGGCAGGAGATACGCGCGGAAAGGATCAGCTCGCTTTGCATAATAGCATTTCCTTCCTCCGCTCGCCTCGCATGCCGCCGTGCAGCACGGCTGCACACTGAGATTTCATGTAATTTTGTTTTAGTGCAGAATTTAATGTTAAGTTTAAATATGTAATTATCTTTAATTGAAATTACATCCATGCTTTTCATTAACAAGATGCAAAGAGCGAGCAGTATAAGGCAGAGAGGAGCGAGATCCAGGCTGCACGGCGCCCCAGCCCAGGTTGCAGGTTTGCCGCGGCTCTGCCCTGGGCGAGGTCCCGTCAACTCTCGCCAGAAGTTTGGCGGGCGCCTTTGCCAGGGTGCCCGGCAGCGGGGGCCGGGGGGGGGGGTCTGTGTGCGGAGCCCCCC
>NW_010972648.1:485727-528294 GCF_000737465.1 Haliaeetus leucocephalus
CGGGCCGGGGGTCCGCGGCGCGGAGCCGCCCCTCGGCGCGGGGCAGCGCGGAGCGTCGGTTCTGGTCACCAGGGGGTAGCATTGGTTCGGCGCTGCCGCTCCCGCCGCTGCGGCGGCAACACACACACACAATGGCTTCGGCGTCGCGGAGGTCTCGGGCGCGTCGAGCGAGCGGAGATGCCGGTTTCTTCCTGCGAGCAGCCAAGGCACCGTGCGTTTCCGTAAGGGGACGTAAAATCGCATTTAGAAGCGACCGCAGCCCCCTCTGCCACGTTGCATGGAAAAAAGCATCTGTTTTTAGATTTAGTCCTTTTCAGAGCTTAAGGTCAGTGATTCAAGGGGACGTTAAACTAATACAGCGAGACAACGTTCTTGCAATTGTCTGGTGGCTCTTCCGAAAACCTACTGGTCCTTTCAAATTCTCGTACTTCATTTAGAGCCGCTCCTCAGCCGGCTTTGTTCCCCCGGGGAGCTCGGGGGGCTCACCAGCACACCTCAGCCCGCACCTCTTGAAAACCAGACTGATCCGTGAGGTATTCTGCATCTTTACAGTTCTGATGGGATAATCTGGTCGAAGGGGCACGCAGGTGAACTGGCCCCGGTCCCGGCGGAGGGGCTCCCGGTCCTGGCTGTTATTACTTAGGAGCCCCGGTCGCTGTGAAGAAAAGGCTTGTCAGAGCCATATCTCAGCAGCCAGCGCTTGCCACAGACCTTGGTTCAGGCTGGGAAAAGCATTCTACATTTTTGATGTAATGTTTCCTAATGTTTCACCCAACAACCCATAAATTTCACAAGAACAAGCCTATAAAGGGTTTGTTTGAGGAGAAAAGGACAGATTGCTACAGGCTGTAACTCTGCAGAGTGAGAGGCCTTTAAAGAAGCTCTTGACAAACAGCAAAAGAAGTAGTATACGTGCACAGGACCATTCATCAGGGGACGGAGCCTGCCCACCAGGCACGCGGGCTGGATCCTGCCCTCCCTGCTTGAGGCCGGAGCGGAAGGCAGAGCCCCGTCCTGGCTGCTCCTCCAAACCTGCCTCCTCTCACCAGGCTGCTGCTCCGCGTGGCACGGGGACGGATCCTCCGTCTGCACCAGTCCCCCCACGGTGGTGGCAGCGCTCGGATAATGCACCTCCCGGGGACAAAGAGGGCAGCGCAAAAATGGCACAGACGCTTCAAAGGAGCTTTCCGAGTAGACAGCAGAGCACAGCACGTTGCTGGGGCAATTGAACTGAGGACACTTCTTACCCCACCTAATCAGCTAAATTTAAATTTCTCTAAACAATTATTTTAAAAGCAAAGAGAAAGACCTTTCTGTGTGTGAATGATTACATTGCTCACTGACCGTGCTCCATGAACTCAGGTCTTTGTTGCCACCAAAGCAGTTTCTGTACCTTTTGCATGCACGGTTCCTACGGATTTATACTAAATGCTCTTCAGACTTGTTAGTAACAGTCAGCAAGACAATCAGCACATGCTAAAGTCTTGCTCTGACAGTGCAATCAATTAAATATCAATTAATCAGTTAATCAGTATAGAGGATACACAGAACAATGCCAGTGATGGCTAGCTTCTAACCCTGAATGTTTCATGCCAGTTCCACATATGTAGCTTGACAGGTACGTTATTTTTTTGAGAGAGAATTTCAGACAGTGGGGTTTCCAATCTGCGGGGCAGAGCTGGACCAGCGCTGCAAATGCTTTCCCATGTGTACTCATTAGAACAGCTAAATAACTCCCTTCCTCCACATCACCTGTGTTTGCATCTTCTGCCATGGTCATTTTCAGCCAATATCCTTGCAAGTGAAATTTAGTAATGCTCCTGAAAAGCGCTTTTTAAACTAAAATGCTCAAATATTCTCATAGCTGCATAAGAGATCATCAGTGTGAAGTTGACACTCAGATGCATAATTATAATGCTGTGTCCTTGTTGTTACCTGTGCGAGGCAGGAGGAATGAGAAACAAACCATGCGTCCTGCATAACTCAACACCCGTCAGGAATTCCCACTGCTGACCTCAAGCTTTCCTGTCCTGTAGAGCCAAGGCTTTATCAATGCAGAAAATCACAGACAACTTGGAGACAAAAAGTGTTCAAGAATTTAGGAATTTACTTCTAAATAGGAAGAAACTAAATTTGCCATGGAAGCTGTCACAAATTCCTCTTCCAGCTGTGGAGATAGGAAAGATGCCAAGATCCTGGCGTACCAAATCTTGGCACTTTCCAGGACTCTAGCTGATACGTGTTTCTCACAGGCTCTGCACAGCTGAAAGGATCTGGCAATCTCCGTCACAGCCACCCCAGCACCCTGCTGCCCGTTCCCTCTTGGGGACACACTCTGGCCCTGGGAGCAGCCGCCGCATGGGTCGGCGCTGGGTGTCCTGTGCCTCTTGAGCCGGAGATGGCTCTTCCTGCGCTGGGGACCCTGGCGTCAGTGGCTGTGTGGAACGGTTCCTCAGCACTGACATTTGTGGCACTGGTGCTTTGGTCCTGGGGGAGTGGCTTGAATGGTTCTCTTTCTAGAGCACTCCTTCTTACTCTTCCTTCCTTCCTGACCGTTCACACTAGAAAGTCTCTCCACCTGCATCCTTTCGCCCTGAGAACCCCCGAACACTTCTCACGGTAAAGCCAGGACAGGTGGCCCCAGAGACCTTTTCACCTCAGGCATGTCCTGCCTGTGCCTTAACCTGATTTGGATGTGTCTGTGATGTGAGTGATACACCTACCCAGAGCCTGAGACCTCCAGAAGCCACTGCTCGTTTCCATAGACCCCCATAAATGGATAACTGGCTCTTTTAATCTTGTTACTAAATTGTAATGGAATTATCCCTCTAATCCTTTGGAGCAAGAGCAGAACTCAGCCACCAATATAAAATTAAAAAAAAAAAACCCTACAGTAATCATAGATTTTAAAAGTATTTATTTTGTGCTGCTCTCAGATAGGCTGTATATAAAATTTTATTTCAGAGGAATAATGCCATGTAGTGCACTTTGTGGCTGCACTGTGATTAAGTCCTTTTTAATCTGCTGCGTATGTTGAGGTGCAGCGCTTTCCCAGCACAGCTCCCTCCATGCCAGACTCTCTATTAATGGGGTTACCGGCTTATCGGAAAGAGGCAGAATTACCCAGCTACAGGAGGTTTTTACTCTGATCTGCTTACAAACCCAGGCCATTTCAGGGCAGGGAGGGCTCAGGGATGGTAAGCCTGTTTCTTCCTCAGGACCATGTGCCCCTCACTGCTCTATTTTCTTGCAAGGAACTTTCTAGCTGGTAAATCTGTTTAGAGTGATTGGTTCCTGCTGCTGCTCTGTCTGTCTGTCTGTCTGCCTCACCACGGGCAGTAACTGGCCGCTGCCAGGATGGGCAGCTAACACTGCTAACTGTGGGATGGGGAAACAAAGACGGAGCCAGCAGACAGGTCAGCAAGTGCCTGGTAGCTGAGATTGCCTGGACACAGTCAGAGCGAGTACAGCAAAAGCATGTTTGATAGAAGAAATCATTGGCAGGAAGAAATCATAGGATGGGGAAGTGCAGTTGGCTCTGGAGCCCAGGGTACCTGGTGCCATCAGGAAAAGGCAGCTGGTGCTGCCACGGTGCAGTGCACGGAGCCATCCTGCTTGTAACCCCGCTGCAGCGTCCTCCTCCTCGCCAGCATTTTGCAGTAACAGGTCCTGTTCATTCCTTTTCAACCATAGATCCCACATCTTGACTCCGAGAGGTGGTGGTGAAGTGGGGATGGGGACTAGGGCAGTGGAGGCTGCCATCAGGACAAGCAAAAACATGGCGAGAAGGGCTTTTTTTCATGCAGCGCAATGCCGATGTCGTGGGGGCACGAGGAAGATCATTTGGCTGATGCAAAAGCATCCTCCGGAAACAGATGGGGTTACAGACAGAAACATGTCCCTGCCCGCGCGGGCACGGGGGCTCATAGCAGCATTTGTGCGATGTGAAGGGAGAAATGTTGGTGTGAGGGACCTCAAGTCCTGGTTTGCTCTGCGACTGGCATGTGGGGTGAGGTAGGGAGTGAGAAAGGAGTAGGTTAGGGATGTGCTAGCGTCTTGTCACAAAGCATTTGCTGACCTTTCTGTAAATATTTCTCAGAAAAGGCTAAATGCCTGGGTCAGTTCAGAGGGTGCTGTGCTGTGATCAGCACTTTGCCTGGGGCCACGGCCACGGCTGCCTTTGACAAATAGCAGTTGACCCGAGCCACTGCGGGCGCAGGCAGCCGCGCGGCACGGGGGCAAGCCTGGCCCGGCAGCACGCTGCCGGCTTAAACACCATTGTGTGTGCCTGCTGCCTGCCGCTTTGGAGGGTCTATTTCTAACAGCCACAACTTTGTGTAGTGGGCAGATGATGTTTTAGGGAAACTAATACAATTTAGTCCTTAATAAAGTGAACGCTGCAGAACACAAGACATTTATGAAATGCCACTTCTCACGTGATGACTTTGCCTAGATTTTCTAACCCCAAATTAAAAAGGCCTTATCCATTCACATTGCAAACACCAGATCTGAAGTGGAAAGAGTAATTTCATGGAATTTGATATCATCTGACTTAAAAAAACATTACACGAGGGCAAAAAAAGGGTTTCACAGGGATGATTTTAAATGTGAAGTGTATTCCTTCTTTTTTTGTCATTTGATGGCGAAACTCCTGCATGGAAATTAAAGCTTGGAGATTCATACAGTGAATTCTCATAGACCAGACTCCTGCAAGCACTATGCTGCTAAATACAAACAGCTGGAGAAACACCCCACAAACACCGTCTATCAGAAGGATGTACTGCGGCTGGCACGGCATTTTGTCAGTTCTACCAGTCCATGAAAAATCTGCCCTGGTTCCTTACCTCAGTTTAACTCTGGATCACATTGGACCAGCTTGCACTGCTGAAAATGAAGCTGATGTGATGGAACCTGGTAACAAATCTTCACGACAGCGTTTGAGCACAGGAGGCTGCACTAGACTGGAGTTGGGCTGGAGCAGAGCGCCTGCGCAGAGCAGCCCTGGGTCCTGTGCAGGCTGCTCTGGCCACATCTGCGAGAGAGCAGTCCGGGGGGAGGCGAGGGAAAGACTTGCTGCACAGCGAGCCTTCAACGTGCTTTCCTTTCCATGCCAAGTACCTGGCATGCCAGTGCTTTCCGGAGCTATTTTCTGCTCCCACTCCAATCCAAATGCTGTCTGCGACTGTGCATGACTGCTCCCTGCTCGCGCTCACCTCTGGCACAATTACTGCCTGCTAACATCCACCTCCTGCTTCCCAGAGACGCAGACACAGAGAGGGAATTTGCTAAAGGTGGTGTCAGAAGTTCAACATCCATATGGCATCTGAAATGCTTGAGAAATGCTCGGGAGGTTGGCATGAGCGTCAAGGATTCGGCGTGCCTCCCCAGTCTGACACAGGAGGCTCCGCGAGTGAGTTTGCACAGTGGTTGTTCCATTACGCGTGTGCACAGGAATGTGTGTGCATGTGTGCGTGGGAATGCCTTAGGCCCCCAGCCTGCAAAGATTTATGTACATGCTTAACTCTTAGCAGATGAGAAATCCCACTGAGACTATGCATGTGCTACAGGTTAAAGACAGGCATAAAGCTTTGAGGAGTCTAAATCTTAGATTATAAAGATTATAAATTTTAGGAGGACAAGGACGGCCTCTGTCTATACAGCAGCAGTGTCCTGCAGAGGAGAGACAGCTTCTGCCTGCTGTCATACCACCTCACGTTCATCCCCCGTGTCAGTACTAGCACAGCAGGACTGCACCAGCGCAGCCCCTGTGGGTGCCAAGCATGGCTGGGGGAGGGTCTGGGCAGGCTGGTGGTCACGGTGTGGGCATCAGGGGAATACACTTCTCAATGCACTAGCTTCAACAACTCAAGGGAAGGGAATGCAATGAGAAACAGATGATACATCCATTCCTTTTCCAGCACTGGAGCTCCTACACTCATAAACGGGACCATGGAGCGAGTCGCAGGCTGCTGGCGACACTCGCCCAGGTCCGGGGGCTCCTGGTGGGCATTGGCCCCTCTCCTGCTGCCTCAGCAAGACCGTGAGGAGCTGATGCAGCAAGAACTGAACGCAAAAAATGGGGACGTGCCTGAGCTTTGCCAGAGCAGCTGTGCTCAGGTGGGGCTGGTGCTGGGCGGCAGAGCTCGCCATGCAGGGCTGGGGCTCTGGAGGTCCCTGCTGGCCACCAGCAGCCCAGCCCCATCACAGGGAACGCCGCGGCATGCAGGTGGCACCAGCCATCCGGTTTTGGTTGGTATAATTTCAGAAAGACAGGGCAAGAGGAAACTATTTCTTCCTACTCTGTATTTTTAATTCATATTTTCACAGCTCTGCCTGTCCTAAATCCCAAGCAGATGGTGTAACTCAGGCCGTCTCCTCCAGCAAGGATGATCCCCGGGGCCTCCCCGCAGAGAGTGTACATTTCAAAGGATAATTCCACAAGCACTTCTTACCCTGATCCGGAGCCTTCTGAGCATCCATATACTTCATCACTCTTCACACAGACCTGCCCCTGCCTTGCACCAGCTCCCACTGGGGTTTCCTTTTCTCTTTTAAAAGGTAAGCAGAGTCACAAGCTTAGATGCGGCCTTGGAAGCAAAGGTAGGTGTGAAATGCAAGAACCGAAAGTAAAAAACAAAAAGGAAAACAAAAAGAGAAAAGAAGGAAAATCCCTGTATGACTTGTCTGATTTGTGCTACAAAGATGGGAACCGTCCCCCCACCTTCCAAGCGTGGAGGTGACCCCAGCCTCGGGCAAAGCGGGGCCGAGGGAAGCCCTTTACAAAGCAGCCCCTTCCCTGCACCCGCAGCACCTTTTTGTGCTCGTGAAGCATTTCTGCTCTAACAAATCCCCTTTGATAATTGTGTTGCAAAAGCCTCACTCTGAATATTTAATAGAATTATTGCTAGTTATCAGCACAAGTAGGTGATAAATCACAAGCCGCCTTTACCCAACACCAGGCAGAGGCATTAGGGGGTTTCAATCACGTTTCCCACCCTGCCCCCATGTCAGAATGACCATGAATTAAAAAGAAAAACAAACAAACAACCTGCCCCCACCTCCCCGGGTTTCATTCCTTTAAAAAATAAAAAGCTAAGGAAGCTCTCATAGGCTCTGGCCTGGGCCCAGCTGTCCCCAAGTGCCACAAGCCCAACTTTGCGGTGCCCTCGACTCCCTCTGGTGCTGCCTCCCCGGCAGAGCCCTCTGGCTCTGCCCTCCTCCGCCGTGTGTGAATGAGGTGATCTTTTAGCTGCCCTTTGTCTTGGAAAAAAATTAATTCTCATTTGCATTACCTCGACTAAATGTCACCCACCGATATTTTGTTAGACATTAGCAATGCTGGCAGAGAGGGGCACGGGATAATTGCGTTCTGCCTAGCGGTGGGATTTACATAATTTCAGACAGCAATTAAAGAATCCCTGGGAATTTTTTTTTTTCTCTTCCAACCTCTCCTACAAAGAAAGTGTTCGTTTACATTAAGCGCTCAGCTCCTCGCTGTTCATTTGCATAAAATTAAAGGTTTTTGTGTTCTGGAACAGCAGGGTAACATTTAAAATTCCGTTTCAAAAAGCTCACCTTAGAATAATAAAATGTTAATATCATTTCACGGGCTGGAGAAGGTTGCCAGCTGCCTTTCACTTCAAACTTTTATCCAATACTAACTGTTTGGGTGGGTGATATTATTAATATTTTTTTTTTGTTAAGATATAAACTTTCTTGACAAAGTACAGGGATGTAAATGTGCCTGCTGATGGGTCTCTGCAGGGCTACTCCAGAGCAGAATGTTTGTTTACTCCATAGTTTTTTAATTAAAAAATCATGCAAAAGAGCAGCAGTGGAATATTACAGGCTTTAATGTGCCGTCATACTCCAGACTATGAGAGGAAATGCAATTTGGATCAAAACCCTTTCATTTGCTTTCATGGAAATGGAAGTGGCACTCCAACGCAAGTCTGTAACACGAGCTAACTTCCTCTCCGAGACTGCATTGCCATGCCCAGAGCAGGGCCCAGTGCCTGCGCAGGCAGGGAGGCAGGAGGTCCAGGCAGCAAAGGTGGCGTCGTGGATGACAGCCGAGACCCAGCCCCCCGCTTCCAGGGCTGGCGGGGTCCCCCCCAGGCCCCCTCCCTCCCGCAGGCTCACTCGGAGCCCAGGGGAGTCGAAGGGCTGGCGAGGAGCAGCTCTTGGCACTCGGGTGCCCACCCAGCCGCACGCTCCCGGCCCCCTCGGCACAGGCACCACGGGCAGGGACCACGCAGCCCCTCGCTAACAACCGCTGCTCCTGCCGGGAAGGGAGCGGACAGCAGTCCCGCAGCTGCTGAGGAGGAGGACGGCAGCTCAAGGGGGCTCTGCGCCACGTCGCGTGCGGGAAAGCGCCGGGAGCAGAGGCCGGAGGCTGTCCGACCTGACGCTTTCCCAGCCATCAGCAGCCTTTATTCTGAGCACTCTATCAGCACTGAATAATAAAAAATGACATTTCCATTTGAGGACGACAGTGTTGAGGTCTCTGAATGACCTTTCTCATATCACCAGGGTCTCTCGTGCCTGGGAAGAGTTGTCAGCAGCATCGCCCGTCCCATGCACTAAGGACAGAGCCCCCAGCAAGAGCCTCCCCGGCAGGGGAGGGCAGGCTCTGCGGCAGACGACAGGCTCTGCAGGGCTCTCCCACCGCGGCCAGGCAGGGAACATCCCGCAGGGCTGGCAGCCACCAGCAGGCACATCCCCTCGCACAAGCCCTGGAGACATGGAGCCTCTCCCCCACGCCATGACAACTCCGAAGTAGAGGTGGTCCCGCTGCAGGCGGGGGGACCGTGGCCAGGGGGGTGCAGGTCACCCATCCTGCATGGCGGTGGGCTGGCACAGGCTCTGCCAGAGGAACAGCGTTGGTGCTGGTGCAGGGCTGCAGGGAGGTGGGACACGAGCAGAGGCAGCTCTCATCAGAGATGCAGATTCACCCCCAGAGCAGCAGCATGCTGTCACCTGCATGGTCCCATAGTGGCTTCAGCAGAGGAGTAATGGCAGCAGAGAGAAGCCTCAGTAAATCATGTGCATGATGCACCTCATGTGGCAAACTGCGCCGCTTGCAAGACAGGAGCAGCGCTGCTGGGACATGAGGACGAGGGGACGGTACTGCTGTGTGACTTTCACCGCAAGATGAGGTGGCAAATGTCCCACAGTAAGGATGGGACCCGGTCACGGCGGATCAGGAACACCCTGGGGGGCTCTGAGTGCCCATGGAGGGAGGCTTTGGGCAGCAGGTCCCATGCTGGCTGGAAATTCAGGTCAGGAGGAGAGCCCGGCCTGGGTCCAGCCTCTCTGCTGGCTTTGTTGGCCAGGGATGGCAAAGCATGGGTGCCATGCTTGGCTGGCATGGCCACAGGGACCCACAGGCTGGAAGGCCCTGGGGAAGGGGCTCCGGAGACATACATCTGTGTGGTTCCTCTGTGCCAGGCGATGGGGCAGTGAGGATTCGGCAGTGATCCCTCTGACAGCTGCATCCAGCTGTCACAAAGATGCATGACGTGCTGGAGCACGCGGTGCAGCTGGCAGCACCGCAGCCTGTGCCGTGCCAGGAGCGCGCAGCAAGGCCGGCCCACGCCAAACACGTCCAGCGACCGAGTAAGCCAACGCGGGCCAGGAGCGCGGCCACGCCATGGGCCTGGCAGCCACGTCTGTCTGCCACGTGGTAACAGAAGGGGCCGGTGGGCCGCGGGGCCGATCCTGCCCCGGAGGAGCGGCACTGGAGAGTCCTGCAGGCCAGCGGGGCAGGCGAGGGTCCTGCGTGGCTGCCGGAGGCTGCAGCCAAACCCAGGGCAGGGTGCTCTCTGTTTTAAGGCAGTGTGCCAAAAGCACCCTCTCAGCCCCTGCCCCGACCCCACGGGTGCCAGCCTGGGCACAGGACCGCAGAGGGCGAGGGGCGTCAGGCTGCCCTGCCCAAGCACTCATGGGGTGAGGGGGTCCCCGCCGCACCCACGCTCACCATTCCCCCCCTTTGGCAACCTCATGCCGCTCACCAGCGCCAACACTGCTCCTCTGCGGCCGCCGCTGGCCGCCAGCCCTCGCCCCCTCCCGCCAGCGTCCCTCCCCACCGCCCCCACTGCCGCCGCACCTCACGGCCATCGCTGGGGGCTTCCCTCACAAAGGGGGTCACGAAGCAGCTGAGGCAGAAGGAGATCTTCCACCTGGCAGTCCTCTTATCTGCCACCATTTGGGGCTGCTGTAGGATTGTTGCAAAAAGTGTTTCATTAAAAACGAATCCAAATCCCAGCCGTTCTGTTATCTGACTGGTTCACAGGCAGGAGAACACCAAGCACAGTCTACAGTCCCTGGTGCCCATGTTTGATTCCTGCTTTAGTCTCCAGGCCACTGAAACTCCTACCTGCCTGCCAGCAAGTGGCGTTTTTTCTTAATGATTTGCACAGGGAATCTAAACCTTTGCAGCTACATCGGACACGAGCACAGGACAGACTCAGGCTTGTAAGCATCCAGCTCGCCAGCGACCCGTTATGAATGTTTTCCAAACTGTTTTGTGTCTCTGGGAAGTGAGAATTATCATTGTATCCCTGTAAAAATGAATATAAATTAGGATCAGCATGCTGCATACTTCACATGAGAAGCTCACGAGTAAAACATATGCCAGTCTGGTGTCAGCGAGCATCTTCATCACCCGTGTTGCCTCGTCTGCCAGGACATGTCTCCGTTCTCCAGGGTTTTCTGTGCTCTCCACATGCTCCTCCTGGGAAGTTTTAAAAGCCAACACACAACATGACTGTATTGTGGGCAAGCAAAGCAATGAGCAGGCAGCAAAGCAGAGGATGAAGAATAAAATGTTTTACCTCGGAAAAAGTAGAGTGACCTACCCCCTCTGTGAATGCCCAGAGCAGGCGGCAGCAGAGCTGGGAGCTGCCGGGCAGAGTTCCCCAAAGACCGGGGTACCACACTCCCAAAGAGATGGGGACCACGCACCCGCTTCTCCTCTACCACCCCAGCACCTGTGACTGAAAGGATGGGATGCTTTAATTTATAAAGCAAAAAAAATTGCATTTTTCTTTTGTTGTGCTTTTAACACGCTGAATATTTTTCCACATCTGTTGTGTTGGGACTAGCAGGACTGACATTTTTCTGCTCAAAATGACCCGTTAAGACTGCTGTCCCACAAGACAGATGTGTTTGTTAGCATGCATCACCCGGCCTTCCCACTCGTGGGACCCCAGAGCATCGCACACGAACGTGGTACATGTGCAGAAGCACCAGACATGCCGCCAATGTGCCGGGCTCACGGACGCCAAGGTGTGCATGTGGACCACGAGAAAGCTCAAAGCTGAGGAGCAAGCTGTGGGTTTGTGAGCTGATCAAAACCCAGGGCTCCATCCTTATGGGAAACATTAACCCTTCAGAAGCCATTTGCTGTCTGGATGAAAATAAAACAAACTTTAAAAATGGAAATGAAAAAGATTTGCTTGGGAATTTCTCTTAGGAAAAAGTCATGAATTCATTTTAAAATTTTTCACTTCAAAATTTGTTTTCATTACTTTTACATTATTTTATGACATCAATACTAGCGCATAATGTGACCTGTCATATCATGTCAAGTCATGTCATAATATGCATAATAGTAGAAGAAGTGCATAATATTACATGTCATATTGACATAATCAGAATATTCTATTATTATTGGCTTTGTCAAACTAATCACAACACAGGAAATACTTTGCTCTAGAAAATAAGATTAAGAAGGTGCAACCTATAACAAATAATAGTTATTTCCCTTTGCAACTGTATTCTTATGTTTCCAATGTATTTGTGTAAAAATATTTAGACTAGTATATTACATCACCTTATGTACTGCTAATATAATTCCATGAAATAATGTAATAAGAAAAATTAGAACAGTCCAAGTAAAATTTTCAGTTTGAAACTATTTCAATTTTTCATAATAAACAATTCCTCAGAACAAAAATTAAGAAATCTTTCTATAGATGAGACTTAAAAGTTCCCATTATAAAACACCTACATGAAATTAGCTTTGTAAATGGAACCCTTTTAGCAAAAAGTCCCCAGTAGCTCGGCAGTGTTTGCAGAGGAGCAGTGCCGGCGGTGCTGCCCTGCAGGGTTTGAAGCACCGCATCACGCTCATCTGTGCAACAGCCGTGCACCAACGTGCTCACACCTGCTTGCATACGCATGGCCATACCCACTTCATCAGAGCTGCCCCCCTCCACACTTGGGCTCACACTGAGCCCACTGGGATTTCTAATTGACTTGACATGTTATAAATTGCCTAACTTGGTTGTGATTGCTGTGAAGAATGGTACTTTAAAGGACTCAATATCTGTATATCTCCCTTTGATAAACATTGGCTTGCTGAGCTTAGATCTTATTTATTTACCCTTGGAGCAGGTTCATTACTATGTATTAGGTAGATATGACATATTTATGGAAATATGGGGACTCTTTGTGGAATATATTAAGATTAAATAAATCATTGACTATGTGGTCAAGAACTACAGCAATCCTGATGAATGATTCCATGATTTTTTTTTGATCCTTGTATAATTTTAAGAGCCATCCCCTTTGTCTTCCTGGACTCCTGCAGGATTTCCCACACTGGGAAATGCACCTTTGCTTGGGAAGAAAGCTCCAGGTCCCACGTGGCCTATGCCCTGCGTGAAGGGCTGAGGGAAAGGTGCCTGGGAGACCCCCAGCATGTCCAGATACCGAAACCCAGCCCCCAGGAACCTGCTTAGCAAACTGAGAAATGGTTCCGATTTCGTTATCCCACGTCATCCCATTCACTGTAATCTGCCGCATGCATCCATTAGCCAATGAATTTACATATCTAATGGCGCATTTTCACAAATTAGTGGTAATTACATTTAAAACAGCTATTTTGATACAAATCAATGAGAGCCACGGCTAATGACATAAACGCTATTTCACATGTCCCTTGGCCTCTTTACAAACATCGGAGGAGATATGCAGAGCACAAACTGCACAGTAGCAGCCGACAAACTCAAAGCAAAAGGCTTTTCTGGTGGGCATAAACTGGCCAGGCTTAAACAGAACAGAGCTACCATGAAGCCTTCACAGCTGCCCTTAGCCCTGTGGTGTTGGAGTTCTTCTCCCCCCTTTTTTCCCCAAACCTGCCTGCGTTTTAATAGTTCGTGTTTGGTAATGGTGACGCCAGCTGCAGCACAAGAACAGCATTAGCGTGTTAAGACCCGAAGGGCCCCGGCTCCGGCCATCCCCGTGCAGGCAGGGCACCGCGCCAGCCCCGGCAGAGCCTGAGCCCCGATGCAAACACCTGCCCCACGGGCACCCGTGGCACACGCATGGTGCCAGAGCTCGCGGGGAGCTCGCCAGGGCTGGTCCCCACCGCGGGGAGCACCGCACACATGCACAGGAGCACCCCAGGCTCTTCCTCCCGCATCAGGTACATTTGTTTTGCAGCATCTTTGCTCCCCTGAAACGTCTGCTCCCCACACTGTCCTCCCAGGCTGCTGGTGGTCCCGCAGGGGTACCAGGCAGCAGGCACAGGGCCAAACACAGCAACGGCTGGAATACCACTGCAGGGCATGCACCATGTTTTCCTTTTGGCTCAGGACAACTCATAAAAAGCCTGTAAATACCAGGGGATTCTTAAGGATAGTTAAGTAGCAAACTATCTGTTGATAATAAAATTTGCTTGCTTCTCACAGATACCCAATTTGCCTACTATCCAAAGAAAGGAATTGGGTGTCTGCTTCCTAAATTGTTTTAATCTCTGGCAAAGAGTGCTTCTGGCAGAGTCCCTCAGCTGGAAAATAGGAAATGAGTTAGAAACAATAGACAAACGTGAATAATACAGAGCTTAAGATGTCTGATCTCGATCTTGAGAAGTGAAGTTTAAATAGATTCCTCAATGCACTTGCGTGTGACCGCACTGGGAAGGAGAGCGCCCTTCCTGGGAGGACCAGGGATGCTGCATCAGGTCTGGCAGCAATGCACGCTCCCACCCGGCTACCCAGCACAGGGGCAAGAGGGGACACGTCTCCCCCAGGGAGAGGGGACACAGTGCCACTTTGTCAGGCGCAGGCAGATGCCCTCGCTACTGAGGACTGATGCGGTACCGTGGGCTTTCGCAGCTTGCCCAGCCTTTAACGCAAGCGATCTTTTCTCTTAGCCTTCCCTTCCGAGGCATTTATGCGCACCCCACTGCCCTGACCCCCCCAGATACGGGCCACACGCGGCGCTGCCAGCAAGGGTCCGTGTGAGCTGCTGTACCTCCGATACACCCACCTGGGCGCTGGGTGCCCCCACCCCTCACCTGCCCTCCGCACGGTCCCCCTGCCTGCTTGTGCTCCTGCCACCTGCACATCTCTGCTGCCAGGCTGCACCTTTGCTTTAGCTTTACAAAAAATGTTCAATAGATCTTCAGACATTTTTCCACAATAGTCTTAAAGGATTTCAAGAAATCTTAAAACCCTGGGGAAAAAATAACCTTCTGCTTATCTCCCGGCAGAGACGCTCTTTCTTTTGTAACCCTGTTAATAACATTCACATCACTGTGACACTAATTGAACTTTTCTATGCAAAGAGGCCCCTGGGCAAAAAGTCGCCCCCCGCACACCAGGCTAACTCCTGGCACAGCCTCCTCCCCAGGCCGGAGCTGGTCCCGCACCCCCGGGCTCGGGGCTGTATGGAGACCGCACCGGCACCGGCCAAACTCGCCGCTGGAAAACGTCCCTGTGCCTTCTCCTGTCGCAGGGCAGAGAGATCCTACAGAGCTGGCACACGATTTTTGGAACAGATACAGTATTTTTTCTTCTTAATCACAATCTTTTCTGCAAGGACAGTGCTCTCGGTGTCGCGCACGAATGCTGCAAGTGCTGCCCTGAACACTAAAGGAAATGCTCTTTTCCATCGCACTAAGTGAAACAATTCAAACCGGGAAAATCTTGATAAAAGTTTAATTAGGAAAACGGACTCCATCTGTAACATATCCTCATTCTCCCCATGTATTAACCCTTTTGCCATAAATCTGCCACCCTTGAAGAAACCTGCCTTCCTCACAAAACCTACTCAGGGTTCACATTATTTTAATCAGTTAGAGGGGTTTAATACATTATTGATTTTTAGGAGAATTGAAAAAGCTCCCGTATTAAGTCCAGGTTGCTTATTCTTTCTGTATATGACATTCAGGTACTTGTGAAAAATTATACCAATTATGAAATCAGCCATTTACTGCTTCAAAGTGCAATCAGTTGTCACACTGGAAAGCACTTGCTCCTGAATATTATTAGTTGGGCTATGTGCACAGGAAAGTGCTGAGAGGAAAGACTTTAACCAAAGGGCAATTGCATGAAATTTACTTAGAAATAGCTATTTATCACCCTTGGATTTCCTACTGTTCAAATCCACTGCAGACACTTTATGGAATGAAACAGCCATCTCACCAACGTAACTCAGCCAACTGAGGGGGCTTTTTCCTCACTGACATTAAATGAAAAATTTAGAAGTCATTGTAACAGCTTAAAGATGCATTATCCTTTTTGATGTGCAATTTTAGCTTCATATCAAAAGCCATATAAAATAACCCCCGCACAAACACAAAAAAGGAACTTTTAAAAGTTTTATGACATGTAGTTCATCTTACCTTTTATGCATCTAACAGGCACCGCTTCTCCTGCTGTTCTCAGAGACCATTGCATGATTACCACTATGGGGGAGAAAATATTGCCATAGCAGCAGCAAAACCAGCCGAAGGAAGGATTAGTCTCTGGAGCCTGGGAAATGGAGGGGGAGAAGCTGAGCACCACAATGCCAGCAAATTCCTCCGAAGCCAGAGCACGGTGGAATTGCAGGAGAGCTGCCCATTAGAGAAGCCTTCAGTTGTGTCACAAACTGCCACCATTAATGGGTTTTGCTGCAGGCAATGAAGTGAAAGAGAACATAAATTAAAGAGGGTACATTCAAGAGAAATTTCTAGCTCAGTAAAGATGTCTTGTCTGCTTGTTTTCCAGAGTGGACAAGAATTTTAGAAGGCAAGGTCAACTTCTTCTCAAAGTAGGAATGGAGCTGGTCAGCCTGGGAGGGCTGGCACAGCACCATTAACATGCAGGACTAACACATATTTGATTACTGATAGATGTGACCTCCCCAGGCGGCAGTGCACAGCACAGGGTGAGCACAGCCGCCTCCCACACCTTGTGTGCAAGGTGACAATTCTTCCTCTTCCAGTTTCTCCAGGTAAAATACACAATAGGAATGGAACAACGGGGCTATTTCCATGTTGGAAGCATGGTCAGGTGGACAGTGGTAAGTCTGGACAGAGACCCACTCACCGTGGGAATACAAATAGTGTTCCCATAGGAAAATGGGAAAGCAGCTCCTGACCCACAGGGTCTTGAAGACCTAAACAAGGAGCGGAGTGAAGCTCCCGTACCTTTGAATATGGTTGGCTTGTCCACAGCAGCAACGCCCAAACCAGCCCAAGGCTTAGGAGGCAACGCAACATGCTTCCCGCCTGCAGGTGTCTCCCAGCTCATCTCTGGAGAGGGTCAAATCTAGGGATGAAGGAAGTACCAAACTAGAACCAGTCTCATCCTCCTCTATACAGCAATCAGATCTCCTGCCAGGTGGGTTAGGGACCTGCTGGTCCCACCGGGGAGGGCTGGGCACCCACCGTTTGTTATCAGAGATGTGCTGGATGAGCCAAGGGACCACAGGGATCACTTCTGCTGCCCAGGTCAGCACACACATCGCCTTGCTGCAGCTCGCCAAGACAAATCCAAACAGGCTTCCTGCAAGCATGCATGCTCCTGGCGAGGGAAGTCTGTCTCCATGCATTTCAAAAGCAGCTGAACCTGGTCCCCAAAGCATTCATCTCTGCTTCCTACGGGGCCTGGCATGTGCCACCTTTGCTTATGCAGCCAAACATACAATCACAGACAAAGTTTGTGTTATTTGCCGCAGTCAAAGCCCAAGAGAGGCTTGGGAAAGGCTCTTGGGCAATCAAAGCCCAAGAGAGGCTAGAAAAGAGGCAACTTCAAAATTATTCTATTTTAGAATTTCAGGTCCAAATCAAGAAAGGGGAGAGGACGTGCCGAAATGAGCTGCCTTTCTGATATCCTTCAGCGTGGCATGGGTGCCTCAGATATCTAAGACACAGCATGTTACAAAATGCACCAACAATAGTCTTAACATGTGACGGCAACCAAGATCTAATAGCCCGCTTTATAGCACAGAAATAATGCAAAAACAGAACACTTACTATATTTTAACTTAGCAAAAGGATTGTTATAATACCATTTAATTTAATAAATAGTAAAGTATTTATAAATGAACCATTTCATAAAGTGTTACCAATTTCTCCATACACAATAATATGATTTGCACAAACGTTTGTCCTTGAGGCAATAGAAATTTTCTTTGCAAATCAATCCTTACAAGGATTGTAATTAGTATCTGTTAAGGCAGCTAGCAGTACCTGTAGCTGTATTTCTCCCATAAAAGCCCTGATTGCTGCAAGCTCTCACACAAAGCTAACGACACAGAAGGAAAATGCACACATCGCCTAGACTATTCATTTTAATCAGGCAAGAGTGATTTTTTGTGGCCCATTTGATATGACTTTTACACAAGATACAACCTCGCTCCACAGGGGCTGGCGGAAAAGGTCAACACTGCTGTATAAAAATACATTTAAAGAAGGAGTTTAGAAAAGCGAAAACTACAGATAAGGACCAGCAATGTTCAGGCAGAGCTGCAGGTGTTACATCCATCCAGTGATTTCCGAGAAATTTATAAATCTACTAGTTTGTTTTAAATGCTCAGAAATTAACAAGTCAGGGGCTTATTTTCTGTTAGCTTCTTTCCTTAGTGATGGGATGCAGAGGAGAATTGCTGTGTGATGGTACACGTTTGAGTTTAGGTACCATCGCTTCAGAAAAGATTTTACACCCAAAAGCAAGTCCAGCACAAACTCCTGCACCCTGCCCGGCTGGGTGGGGAGGGCAGAGACCCCACAGCCTCGGCGAGAGGTGTTCAGGGCTGGTGGGTCCCAGTGCCAGTGTGGATGCTTGTGCCCTGCAAGGTGACTGAGCCGTCCGCAGAGCCCTGGGCCAGGCAGCTGCTGGCCGAGGAACACGGTCCCCGCAGGGGACCCCCACGTCCTGAGGGGGGATCAGCTCTCAGGCTATCTCTGGCCAGCACCGGTGAGTGAGGGTGCCTGCCGAGAACCCACAGGACCAGACTTTGCCTGATACCTTGTGTTGAAGCACAACCACATTCATGCACAGCTCGAGGTCCCCAGAGGATCTGGATTATGACAGGGAGCAGGACACAGGGCTCACCGTGCTCGGGGGTGCGAGTGTCCTGGGAGCATGGCTGTGGGCAGGAGAGCAACCCGTACCCAGCCCAATGCTGGCCCATTTGTGTGCTCTCGCTGGAGCAGCACACAGCCTTGCCAGCTCCCTCATGCTTAAATCAATGTTTTCCAGACCCTGTCATTATTACATGCTGTTCCAAAGCAACGTTTTGCTGGGTGCAGTTTAGCTAATACTGCTCTTGACGATTAGTGCCAGTGCAAAATAAAATTAGCGACCCTCCTGTGGCCAGAAGGAACAACACAAGCCATCCCCACAGAGCCAGAGCTGCTCTGAACAGCAGCACACAACAAAGGCAGCCCTGCACTGTACGCCGTCTCCTGCTTCCCCTGGTAATTAAACTCCCATGCCAGGGCTCTGCAAGCTGGCTGGCGAGGACAACCTGCCCAGGAATCCCTCCCACCCAGGACCCAGAAAGACAGAAGCCACCATCCAGCAGTCTCTGCTCTGGGGCATCCCACCCGCAGGGGCCCCCCACCTCTGCCGATGGCTGCCACGGGACGCTGGCACTCCTCGGCACAGCCAGGGCCTTGCCGGTGGGCAGCTCTGAACCGAGCCAGATGTGGGAACAGGAGCCCTTTGATTCCTTGAACACAGGCGTGAGTCAGGGGTGCCCACTCTGTCAGGGGGTTCGCCTGGAGCACCCCAGTGCTTTCAGCTGCACTCTAAGTGTGCCACCAAATAGCACGGCAGGAGCTGGATTATTCTGTGAATAAGGTCTAAAATTCCAGCTTTAGGTCCAAGTTTCAGCATTAATCATGCCATTCATCATCATTACCCACAGTCACTCCACTCACTGGCCCAAAGGCAGCAGCAGGGGCAGGGGCTGACGCACTTTGTTCCCTTCTCCCTCCAAAGGAAGAGGCCAGGCATCAGTAAAATCATTGATCTGGAGTGTTCGCCTGTCCTCTTGAGCAAGGAGGAGGTTAATTTATCACAGGGTGGAGGAAACCCAGTCTTTAAATTCCCTGCTTGCTCTTAATTAAACAAAAACCTACTATGTTTGCTAAGCCTCACTTTGAGGACCCAACTGCAGTGGCTCGGTAGCGGAGTACAGGCAGCCTGTCTTGCAGGCAAAGACCCATAACATGGGACCAAGCTGACCCCCCCCTTCACTCCCCACTGCAAAAACACCTGGAACAAGAGCTGCCAGATCTGCAGCTCCAACCCCACAGCAAATCAGCTGGACCCTCACACTCTCCAAAATGCATTAGTCTGCATAGAAAACTATATGTACAGGGAGACAGTACTTTAGGAATGACATCTCTTCTGTCCACAGAGAAAATGCAGCCCCAAGCCCAGCACTCGCCAGGGTCTTCTTGGCTCCTGAGTGACAAAGCAGTGGTTGCCCCATGTGGGATAGGGACCGGCAGCCATGCAGAGTGCCAGGACATTAATGCTGCTGCCAGGAGTGCTACCCACCATGCCACCAGCTTATTCAGGGTCTTTAAACTAGATGCCTTCTGCTCACATGTCCCCATGAGTGCTGGACAGGAGGGTGCTGCAGCATATGCTGGGTGCTACAAGGGGGAGGCAGGCCCATGTCATGGACTCGTGCTGCAGAAAAACAAAGCATGGCGAGGTTTCGGGTGCCAGCTGGGGCCCCAACACCACATAACTGCTTCAAACACTTCTGCCAGACAGCCCAGCTCAGCCTGGCTGGCTGTCGCTCAAGGCTGCTCCGAGGGCAGAGCGATGTCTCTCACACAGAGAGCGATACTGAAGATGCAGCTGGCGAGCCAAACCATTGCTCAGGCATCCTCATGCAGCCCCTTCGGGGGCCAAGGGAGCATGCCGAGCCTGACACCCACCGTGCGGTGGGGAACAGGGCACCGGCCAGCCCTGCACCCACCTCCCACTGGCAACCCACAGCTGCAGGAGCTGCTGTGCCAGGCACTCCAGAGAGCGAGAACAGCCAAGTCCATCACAAACCTGGCTGTGAGGCTGCCTGGAGATCTCCTTGGCATGCTCCAAGAGGTGTGAGTGGAAGATTAATCTTAATAATTACTGTCCTCAGCTTGCCTGGCCCCGTCCAAGCTCAGGCCTCCCCTGAACATGAAACGTGCACGGGCCTCCCCCCATGCAGGGCTGTGCTGGGGAGGCTGCGCCCAGCCTGCAGAGAAAACCTACACCCTGACTGCCAGGCTCAGCAGCACCTTGAGGCTTTTCCCCTCCTGTCCACAAAGCAAATGAAGTGGGGAGAGTAATACAGTGCGCTCTCGCCGAGACCGACAAGCCTGTGCCTCTCCTGGAGCCGCTGTGCTGGTATTAAACAGACAAGACAAGCTTGCAGTCAGTTATCGGCCAAAAAAATAATGAAGGAACAAGTCGGCAGAGCAAAGCCAAGTCACTCGGACCAGCCAAGTGGAGAATTTAATTTCTCGCAGGTTCCCCAGCAGCAAAGCGTCTCCGCGCCATGGCCCTGCACGCGCCGACAGCTCTGACCCAGCGGCTGCAGCCGCTCCATCGCCCATGGGGCTGGGGGGAGTGGGTGCACGCCCCGGGGCCAGGGGAGCCAGTGGGGAAGGGGCTGCCCCGTTCTCATTTTCTAGAGCAGGGCTCGGTCATCACGGGAGACGGCTCTGCCTGACACAGGGTGACATTTACCCATCACTGCAGAGCCGGCAGTCTGGGCTAAGGACACAAAGCAGGATGCAGGAGCCCAGGGCTCTACGAGCACTTTCAGTCCAGCAGCAAAACAGCCGAGGGCAGGGAGGTCCCAGCAGACGCCTGGCTCGGCGCCCACAGCGGTGTGGAGGGGCTCCAGCACCACGGGTCCCACCAGAGCAGCCATGCAGCAACCAGGGTGCATCAAGGAGCTGGAAGCCCAATGCTGCCAGGCAGGGAAAACCTGGTGTCCTGGTCCTGAAGCCACCAGCATCTCTCCAGTTTGCAGGAAATTGAACTGTAAAGAGATCCTGATGCCAACAGAGCTGCCTGGACCAATTTTGGCCTCCTTCCATTTGAGTCCCTTTCCATCCATTTGCTTCCAAAAAACCACTTCTGGGAAGTCATCCCTGGTGTCAGTGCTCTGTACTCAGTGTCACAGACCAGTCTGGAAAAACAGCCAGTGGTCTGGGACAGCCCCAACAATGCAGAAGTAGAGGGAATAAATCAGCTGCCAGAGAGGGTAAAAACATGCTGTCTCCTGGTGCGGGTTAGTACAGAGGTACCCATCTCCTTAGTTACTCGTCCTAGGGGCAGAAATATGAGGCTGAGCTATAAACCAGCTGGGAATTGGCTTCAGTCTCTCCCCCTGTTCCAGCATGTGCTAGAGAATCTATTTTCTGTTTTTTTGTGTCACATTATCACAAGCGCAGTCTTGATGAGACAAAAACCTACAAAACTACATATCATGCAGTGACCATCAGGGTAGCACAGCTTGGCCAAATACATACATCTCTGGGCTGATGTACAAATTTCAGACTCATTTCTAGAAGCATTTTTAAGTTCATTTTTGTGAAAGGGGAAGAGGCAAGATGCTCCAAGCCTAATAGATCTTTTAAAAAATACAGCTGAGGAGCATTAAACCGAAGCTTGTAACAATTCAACTAACAAAGGGCAAGGCTTGCATGGGAGCAGCTCATCAGGCTCTCCCCAGGACCAGGCACCCCAGCCCGCCCTGGGGGGCTTCCGCAGACCTGCGCCCCAGCACTGCGAGCTGCTGCATGGCGTTTCACAGCAGCATGGTTTCCCAGAGGTCATCCTCCCCGCTTCTGCCAAGCTGGGACAGAGCGCTCCTGCCCACCAGCACTGATCAAACCACCCACAGCCGCGGCAGCAGAGCAAGAGCTGCGGACAACCGGGGCAACTTTCACCGCGCAGCGCATGCCCCAGCCCGGCATGCCCGCAGCCCAGCCGCCGGGGGGTTCCCGGGGTGCTGGCACCAGGACACTGCTCCCCACGCCACGGAGGAGCTCTGCTCTTTGCAGCGCTGCTGACAGCACCTGGGCAAAGCGACACACTAACAAATAGGCTGAACCAGCCGGTTTCTGCCTGGGAGAAATCATGCAACAATTTTCAGCTCCACACAAACATTTACAGCCAAGTTATAAACTCCTGTAAAATGCTGACAGACCCTCCGCTACAGCAGTGCTAGCAGGTGCCCCATAATGAATGTGTTGAATGACCTACCAGGCAAAGTTATTGAGGCAAAAAGCACCACGGTCATTCAACAAACAATTAGAGAGTGTCCTGGTGGGGACAGCATACTAACAAGGGACAGAGCCCAGAAGAGCTGAGTAAGCATCCTGCCTTCCCCCCAAATTCCACCTCTTTCCAGCCTGGGCTCTGATCTATAGCATGACTCACTGGAGCTCCAATAAAGCTTCAGAGATTGTTATGCTAAATGAGAAAAAAAGTAATTGCCTTTCCCCCATCTAGAACTCCAGATATATAACTTGGAGAAATATAATTAGCTGCTAACTTCAAAGATGCATTGGAATTTTTGTAATGGGCATTGAGACCCTGTATTAAAAAAACCTAAAAGAGAAATGATACTCTCCTTGTAAATGGAATAAGACTTAAAGGTTTTAATTAGGATTCTCTATGCATCTACAGCTAGGAAAACAGGAAAAATACCCTTGTAGTATCTTACCATTTGAAAAACACATATCAGGTAAGAAGCTTTCTGCAAAAATAATTAAGAAGAGTGACATATTTTTGTCTTATGAACAATAATCATCTATTATTAAAAACAAACTGTTCTTTTTACTCTATTTAAAATTAAATTATTTCAAACAAAAAGAGACCTTTGCAACAAGGACCTGGGGCACCCACTTATTTGGAGTGGGAATAGGGCGCCAGTCACACAGCATCCAGGCCAGTTACAAGGAAAACATGAAACACAATCTGCACAAAAGAAAATGCACCTGCCTGCAATGCTCCTTTGTATCCCCCCCTTAGCCCCAGGTGCCCACCTTGCAGTTTTCTCAGACCCTCTTGCTTACCCCTGGGACTCCTACAGGCTTTCCCACATGAATAGTCTTTTTTCTCCCCCCCCCCCAAAATTGCCTGTGCATTATAAAGCCAGTTACCCACTGGCACAGGAAGAGCTACAAAAAGGGGTTATTTCGGCCAGCTGGGAAAGGAGGTCAGAGACCCCTCATTCTCCTTGATAGGAAACCAGAACAAGCCCCATAAAGGGCTCACCACATCTGCCTCAGGGCATGGCTTAACTGCTCAGGAGAACACACATCCCTTAGTGTGATACACCAGGCACCTCCTGTTATTTGGACTACCTGCACCCTACAAATGCCTCAGAGCCATAGCTGGGAGGAGACTTGATATCTTCCAGACTACACTGCCACAAGACAAGGTGAAACCCATGCTATATAGGTGCTAAACAGAAAAAGCAGTAAGTATTTAATATTCTTTACTGTTTAAACCTCTGTTCACCAGAGAGCATCCTGTACCTGCTTCATAGTGGTACCTCCATACCCAGAAAGCTGTATAACCAAGAAAAAAAGCTTCTAAGTATTAAAAAAGCTAATCTCCAGCCTATCTTCTTCCAGTGTTAGCAACCACTGAGCAGGAGCTGGCAGGACCCCAAAGCAAAGAGCCCAACTTCCAACAGCACCAAGCCCACACCCCACCCAAGGGTGGGAGATGCTCACCAACAGCCCCAGGTGTGTCCAGGACCCTCTTATCTCAGAGGCCCCACACCCACGTGGGGGCGGCGGGGACCAGGCTGCCTATAAATGTGGGGCTCCAAGAGCCCCCTCCTCTATTTATTGGGTGGTGCTGGGGTCAGGCTGTGCTGGAGGCTGCTCTGCACTGGTATGTCATGGAGGAAAACTTTTGGGTCTGTGTTTTTATCTTGCTTCTGAGGGGTTATGGTGGCTATATGGTATTTAGTACATGGCCTTTTTTTGTTGCTGCTCTCTGTGCTGTGTGGAAAAAGCTCAACTGATCTCCTATAGAAATAACAAAATTCAGTCTAATCTAGACCTTGGCTCTTATATAAGCTTGAAGTACATTTTAAAACAAAGTTAGTATAAAAGGTGAATGTAGCTAGCATTTTTTGAGATCTGTCTTTGGGGCAACTTTCAAGAGAAATAAGTCACCTGTGTTTAGGGAAGAAAAAGACTCAGCTTTCTTGTGTCTATATGGAAAGCGTTCAGTCTCTGAACTCCTCTATTGCTACAGTCTTGCTTCTTCTTGCAGTGTGCAGAGACCAAACTATAGAACAAAACTTGTTTTCTTTTCCTGCTTGACTTTTAATAAATCCTTTCCCTTTTACTCTCTGTGTAGGCTAATTCTTGATTTACTGCCTAGGCTTTAGTAGCTGGAGCGCATCAGTCATCTGAGCACTAGCTGGCTTGACTCAAGGAGCAGAGAAGCACTGATATTCTTCCTGACTTGGGGATGAAGCTCTGAAACACTGACTTGCACAGATTTTCTGTGTCTGTATCAGGAGAAGCAGAAGATGCTTCTGTTACTTGGCTTATTCATGAACAAGCTGGGGTAGCTGGAGAGTGCTGAAGCTTTGTTTGGGGTCTCTGTTCCCAGCAGTAACTGTAGACCTGGAAAAGGGACTCAGTCTTGGGGGAGCAGCTAAGCTCATTAGCTGGTGAGGGAGGGGACACTTGTGAGAGAGCTCACCTGTGTGCATCTGAGAGGAAACAGAACAGCAAATTCCTCTCAGCTCATTATAAAGCTGCCAGCTCAATAACAAATTGGCATTGGGAAGCCAAGCCATGGGAGCTGAAGCCTTCAAAGTTCAAAATGTTCTTACTGTGGGGAGCTTGCAAGAGATGGGCATGCTCTCCCTGTGTTCTCCTGCCCTGGGGCAGCCCCAGCACCCATGTGGAAGAGGCTGAGCTGCTGCAGGAAGGGTCTCTGTGGGGTGAGTGCTCTGCTGCACTCCTGCATCCCTGGCAGGGCCACGGGGGTTCTTGTGCTAATGGATGGCTTATTCTTTGATGCTGTGGATTATAATTTATCTTGTGTTTGGCCACTTGTTGGACTGGGCCTTGATGAATTGTTGATAAACTGTGATACAGGCTGTTGCCTTTAATGAATTTTTGTGGTGCAGGCTGACCATTTGAGCTCCTGCAGGCAGGGATGAGGCTGTGCTGAGAGAAAGAGGGACTGGGAATATTCATGGGGAAGAGGGAGATTGCTGTTTTTAGCAAGGCTGAGCTGCTTTTTCATTTTTTAAGGAGAATTCCAGGTACACATTTCCTACTATGAAATAATGAATTCCTGCTTGATGTGTTCCTTGCGTAATACTAACCAGGAGCTCATCTCTAATCTGAGCTACACAGGAGCTCATCACCACATAGCTGAGAAATCCTTTATTGTATATGCATGGGCAAGCACATTATAAATACAGAACTTGGCAATAACTCCCAGCCTGCCTGACAGCCCGCAGAGGGGCCGGGCACTGCACTGCGTGAAGGCAGCTCTCACCTCTGGGGCAGCCCTAAGCTGGGGGGGCTCCTGATGGCTCTCCCCGTCCCAGGGCAGCGTGGCTCAGGCCATTTTCTGCACAAACCTGTTCTGGTTCAGAGCTCTACACTTGCCTGTTAAAGAGCAAAAGGAAGAAGAGGGTTTATTTTATAAGAGATCCTTGTGCTAGCTCTTAAACATTGTCATATTGCTTGTTCACATGCATCTCAAACTTGAGACTTCTCTGGTCTGGCTCTTTGGCTGTAGTTCACCTGGATGGCTGTGGCTCCACAGAGCACTGCTGTTTGGAGCACCTCTGTTTCTCACCCACATGCTGCGGTGGCCCATCTTTGCCCTTTCTGTGCTGCTCACCTTTGGGGAGCAACATAGCATCACAGCACAGTGCTGCCCACGAAGCCGTTTGGACACCCTGACCCCACTCTGGTTCCCACTGCTTCTAGCAGAGCTGTCAGGAGCCAGCTGGCACTGCTGAACAAGCTGCTGGAAGCGCAGGGACTGACTGCTGGGTGCCTGTAGACTCAAGCATAATTGCAAGCCCTAATGCATCTGTTAGGCTTGCTCTGCCACCACCATGCCTGTGCAAGGTGTCAAACTTGTGTTAGCTATTGGAGATGTGGTGGAGTCAGGGAGCCACGCAGGGCCTGGGACAAATGGGGTGACAGTGTCTGGGCTCTCAGAAGTGCTCTGTACATCTGTTTTTTCCTCCACTAACCAGGGTATGACAACACAAGCAGATGCTGAATTGTGAGTGGGTGGTTAGGAGGGACGGGCTGGCACAAGGGCTCTGCTACCCTGGGACAGTGGAGCTTCCCATGCCAGCCTCTGCTTTTAATGCTTATATGGCTCTGTTTGGTATTAAGTGGTTTTGTTTATATTGGTGTTAATTGCACTTGATTAACTGATGTCTTTTCTTGTGATTTCTGGTCTCATCACCTGTATGGAGGGCCCTGGAGGTGGAGCAAGGCAGGGGTCAGTGGCTGCTGCTCTGGTGGCAGTCGGGCTCCTTTGATCAATGTGAGGATGAGAGCAGGAGAAGGGTCCAGACTGCTCCACCTAGTCCCCATTGTGTTCTATAGTTCCCTCTGAAACTGGAATGATGGATCCATGCCAGAGCCGGATGAGGTGAGCAATAGCATGCGGGGCGGCTGGTGATGCTGCAGGGCGGCAATGCCTCCAGCTGGTCTTCGGCCAGTGAGGTGGACACCCGCCCCGGCAGCTGTGGCTCGGGACCCTTGCACAGCACTTCTAGAAATGACTTCTAAATGTGGCTGTTTCTGTCCAGTCCAATGAGCCGAGTGGCTCCCTGAAGGAGGTCTCGGACGGCCACGGTGGGAAGCTGGTCCCCAGCAGTGCTGGCGAGGAGCTGCTGCCCATCTGTGTGCCTTGTGCGGAGGACGCAATATGGAGCACTAGTAATACAATTTATTTCCACTAGTGAGTGAATTGCCCATAATTCATGACAAGTAGAGCCTCGAGTGATGATGAAGGTCAGCCCATCAGATCTGGAAATAAATTGTATCCTATTACAGCCTCCTATTAGGGGTCTATTTATAGCAGGGGTTTGCAAACTCCTGGAAGTTTGGAGGGGGTTTTGGTGGGATTTTTGTTTGGGTGGTGTGGGTATGAGGACTTGAAAAAATCTGATGTAAAACAAGCACCTGTGCTGCTGGTATAAACCAGGCCCTGTCACAGAGCAACCTGCCTGGGGCAGAGAGATGCTGGGGCCTGAACTGACTGGGGGGATTTGTGGGGTCTCAGGGCAGGAGACACTGCTTGGCCAGCCAAGGGGCAGGGATGGGTAGACAGAAACGTGGCTATTTTGATGAGGCTTGCTATCTGCTCTAGAAAATACTGTTATGCTTTTATACTGGCAGCATGGCTTATTTCTGCAGACAGAAAAGCAGTGCCTTTCTCCTGTATTTACCCCTTCTATTTACCATGCCACCGTAATCTCCAATTGATAGATAATATGCAGGATGTGGTTTGCCATGGAAACAGAGCCCTAGTTCTTTACATTTTTTAAAAGATTAATATTTCTCAGCTTGGTTTCATTATTCTGATATTAAAAATCATTAGTTATGTACCATTTCACAACGTTCACAGGCCATAATGTGCCCTTTTGGGCACAAGCTTTCCTATAGGCAAAATAAAGCAAGCCTCCTGGGACCGGCAGGGCATGGTAAAAGCATCTCGTGGTACCTCGGCTGCAAAGTCTCCTCTCTCCAGCACCTCTGGCTGTCACTGCAGACGGTGTGACACATCGGTGTTTCTGACAATACTCTGGATGAGACAAAAATGGAGCTGCTTCTAAAATCTCATATATGAGTATGCAAGTTCTCATTTGAATCCCAGATATATAGGCAGTAAGCTGTAGAGATCATCTTTCAAAGCCCATTAAATGCAAGAGAATTGCACCACTGGCAAATGAGAGAAGTTACAGATTTTAATGTTGTCCTCTATCTCCTTGAAAAATATTTGAACTTCTGAAAGATTTGGGACAGAGGAAAACTGCTGTGAATTAAATTGCCTTATTCTGTTGAAGAACGTGGTTTTGGGAAAAAAAGTGGGACTGCTTGCTAGGAAGTGAAACTGCTGTTCTTTCAACAAATGACTGCTCTAATCTAGATGCCTATGGAGGGGAAGTGTATTTAATTGTACAGGAGTCCCAACTATGCACTCAGGGGTAGATACAGAACTATATATAATTACTTGCTCAGGTTAAGAGATATGATTCATTCATGCTGGAATATGGCTGGAAGTTTAGTTCCTTAAAGGCAAAAATAAGAAAAACAGCTGTCTTTTAAACCTCATAAATCTGTACAGTAAAAGGTTTGGCTAAAAACATATTTTATTGTTTTTGCTGTCAGAAACACAAAGAATTAAGGGCCATGTGACTTGGTAATTGCTGTGGACTTTTTTCTGACAATAAACATTAAACTTAAAACTGTATTAAAATCATTTGACAATTTTTATGCTTTAACAGCTGAGAGTGAATAATGTTTTTTGCATATAAAATACTTTCTCTTGTCAGCCTATAAAACTGTCAGAAATAAATTCATCAAAAAAGATTATATAATTAAAAGTCACTTCTTTTCTTTCTCTAGTTTAGTTGGAATTATTTGTTTGTCACTTTTTCAGAACTAAATTACTGCATTCAGAGACAACTTTCTTTAAGACTATTATGAAATGTATGATTCTTACAAAAGGAGCCCAACTTTCTCCTCTAATGTATCAATTCAATATCACTTTTCAGAAAATACTTTTAGATAGTACTGTTTCTAAAAAGCTATTTTATTCTGAAGATGAACAGGAGCAGTAATGGAAAGCATCCAAATGTAGAAATGGTATTTTTATTATTGGGCTGCATATAATTTATGGAAAATTGCTGAATTAATTTTTTAGCAAAGTAAATTGTTAGCACTTCAAATTGCAAATTCTCTCTTGAAGTGAGAGCCATACAGGTGTTTAAAAGCTAAAGTAGCAGTATTGATTTTTATCTTATGGTAATCAGGAGAGGGTGTCAGCCTCCTGGGGCAGAGCTGGGGTGTGATTTGGTAGTGACACCTGCCCTGTGGCAGTGGTGGAGGAGCCCCGGTGCCGGCAGGCTGATGGAAGGGGTGTTTTGCAGGTGTGGGGTCTTGCAGAGGAAAGTCCTCACAGGTGTAGTCCTTGGCATTCATCCCCCATGGAGGGGTGTGTGGGGAATACCTTGACCTGTCAGCTGACCCTGTCATCTTGGGAGACTTGCTGTCTTTTGGGAGGGGTGGGGGGTGCTGGTGTTAGCAGGGGGAGGGAGCCCCTTCCCCCCTTACTGCAGGAAGGGGCGTTTTGACAGCGCAGACTCTTTAACAAATTGCCTTGGCTCTTCAGTGATGAGAAACTGTGAACTTATCAGAGCTGGGTGGATTTGGGGGTGACTGGATTTTCAAGGCTAGAGAGTGATAATGGTTTATTGATCTGTTGTCAAGTTATTGGAGCCTTAATGGAGGCAATAAACCAATAGTGCACATTGCTGTCACATGGCTGCATAAGCTAGGAGAGTAATTAAGCAAGCCTTCCTTGGCATGCAAAGGAGGAGGCTTGTGGTGGCCACCTCCATGGTGAACCTGGGGCAATGGAGCCTTTCGCCTTGCCAGCCCTGTGCCTGGGCAGGGATGCTTCATGCGGACTGCAGGATGGACAGCAGGTTCCCCTCTTCCCTGGGGCTCTGCCGACAGCACCCAGGTACCTGGTAGGTGCAATGGTGTGGGTGCGTGGGGGTCCTGTCTTGTGCTGCAGCGAGATTTGCTGCTGGGAATGTCATGGCTCTTCTGAAATGTGCAGGTGTGAAATACTGCACTGCTGGGAGAACGTGTCCTGCAGGTCCCGTTATTGGCTCCCAAGGAGTATTTGGCTGCATTTGTAGGGTTTTAGTGCTCTGCAGACAAAATGGGCCCTTGCTCAGAAGCCCTAGTAGACACAAGCACCTGCAAAGGTGCTGCTGTAAGTGGGAGCAGAAGGTTAAAGGGATGCTGAGCATTGCGTAGGGCTGGGGGTTTGCTGGCTTGGTGCTGTGTTTCTGATCTGATAAATCATGAAATATGGATTTATTGCAAGTGATGATTTAATAAACGGTGCAGGGGGTTCATGCTAGGATGCACTGCAACTGCTGTTTTCCCTAGTTTCAATAGGTCCCATTTGCCCGGGAGCTGGGAGGCAAGGCTGATCTGCTGAAAGTATTATCTCTTGATATGGTAATTATTATCTGTGATTAATCCTGCTCATGCTGAAGAACCGTGGAAGCCTTTTCCAGAGGGTTCATCTTCATGTTTGCTTCTGCTGTTCATGCATAATATGAATTGACGTGAGCTATTGTTGAAGGGAGATAGACAGAGGTGTCTGTACCAAAGAGGTTTTTAATAACAGGCTGGGATGACTAGAAATGTCCTGGCAGAAGACTAGATCCCATGAGGCTGTGGGTCGGGGTGTGTTGAGGCTGTGGGGTTCAGCTGCTCTTCAGGGTGTCTGTGCTGCAGCTGCCCTGTGATAAGGGTTAGTGACGTCCAGCTTTCCTTTCCCTTCATCCTACTGCCCACCCGGCACTCGTGCTCCGAGAGGAGCATTTCTACCGCAGCCATTGCCGTGCTGGGCTGTCTCCCTGCGCCTGCAAGCATCTGGACCCGTCCTGCTGTGGGAGGGGTTACAGCCCTCCCTCGGGAAGGGAGGTCTGCATCCCTAACCATTTTGCTCTTGTGGGCAGGTGTCATTGCGAAATAACTCCAAGGGGAAGATCCGTCCTTTGGAAACTGGTCTTATGCCAAGGAGAGTGTGCTGTAGTTCTGCAGCAGGTGTTTGCTGCGATGCTTCCATGGAGAGAGAATGAGACTGGGAGCAAAGCAAGTGATTTGGTTTCAGACCCTCTGTGGCAGGGTCAGGGGTCCTGGCCCAGCCTGAGGAACCACCAGCCACAGCTCTGGAACTTGGCCCAGGGTTGGGCTCCCTGTCTCTGGGAGTGTCTACCCGCAACCCTCTGTGGCCAGCCAGAAAATCCTTCCGCTGGCAAGACATAAATACTTATTTGTGAAAAGCTGGAAATACCTGTGAAATTCTCTGAACCCTCAATAGCTCCACAGTCATCATTTAAGCAAGTTCATGCTCCATTAAAAACAGTTATTTAATACAATAATCATTCAATTAAAAACCTCTTGAAGCAGCTGCCAAAGCCTATTTGTATCAATACAATATTTTAATTGTAAAAAGGCTAAATACAGACCCGCCAACTGTGATTGTCAAGAAAATGTTACTGAAATGAGTGTTTAGAATCAGGGAGGCTCTGGCAATGGAGTAAGTCCTTGGGCAAGAACTGGGGGCAGCTGCACTGGACAAGGAGCATCCTTCCAGCCACCCCAAGCTGGGGAGATGCTGGCCAAGGCAGAGCCTGCCTCCCCAGTAGTGAAGGACTTGGGACAGAAGTCTAGCTTCTCGTGTAGGTAAAACACTGGTCTTTACATGGAGGCTGTGTTGTGCAGGAACAGCCTGGGCTCTGGGATGGTGATGGGTGGGACAAGCAAGTCAGACCAGCTGCTGTTGTTGCCTTACAGTCAAAATTGTCTGGTGGAGCTGGAGTGCTTGGTGAATGTGTTTCCTAATGCTGAGGATGCCCAGGGCAGTGAAGGGGTATTCCCTGCTATCCCTGCTGTGAGGACATCTAAAGGCAAAAAAAAAAAAAAAAGGCACCTGAGAGCAGCCCTTGAGCTGAGCCTGCCTGCTTGGCCCCTGTCCTGCCTTGCCAGTCCTGACCAGCTTTTTGTGCTTCGCCTAAAGAGGCAATGACAGCTGTTTCCAGGTGCAGAAGGTCAAAGATTCAAAATAACTATGCTTTGATGAGATATAGCAAAGAGGAAGGAAGGAAGGGAGAATCGGTCCAAATTTCTGCTGTATTGCTCTCTATGCTTGATGGGCTTTGCCGAAGCTCCCTGATGACAAAAATCACAGCCTCAGTTGGTCAGGGATCTCAGTGCAGTGGGGGAGAAAAGCTGGAAACCTCTGTGTGGGATTCCTGCTGGCATGTTCATAGTCCCACACCCTGCATTTTGCCTCATTACATAGGTGCCATCACATAAATATTCCAGTCACTATCGCTTACTGTCAGACCCAATTTAGAAAAGTACCTGTCTGTTACAAATATTTTATAGTACTTGAATATGCAATTTATGTAACATGCCCAGCAAAAGAAATCCATTATATGGTTTTGTCTGATTGAAATTCTGGCATCGTAACAGTAGGAAAAAAATTAAATTATTCTAGAAAGTTGCAGTCCATTATGAAGACCTAACTGCTCCTCTCTAAGAAAGAGCCAACGGTCCCTCAGCAGTGCCAGTGCCACGATACGAGCACTGTGTACCATGGCTTCATTTCCACGTTGCCCAAGGAAAACTGGGCTTCCCTGAGAAAATGGGGGGTTTCTTCTTTCCCACCACTGTTCTCTGCAGTCCTGTCCCCCACCCCAGCCCTGGTTACTCCCCAGCAGCAACCGGTGATATTCTCACGATGCGAGGACTTTCCCTGGTGCCAGCCTTCTGCCAACCTGTTGGACCCAGCTGTCTGTTTGCCTTTGTGCAGACCTGCCCAGGGTCAGTCCTGCTCCATGGAATGGCTTTGCTCTGGGAGAAAAACTCATTTGTACCATTCGGGGCCAAGCTTGATCAACCAAAACCCGCTGGGCAAGTGGGTTCCTTTCTGCCTCTGCCCTTCCCACAGATGTTGGCTGTTCAATAACAACCTGCTGTAGGTAGCTTCTCTTTCCCAGCTGGGGTTGAGGATAGTCTTGCCCAGTTTTGTTCTGCGCTTTCAGAGGCATTGGGACCTGTCCAGGGAGGAGAAAAACCTCAGCAGGTCAGTACCCCAGTGTGCTGGGGGGTGCAGGGTCAGCTAACCCCTGTGGAGAGGGCAGGTGGGCAGAGTTGCTTTTGACTCTGGAGCTGAGCATCCTGCTTTCACAGCTTTGCAGGGCGAGGGGAAGGACCCTGGTTCTCTCCCACCTCCCACCCTTCCCCTGTGCCAAGCAGCTGGAATTAAGGGCAGCTAATGGTCCTGCTGGTCTTACACAGGCTGCCATTGAATTCCCATTACTTGTATCTCTGGCTTCAGGTTCATTTACATTTTGCAAAGTTGCCTCTCTTTTACCTTGCTCTGATTAGGTCTGTCTGAAGTAAATTACTGAGTTCATTGATCTGAACAGTTTTATTTCAATTGGGATGAAACATACGCAGTGTGTGGCCTTGGAAGTAACCATATATCCAGTGCACCGGTGATGTACCCACCAAGCCCCGCTGAGAGGCTCGGTCCAATATGCAAATGCTTCCGAGCTGCTGATGGAAGGAGGTTGAACAGCAATTCTCTGTGTTGCTGTCAGAGATGCTGTGGTGTTGGGTAGTTCAGGAACATGGTATTGCTCATGCGCAATACCAAAGCCTTTGCCTGACTTAGCAACAACCACACCAGCTCAGAAAGGGGCTGCAGTTCTGATGTCTGGGCTGAGAAAGCAGTGTGCTAAAACTGAACCAGGTTAAACCTCTTGATAACACCAGAACCACTTGTGTGGCAGGAAGAGATGTTGTAGGTTAACTGGGGTTGGAAGGGACTTTGGGGCATCTCTAGTCTGACCTCCTGCCGAAAGCAGGGCTGGCGCGGGGGCAGAGCAGGTTGCTCAGGGCTCTGTCCTGGCCCATGGATGCTGTGTCCTGCTCGGGCTGTAAGGAGAACAAGCCAGCACTGAGGGCACCTGGTAGCAGGTACGCACCGGCGCTCTGTAGTTGGTCTGGAAGCACTTTCGGGGTGGGCAGCTGCAGGGGTTAGCTATCAGAAACCTTTGTTTTCCTCATCTGAGCTAAAAAGCTGTGGGGCTCCTGCTCCTGCCAGAGCAGGGCTTAACGGTGGGATCAGCCCAAGCCCTTCCACAAATGCATTCCCTCAGGCACTGCAGCCCTGCAGCTTTAGCCTGGGAGCATCTCTTCAGCCATGAGAAGGTGCAGTGCTACAGAAGGCATTTGAAATTGATGTCCACTCCTGCAGTGAAACATGTCTTCAAGTGTGTTTTGGGAGGAAAAACCAGGTCAGAGTACAGCAGAGAGTATTTATTTCCTCTGGGACTTTGTGTGTTACTTGTGGTATATTTTATGGATAGAGTCGGTCCCATATGTCTTGGGGAAGGCGTTTGGCTAAGCAATGTGTTAACAGTTAGTGTGCTAAGGAGCCATTGTTTGGGTACTTTAGTTTTGACATTTAAATGCATTTTTCAAATACAGTGAGATGAACGTGATGTCACTGGGGAGTCGCGAAGGACTCTCAAGCATAAAAGCAGACGGCTGGGTTTTAATCTTTAACAGCACACTAGCCTCCTATCCCTGAAGGTCCCTTCAGTAGAAGCTGTGTTGTGCTTTAGGTACCCACAATATCAGTTTTTTTATCCACTTATGACACTCTATATGAAAGAAAAATGTGTGTAATGCAAAAGTGATTTTTAATGCCACTCAGACCTTATTTTGTTTGACCATGGGAAATCTAGAGACTAAAGATCTTTGCAGGCTTTTGCAACAGGCAATGGGTCAAACACAAAATGGGCCTGGACTCAAATTTGTATTCTTATTGATGTATGACTTGTACACAATATGAGGATTTTATGGTTTGACTCTGCAAAACATTAACCAGTAGAACGTGAGTACCCTAGGAGGAAAGTTGTAAGGAAACTGTGTGTTATTGATAACTGAGGGCAGGGATGGAGATCCCACATTTGGAAATAACATAAAACAGTTTTAAAGAAGATTATTTCTTTAATTGCACAAGTACAGACAGAACTGGAGTATGCTTCCCTTTTAACAGGAACAAAGTGACTCCTGAATCCAAATGACTCAATTCATTACCCTATGCCTTTGGAATATATTTCTTACAAGTTAAGGCAGACAATTTTGAATTTTAGCTCCACCTTTTTAGAATTGTGGTGCATTATTCTGTGTACAAGAGCTGGAGTGAGCACTATTCTGTGCATAAGAACTGGAGAGAACGATCCCCTGATTTTTCTTACAGGTGGGTCAGAACTGCCCCCCCCCCGCTTTTGCCCCTCTCGGATGCTGGTTGCTTGTACAGTGAGGTCTCCAAGGTGCTTCTGTGAACTGAGGGTGGCTCATACCCCAGGAAAGCCAGAGAAATCCCCCATAAGGGCTATTGCACAGGCATGTAACTGCATGGGAACCCTGTAACGTACTTAAGTATTAGTATGTAAAAAAGATAGGGTTAGGTTTATAAATATTTAGGAAGTATTTGTTACTAACACTTGAACACACTGGATTTCTTGTTGGCATGCACGCCGTCAGCAGCCCTCAGTGGGGGTTTCTCAGGCTGTCCCCAGCTTGCAGAGATGGGTATTGGGGCTGGGGCGGAGGGGACAGGCAGGAGGATGTTCCCAGGTCCTCCACCAGCCAAAGGCTGGCTTTTATTTTCCAACAGGAAAATAAGTCCCCCATGACTGGCCTGGGCTCGGGGATGCCTGGCAGCGGGCGAGAGACTGGTCCCCCCAGGGTGGCCGGGCAGAGCCAGCCCTGGGACAGCTGGAGGGCAGGCATGCACGCCTGCTCCAAACCCCTGAGAAAATACCTGTGGGCGAACTGCTCCAAGGGATCAGCTGGGGAGTTCTGAGTGAGGAAAATGCTGGGGATGGGCCTGTAAGCCTGGTCTTTACCCTCACTTTTAATCAGCAGAAGGAACCGGAGAATCGTATCTTTGGTGTAACTCAGTGGAGTTCAATGGTTACCCCAGAGACAATTTGTCCTTGTGTCTCGTATTCTACTGAGAATACCCAGTGCTTTCATTTTTAAATATTAATGAAGATCAGGAATTTTTCCACTAGGGAGAATTCATTGTGGAAGTGTAGAAGTATGTCCTAAAGTTAACCCTTTGAAAACTGCAAATGCAGCTTTTTGTCTATTCGGCAGGGCATGGAGGTATTTGCAAGCGTTCAGGGGACTTTCCTGCATGAACAGAGCTTGTGTTAAAATTGTGCTGTATTTGTACCTGAGGGGGAATGGGGATTGACTGGAGAGACCCAAGGGCTGACCCCTCCAGGTCAGGCTTCCCCGGCGGGCTGGCCCTGCTCGGAGCAGGGGAACAGCAATAGTGTCACCGCAGTGCACGATGTGTCTGCAGCCTTGTGCCTGCAGCAGGGTGTGATAACCTGCCCGACGCCAGCACGCACTCCTCTCCTCTGCATCCCAGGCCAGACAAAGGCTTACAAAGATGAGCATGAGCTTAGATTATTCTGGTACCCCACATAGATGACAATGTTTTATTTATTTCAATGAGTTTCTTTACATTGACATTTTTTCCATTTTGGAAACATCTGTAGACTGGTTTTCAGAGGGTTTTATCTTCGGGGAAAGATTACAGATAAACATGAACAGGCTTTTAATTACAAGATACTGATTGTTGGTTTACACAGCAATATTTGTTCAGTAAATTGCTAATTAATGCAAAGAAAGCACCATGTGACTTCAAATATTTGCTTTCATTTACACTACAAAAATATTTTGTTTTTCACAATGATGACAATAAATGAGATTTGTGAGGACAGGCAGGACAATGATGTAGAGGGGGAATTGTGCAGTGATGCTGTTGGTAGAGTTTGAAGGTCTGAACCTGCCCCATCTCTCCTAGAAATTCACATTAACATTTTTGCTGCACCTTGCCTTCTGAAAACTGCAAAACCATCTTGGTATGATTCCTACATGTTGGTGTATTTGCCCTAATCTTGGCAAGTGTTTTGGGTACTCATGGTCATGCCCTGAGGAAACGCTTCTGCGTGGTGGCCCCGGCCCTGTGCAGGGGAGGGGACAGCCTGTGCGGACGGTCCCAGCCTTTCACCTCTGGCCAGACATGGGATGTGACTCGGGAACTTTTTACAAATGAAGCGGCTCCATTCAGGTGAGACTGCTCACACTTGCCACACTTACGGATTTTGGTGTGGGAATTTGGATTAGCAGAGATGTCAGGTAACTAGTGCCACTCTTTGGGCAAGAGCATTAGAGTTTTTCTGCTTTCCATGATATGTCCTTTAGTTTTCTTATGATTCCTCTCATCAGAAAAAACTTGGGTAATTCTGGCAGCATTGTGACAGCAATAACCCATGTCTTACCTGTGTGCAGGCAACTGCTGCCTCACTCTTGAGAGAACAGAATTAGATGAATTTCCAGAAGTGCTTTTAAAGCTCCAAGTGACTGAGTGTCACCTCAGTCCTGAGCAGCCAGCACATGGCTCCAGCAGAATCAATTTCCACACAGGCTGCTGCCAATTAGCTAAAAAGCACTGGTAAATATTCAGAAGTAAGAAAATGTTATTAGAATAGACCTTTCCAACAACTATTGAGATGTGTTTGATTGTGAGGACAGATGACAAAGCAGTCCTGAAGTGTGTGAGAAGTTTATGATAACAGTAGACACAGCAAGAAGTTCTAGAAGGTGTATCTGGCTTTGCTTAGTTGACCTGCAGCTGCCCTGTTGATAGAGTAATTTACAGACATGCTGAAAAAGCTGGATTTATACCCTGATCATAGGAGAGAAATGCTAGTACATAAAATTGGTAGTACCTTTTGCAGTATATACCTAAATCTTTAATTTTTATAGCAGCTACGAGAAAAATAAGCTTGCATACGGTACACACAGCATAAACTGACCGTAAATCCTCACCCTGCAGAGAGCCATGGAGAGGAGCCTGTTGATCCCCTGTCCAGGCTGTTTGCAAAAGTGCTGTAGCTGATGGCTCTCACAGCAAGTCAGAGCTGGAGCCACTGGCTTTCTCTCAACTTTCCTTGACAGAACTGAAAAACTGGAAATACTAGTCTTGGTTTTGCTGAAGCAAAAATGGGAAACAGACCCTTGGTTTGGGATCAACCCGGAATGTCGCATTCAGCTGAGCAGGAGCTGTTGGGTCTCTGAGGATTTACAGGGTGTTTCTGTCTCTCCCTTTTGTAGGACAAACTGTAAATAAAAATGTCCATTTTCAGAGTCCAATTTAACTGTCTAAATGAAGTTAAATTTTTTCAGTGCTTTAGCTACTTTTAAAGGCAGAAATTATTCACAGAGTTTAGGTCTTCCTGACCAGTGTCCATCTCTCTGACTCATCAGTAAATTCCTTATTTGTTGAAGAAATTAACTAAATTAATTATCTGAAAATAAAATAAATTTCCAGGCCATCTGGCTAGCTACTCATTTTCATTGCATCTTGAGCCTGGCAGCAGAATAATAATCTAATTGCTCTTTCAAGAGACTTCAGAATTGGGGATAGGGCTGTAGTGACTTGTACAGATTGCATTAGACCTTAAACACTTCAAAATAAAAAAAAAAAAGGTAAAAATAACTATTTAAGGTCCAAAAAGAGTTTCTGAATGAGTGTGAAGAATTGGATGAGGACAGGGAAAGATGGAAATGAATTAAAAATATGGTAAATGTGTCAAAGAATGGGATTTGGGTTCTTTCCTTTTTTTTTTTCTGCAATTCTTCCTGATTCTCAGCCCTTGCAGGAAGCTTCTACCAGGCTTAATTACCTCCAAGGCAGCGGGCAGATGTGGCTCTTGGGTGCTGCTCTTGGTCCTCGCAGAGCGGCGCTGCTCCTTGGCTGCGATGGAGCCATCCCCACCGCGCTGGGTGTAAACCAAACCAGCACGAGCCCTTGGCTTCAGGAAAGTACTTTCCAAGGAAATTCAAGAAACACTTGGAATGCCTCTGTCTATTGAAGAGTGACATTTAGTGTTGTACTTTGAAATATGTTTAAAGTACCACACAGCATAAAGACCCTAAGGGGACCCATGAGCCAAATGAGATTTCCATGTCAGCACCAGCCACGACCTTTCCTTTACTGCATCTGCTTAAATACAGAAAACATGGTTTTGTTATAAAGTCAAGTCAAAACAGGGATTCAGAGTAAAATATAATATATACTTAGGGCTGCCCTCAGGGACCTTTTTAATGGTTTCATATAAAACAATATTCTGTTTACTGTAAGATATTTCTCTGCTGAGCGCACCCTGCCCTCTGCTCAGAGCTCCGAGGTTCCCAGCGAGGTCTCCTGCCGCAGCAGCCCGGCACGGCTCTCCGGCAGCCCCTCTGCCCGTGGCAGCCAGCGGGCACTGTGCAGGAAGCCGCTCGGCTACTTCTGAGAGCAGACCTGGTTCTGTGCCTGGTTTTATCTTTAAATTTCCATCAGTCACAGAGGTCAGCAGGACATGCCGTGGTGGAAGGAGGTTCAGGAAGGCCGGTAGCTCTGCTCCCAGGGGGTTGTGGAGGGTCTCTGTGCAATTGCCACCCCGGCACTGGGATGGGCACTGCGCCCGGCTGCCTGCAGGACAGGGTGTGATTCCACCCCAGGCTCATGGAAAACACCTGCAAACCTAAAGCGGGAAGCTGCCTGTTGCACAAGCTGCTGCCCTGGGGTCTCTGCAGGAGGTTTCCTGATGTTTTAGGAGCAGAGAGGCTTAGCAGCATCCTCAGGTGTGATGCAGCCAGTGCCCAGAGGTCTCTCCCCTGCCTGGGGGGGACATTTGCCAGCCCCCGCCATCTGCAGCAATTTCTGCTGCTCAGATCAAGCTTGCTCCCCAGGTTAATACCAGAGAAAACCGTTTTTGGGGAAAGACAGCTTTTTCTGAAGCTGAAGTTTGTCAGCCACAATGGGAGAGGTAAGGCGCTGCCTCTTACAAACTAAAGCAAACAAAGTGCTAATTGTAAAATGTTTGAGCTTGGTGTCCATAAAATTACTTAGTAAGCACTTTGCCTGAGGCACAAAAGACTGGTACAAAGTCTGTTCCAGGCCATTGAATTCCTGTCAAAAGAAATCCCACACCCATTAATTACCATATGACAGGTGCAGTGCTTAAAAAGAGGAGCACCAGGCCACTCAGGCTCCTCCATGATTAATGCCACAGTGGCTGTCGCAGGCTGGGGACCGCGGGATGGAGACAAACCTTCCCGTTCAGTGTTCCTTGCGAGCCAGCCTGGCTGGGAATCTGACAGGACTTGTGCTGTTGGGAGACAAGACCCCAGAGGGTAAGGCTTGGGTCAGTGAAGGCTGTCTAATGACTCTGGTCTTCCGCAGAGCAGCGGAGATGCTGTTTTGCCTCCCAAACACCTGCTTCCCTCCTCCTGGACCGCGTATCCGAGCGGCAGCTCTGAGCGCAGCCTGCATGGGTGGCCTGAATTGTCCATGTGTGAAGCTTGCCGTGAGGGTGATGGCAGAAGTCTTTTAGGTTTCTACACTGAGAAGTCAACACAAGGTATAGAAAGAGAAGCCACCTGTGTTAAAGGACAGAAAAAGTAGATTTTTCTGAGGTTGATGCCCTCCCTCCTGGCAGTGAGCTGCTGTCTGGCCCTGTATTAGGTATTCCAGCAGCTGCTGGGTGCTTGGAAATGTTTGTGATGCCTCCCAATTAAAAAACACTTTAGTGGAATGACTCTTTGTCAAAAAACCATGTACCTGCTATGCATTATTCAGCATTATCTTGTTTAAAAAAAAAAAAAAAAGTCATGCAGCCAGAGAGAAATGACACCACGTCAGAGGAGTGGCTGCCTGTGCATCATGCATAATGAAGGGCAGCCCCTCCATGGGTGCAGCTGCCAGCCAGCAGAAACCTTCTGGCCAGCCTCTTTGGAGGCAGCACAGCTAGTGGTCTTCAGCAGAGGAGCCTAAAATCAGACCTTTAAATCCATCTTAACCACTTATGTAAGAATCTGATATTCAAACATGCTTCATGTTCTCCAGATCCTGCAGAGGAGTCTTGGGGTGCTCAAAGTGAGCCTGGGCTGATGAGGTGAGGCATGAGCAGGGAGGTTTGGAGCTGCCCGAGTTAACGGAGTGCTGTTCCTGCAGCTCCACAGACACCAGTTACAGCTCTCTGGGCTCGATGACTCTTGCCAGTCTCTCACTGCTGGGGTGCAGGGGTGGCTCTGCCCTGCCCAGAGTCCGGGCTGCTCTGTTGGATGCAGGGGTGTCCGAGGGCTGTAGACTCCATCTGGTCCAGTCCCTTCCCAGGAACTGCCTGGAAAATCAGGGTGTGCTTCCCCATGGGTTTTATGGAGGTGTTAATACTGAAAATGGCCTTAGATGTGCTGCTTCTGTCATTGATGCTGTAGTGCATGAGTCTTGCTAATTTCCGTAATCCACTAATCAACCGACATTTGTGTGAAGATGCATGCCTGCTCTTAAAAACAGCTAGTTAGAGGTGGGTATGTTGTGAAATGTGTTAAAGTTCAGTAAATGATGCATTTAGCTACATGGAGTTTATACATCATGAATGATTTATTAATTTATAAATACTCCAAGCTCCACATACATACTCTTCTGGTTGTTTAGTTTCTTGTAATTTATTGGTTCATTATTATTTAATATGCAAGTTGTGTCATCCAAGAAGTTAAAAAAATATTTTTTCCATCTGCTTTGTTCACACTCTTCAAAGACCAGAGGAAGCAGAGACTCGAGGTGCAGCATCCCCATGGCAGGGCTGGGGTCCGGGCAGCCCTGGCTCTGCCCTCGCTGGCCCAGGGTTCCCTCTGGCTCGCTGAAGAGAGGGCCCAGCGTGCCCCATGGTTTTTCCAAGTCCTGCTGGAAGGCAGCAGGAGAGCAGGCTGGGGGCAGAATGGCTGCGGCGGGGCTCATGTGTGCGGTGCCTCCCGGGGGCTTTGCACCCCTGACCTGTTGGAGAGGAACCAAAGCAAGAGATTGTCCCGCTCCCACCGGGGACGTGTCTGGCTTCAGGTTGTTCTTTCCCACTCTCAACCTTGAATACCTTTACCCAAAGACTGATGCAGTTTCTTCCGGGCAGTCTCAGGCCATGGGGCGGCTGCAGAATGCTGCTGGGTTGGGGACTGGTGTGCTACCAAGTGACCAACCGAGCATCCCCCACCCAGGCACCTCTTCTCTTTCTGGGCCCCTTCTGGCAGCTTTTGGCTCTGTCCGCTCCATGTTCCTCATTGGAGCTAATTAGTAAATAGAGCTGACTTTAGTTGAGATGGAGTCAGAGACTCTCATCCTACTTAGGGGTGAAATTCACCCTTTGGAGCTGGATGGGAGAACAGAACTTTTGTGTGAGAGGATTTATTCTCACGTTTCCCTTTCCTAATAAATCTTTGCTTTATGTCCACTTAGAAATGGTCAGGAGCACCCGGAGTCATCCAAGCACAAGCCAGGTGGTAAAAGCACTCTGGATAGGAAGGGTGGAGGGGACAAGGCAGAGTTTGGACCTTGTGCCCCCCCCCCCCCAAGGCCCATTTCC
>NW_010972648.1:528304-555804 GCF_000737465.1 Haliaeetus leucocephalus
GCGCCCTGTGCCCCCCCCCCCCCCCAGGACCAATGTCCCTGCTGGTGCTGCCGGGAGGGGACCGTGCTGCTGTAGCCGTTGCAGCCAAGTGGAGAGGAACTGACACTGGCAATTCTTTCATGTACTGTTAGTGAACAGCCATCAGAAGACATTGACACTAACTGTGGGCCTTTTAAGAGTGTAATGTATTAGCAACTTGTCTCCTTGAAAGCTAATGACAAATGCCTTGTTTAAAAGGAAGATCAAAACATCAAGAAAAATTAGATTAAATGGTTATGAAACTCCCAGTGGAGGACGCATTTCTCAGAAGTATTCCCTGTTGAACCTTGGAAATCTGTAATTATTTCCCCTGCTTACTGCATTAGGGCTGGGAAAGTGTTTGCATCGCTTCAGCATGGAACTGCAACCACACTCCATACGGCACAGCAAGCCCTGGCCAAACGCAGCCGGGAGAAGCGGCACACTGGCGATGGGGCTCTTCGCATGGGGGTGAGCGGGGCGGTGGTTGGGCACAGGCGATGCGGGTGGCAGCCAGCTGTTTGCAGAAGGCAGGAGCGATGCGCGGTGCCTGCGGCGGGAGGGCCGGCAGGACTGGGCAGGCACCGCGGCGCTTGGGGACGGAGCTGCGGTGGAGGCACAGGCTGCTCCGGGATGGCGGTGCGCAGTCGGAGAGGGGCATGGTCCCTGCTGAGCCTCAGCTGCGCCTCAGCTGCTCTGCTGGGAGCAAAACCCCAAGTCTGTTGAGTACCTCGGGCCCCATCCATTAAAATGGCATTTTACATCCAACTCCATGTGAGGGGATGTTTGCGTGGGCAGCTCGCTGGTCCTGCTCCATCCGCAGAAGTTGCCATGGCTTTTTGCTGCCTCTGAGCAAAAAGCGCATTGCCCTGTAGTGCTTGGAAAAGGGCTATTCAATAAATAATGAATCAAAGATGGCAAGGACCCATTTGGATGGGGTTTGCTGGATGTGCAGAGGTCTAGGCTGCTCCTAACCAGAGCTGCCCAGATTTCTGTGGTGCAGCGCTTGAATCCACAGTAATGTTTGTGCCCGGATTTAAATGTGGTCAGTGCCGCTAAAGCCTTTATTTCAAAGTAGGCAGAGCACTACTTTGTCAGAGTTTGTCAGAATGTCATCTTTGCTAGAGCAAAGGCAATTAAAATGGTACATTCCAGACCTCATCCAAATAAGATCATTTATATATTTTTAATGAATTTCACTATTGACGCACAGACATTGGATCTCGCTTGTAGTAGCATGCAACTAAGAGAGTCCCCAACCAAACCTCAGAGGACTGACCTATCATCTTTTCAGTTACAAATTAGTTTAACATTTAAGAAAATGAAGCCATTTTCCTTCTAATTTTTTGTTAAACAGATGCGTAGTTTACTGCTGCAAGTGACTGCCGTAACCACGTAGTTTAATACTGTGTTTTTGCACAGAAGTTTGGTGGTGTAACAAGATGGCAAATTCCTTTCCCTTGCAGAGGATGGGTGGGATGAGGGTCTGTCTTGCTGAGTGGTGTCGGTCTGCTCTGGGAAGGGGATGGAGAGATCTGTACTAGCTCTGTTTTGTTTGTAATCAAAGCCAGCTGAATTAGGCTCTTTCTCTCCTATTTCTATGTACCAATTTGAAGAGCTCAGATGAAAAGTGTTGCATTACACCAGCACCAATAAGTCACACTATCTATGTTGTGACACACAGAATGTTATTAATTGTCAATCACAAACCACCAGGCTTGTCAAGATGTTCTCTTCTGAACAGGCTGCTTTAGACCTGAAGTGATTTTTAATCAAATGTTAATAACACAGCATCTGTCAGTGGACCATTGGCATCATACAATAATAAAAAGTTAACATATGACATGGCAAATTCTAATGTTTTCATTTTTACTTCTTTCCAATTATCTGTGGAATTTCTGCCAGAATGAGAAGTGTGCTGACATTATTACATGCAAAACGCACTGCTGAAAGATGAACATGTCTATTAAAGTCTGCGTTCCCCATCACGCGAGCTCCCAAAAGCACCTTTTAATCTCTACTCTCGAGGCCTTGCTGCCAGAGCTCTCCCGTGCCCGGGAGTGGGGATTGCCGGTCACCGCTCCTCCGGTCCCTGCCTCACCTTGCTGGAGCCATGGGGAGGGCTCCCTGCCTCCCTTCCCCCGCCTGGCCCACCACCTCCAAACAGGAACAACCTGGGACATGAAGCCACAGGTCCCCTCTTGCTCTGCAGCATCCCGGCAAGCCCAAAGGGAGACCGGCAGGAGCATGGAAGAGCCCTCACGTGCCTCCCCCTTTGCTGTGGCCAGGGATGCTCCGAGATGTCGGGGCAGCTCCTCCGCCTCCCCGCTTGCCGCATTCCCCACAGGGCCCAGGATTTGGGTGAATGTGTTGCCTGCGTCCCCCCCAGTCTGTGGGGTGGGCATCTGGGCAGGCTGGGGCGGGCAGCCTTCCCCCTGCCCTCAGCCACAGAGCGAGCAGGAGCTGGGGCAGGAGCTTCCCTCTCCTGGTGCCTGCGCTCGCCTTTTGCAGTGCGTTGTTAGTGCTAATAACTCTCAGCAGTGTGTTGATGCAGCTTGAGAGGGGCTGCGCTTTTGTCAAATATTCCTAAGATGCTGGGGCTCGCAGCATTCCAGCCGTGCTCATTAGCGTGCTCCCTCCGGCTCCGTCTGGGCTGGAGGATGGAAGCACCAAGTGTCGCACTCAGGAAAGTTCAGCTGCGGAAAAGCGAGGGAGGAAAAAAGTTGCTCCGCAGGGCTGGGATGGAGGTGGAGGGGGGGGATCCCAGGGCGCGGGGCTGGGAGCACTGGCTGCCCGCAGAGCCCAGGACCTGCCGGGGAGCGCAGGGACAGTGGCACCGTGGGTCCCCTGGGGCTGGGCCAGCCCTCGTGGTCCTCGCCTGCAGCGGCATCCTTCCGGGGCGTGTGGAGTTGCAAAAGCTTTGAAACCCTAACAAGAGAGCTCTGTATGGCGGGGAGCGTGATTATTATTAATGGTTTGTGTTACAGGATAAGCGGTGCATAACAGATCTGCTGCAATATCAAGTCTTCCATCAGAAATTCATCATTTTGAGGACTTTGTCAAAAGTAGGCTGTGTATGCAGTGTATACAAATCTGTATGAGCATAAAGCTATATGGAAGTTCCGAGCACCTGTATATTTAAAATACACTCAATTTCCTTTTCTAAATGCATTGTTTTCACTTGAATACTTCATAACATTCAATGGATTGCAGTTGCTTCGTCTATAGATTCAATTTGTGTCTCTGGACAGAGTTTGAATGGATTTATTATATTGAAATGCAATTTTGCAGACATAACCTTATATCTGACCCGTCATTACTTATAATGCTAAACTTTGATATGTTAATTCTGCCTTCTGTTTTTATATATTTTACGACACTTGGCTTAAACATTTTTAATCTACATATTGGTTTAAGTCCACCTAAATTATTGTTGCTTCCAGGGACAATGTGCACACAAGATCTGGCAATTCATTATGCTAGCCCCGCTTAAATGAATTTCAAAAATTTAATAAAGTTCTCCCCCCTCCTTCCATTGTGTTCAAAAGCTTCAGCATAAACACCAGTCCAGTGTTATCAAATCACAGAAGAAGAATAAGGTTAACCTCAAACAGCCCAGCCATACCGCAGACCTAGAGAAATGTCGCCTTTGATTAACGCTCCCCTCTAAAGCACCACGTGCCTTCCCTCTGCTGCTGCTGCTGCTAGCAGGGATATCGATTTGCTCCCAAACCGTCCCTCCTGCCGGCATCCTCCCTCTGCCGATTGACCCCAAGGTGTCGCCGCGGAGGAGACGAAGCGCCGTGGCCGTGGGTGCCACGAGTGCCGGGCTGATGTCGAGTCAGCCCGGGAGGGGCGGGATGCCAACGCTGGTCAGCCGCTGGTGAGAGGCGTCGCGGCGGTGGCACCGCTGGCAGCGATCCTGTGCCATGACTTGGCCCGGGAGGGGGGGGGGGGGGGCCGGCGGGGAGGAGCGGCTGCGGCTGCCGAGGGAGGCAGCCCCTCGCCCGCCTCCTGCTCTGAATATTCAGCAGGTTTGCAAGAGGAGCCAGGGAGCACCTGTGAGAGCTGGGACTTGGGAGAGCACCCCAGGGCCGTTGGGTGGGCTCAGCATCGGCTCCGCCGGGAGCGATGCCCGCAGCCTGGGCAGAGCGCGGGGAGAGGCTGTCCTCCGTCCCCCGGCTGCGCCCGTCCCCCTGCCCGGTCGCGTCCCTCCGTCCTTTGGCCTTTTTCCTGCAACAATGTCATGAATTTTTCATCCTTGATGAACTTCAAAGTCTTTTAATGACTCTTCATGAAAAAACAGAGGGGCCAAAAGTTGAGCAAAGGGAGATGATTAAAGGACCTTATTAAAAGCAACCTTGTAGAATTCTCCACATGAAAGAGAGCGCCATTATGAGGGCTTATCCTTATAAATGACACTTCGCTTTTGCGAACATGCCGAAACCTGATTAGAGTGACAAGCACTGAGTGATACTGCAAACCTGTTAATAACATGAAAATTAGAAGAGGCTCATGCAAAGAAGGGAGATTAATTTAGCCCGAGTACATCTCGCGCAAATTGCAAAGTTGTGAATATGTTCTCAGATAATGAGCCTTCGCAGTCATCAGCTCACTTGTCATTTTCTGTAATTAATGTTAAGGAAGACTCCTTCCTGATGGTTCGTATTACTCATATACCAAGAAAATTTCTTCAGAGAAATAATTTACATTTATTATCATCGGTCTGTTTGTGTGGTTTATTTCGCTGTGGAGTAATTTATTGCAGCACCGTTTCACTTGCCTTGATTAGTCGCTCGTCAGCCTGAAATGTAATTTTTTTTTCCTGATGGCAACGTCTGAAAATTGACAGTGGTGCAATACTCTTTTTAATCTGAGGATGTGTTTTCTTAACTTGAATAAACTTTTGGGTTGGAAACTGAAGCTACTTCACAAGTTGAATTACTGTTAGAAACTCAAAGCACTTTGCTAATTCAGGTTCTCGGCCTGCATGTTAGACTCACCAGCGCACTCCTGTGTATGCTTGTCTATGTGTATATACCATATACAAAACACTTTCTTCCAAGAAGCAGCTAGTTACTGGTTTATGGCTTCAACAAGCCTGAAGTCGTGTGTAACATGCTCATTACCCATACTCTCAGACTTTGGTTCAGATCTGTAGCCAACAAAAGCATTATCAAATCTTATCATTGTTTTCCCTGGATTTCAACTCTTATTTTTTATTTGTTTTATTACCAACTTCTTAGTTTTTCCTTATCTTAAAAAAACAATTTAGTTTTCTGACAGATGCAGCCGTTAAATTTTGCTGCACGTTCTTCTTGACCACCCACTTGGCCATACCGGTGCAGATGCTCTTGTCAGAGCCCCCATCCCTTGCAAATCCAGCACTGGATGAGCACGCACGACGCCGAACAGCGAGCACAGCTCTTCCAGAAGCCTCCTGCCGCTGCCGTGACATCCAGGATGCTGGAGGAGCTCTGCTGCCTTCTTGGGTATCCAGGTGCAAGCGGCTGCCCCTTTGCTCCCGTCAGCGCTGCGGCCGCTGCCGTTCCTGCCATGGGCTGCCCGCGTTTGCCTCTGAGGGGACCCGGACCCTCCACGCGTGCATGCGGCGTGCTCACCCCGCTAACTGGGTAATGGCATCGTGTGCGAGCCAGTGCAAAGCGCCACAGGGAGGAATTTTTCAGCAAATTCCAGGTGAATATCAGGCGTTTCACTGAATTCACACCACTTTCCGTTTTCTCATCCCAGACAGGGGCTTGCTGTCTTTCCCGTGCATCCTTGTGGCTCCAGGGCATGCAGTTTGTTTGCCTGGCTGAGAGCCCGGGCAGCGCTGACTCTGCCGGGCGGCACTGTGCCCAGCACGGCTGCTCCTGCCATCGGCCCGTCTCGGGGCTGGGTGCCGCACGGCTTCCCCGTGCCTCCCGGCCATTCCTTCGGCAGCGCCTGCCCTGGCTCTGGGAGCCGTTTCTGGATCTGAGGAGTAAAACTACAAAATCCTTTTCCTCCCAAACGACACAAACACATAAGCAGTTAAAGTGAATTACTGACCTCTGAGCTGCAAATGAACCAAACATTACTGATTAGGGTTTTTAGGCAGAGATAATGATTTTTTTTATTGGAGGCCTTCATTCTGAACAAGCCTCACGGAACACTATCTGTAGGCAGTGACTGCCTGTGCCAGTTAATGGTAATCCATATTTATAAAACTATAGTCCATCAAAGTGGTATGAATATTTTAAAAGCCATGGACAAATCAAATTGTCTTTGTCAAATTGCACGCTCTCCACATTGAATATATTTTATGATTCTTCCTAGTACAAGAACCAACGGGTTCCCTGCACTAGCTGAAAGCTGCCTGCCTAATTTTTGCTTCTGTAAACAGGCAAGTCTCTCTGCTGTTTTAAAGAACTCAATGAGCTGTGGAGATTGACATTTAAGCCATAAAATTGTACTTTATTTGATGAAGTTAACAAATAATGTATGAAGTAGATTTATTTGATGTCTCTGCGAGAACTATTTGGTTCATCCTTATAGAAACAAATTGACTATTTTTGAAGGACTTTTTAAGATGCGGGCAACACACTGAAGAGCAAAAGCCAGGGTTGCTCGGGAAGATCGCAAACAGGAGAATGAGCTCAGGGGACCCCAGGCGCTGGCAGAGGCTGTGCCGCGCAGGGCCAGCACGCTGCTGTGGAAAGGAACGAACCCAGACAAGTGAAAGAGGACGCTAATCGGGTTGTAATTCCTGGTGGGCATCCATCAAGCTTCTCTCATCCTCCACGTGATCCAAACCTCCTATGTCATCAGTAGGCACAAGCCCTTCCACCCCAGCAGCCCCTGCTCCGGGGAGCATCGCAGCGCGTCCCCCTCCAAGCCCTGCTGCCCGGATCAGCCCCAGGAGCCTGGTGAGGGTCTCTGAGCAGCTTCTGTCCTACCAACAGCTGCTGAAATCAGAAGACTGCTCTGAAACCCTCCCTCATTCTGTCATGTGTATGTTTTAACCTATTTCAGCTGTAATGCAGATGACTGGAATACGTTCATGATCCTGCAAAACCTGTGATAACTGAGGGCTTGCACTACGTGGTTCATGGCCAGTGGGACGTGTGCTTCCCCGCTGGCCCCAGCCCTCCAAGAGGAGGTGAAGGGCAGGGTGGGGAGATGCCGTGTCCACACAGAGGGGTCCAGCACTGCTCCTCAGCGGTGGCTCAGGACTGTCGGTTGTCTCTTACCAGAGAAATGCTCCAAGCTGTGTATCTGTGCAAAGAACATGCATGGTGCTACCTGAGACTTGTACCTGCAGATAAGGTTTTTAAATGCTACTGGATCATAAACATTTCAAAACTTAGAAACATTTCTTAGAAACATTTCTAAAACATTTCACTTTGCTGGCGTCAATGCGCACGGCACCCTTGCAGATCTGTAAGACGGACACATCCCTTCTGCACAGCGCTTGCAAACAAATAAAGGCCTTTGCAGGCTGGGGGCTGGCAGCAAGCGAGAGGTGGGGAGGTTGTTCCCCAAGCCCACTGCCTTAATATGCATCGGAACGGCAACACCAATGGCAGCCACAAATCACGCTGCAGACAGAGGCAAGTGTCGAACGCGGTGCATGCTAACAAATCAAGTAGGGAGCAGCAAGGTAAAGCGGGAGTGCACGAGTGGGGACACGATGATGAAATCGTGGTAGTGATCGTATTGCAAGTGTCATCCCAGGAAATAAAATGCTGGCATCAAGGCAGGCCTCACCTCTTCTGTCTGAATTTAACGGCAAAAAGTTTTGCCACATCTATCTTGTGATGTCAGAGAGACAGGCTGATAGCACAGAGACAGCTGAGACAGCGCTAGGTTTAGCAGACAAATAAATTTGAGAATCATCTGCATAGAAATGGAAAGCTACTCCATGCTGATGAATAATATAACCCAGTGGCAGCATATAAACACAAAATAACAACGGGCCCAATATAGAGCCCTGGGGAACCTTGGAAACAACTTCACTAATGGAAGATGAAAAATCACCCATCGAAACAAAATGCTGTCTATTTGATAAATAAGATTTGAACCGACTGAGAGCAGTATCAGATAAGCCAAGCAAGCTGCTCATGTGACGATCCAAGGGGATACCTTGAGTTGCAGCATCAAGTGACAAAGACCTAACAGTGTGAGAACAGATCCCAAATTAGGGCTAAAATATGAGTCTTTTCAGCTCCCTCTTGCTGTACCAGGCTGTCCCAGCTGGGCTTGGCCGCTTCCCACTCAGCCAGCCTTGCCGAGCCGCAGGAAAGGAGCCCTGTGCCGGTGGCACCGGCAGCAGCCCCGGCACCATGAGCCAGACCTCCGCTGCCCAGGTGGCACGGCCGCTGCACGCACGGGGGGTGCTGCCCACGCCACTCCTGGGGAGCACCGTGGCCGTGGGAGCTCTGCTGACTTCTGGCTTCGAGAGGTGAGGAGGGAGCTGTGGCCAGAAGAGCCCTGGACTGTGAGCAGACCGTCACTGCCTGCCCAAACAGCGGATGGGAGCTCACGTGCTGAGAAAGAAAAGCTTTCCCTTCTCACGGACACCTCTGCTTTTCTATAGTTTGGCTTGTGTTCCTGTGTTATAGGCAGAAATATGGTCCTGGATCAGGGATCTCTCCTATGCTCATTCCTCTTTTGAATTTGAAATTGTTCTCTCCAATTTTGTGGCAACACTAAATAACTTGAAACGCAGGTGAGAGCCCTCAAACTGCAAAAGCAGCAAATGAAAAGCTCTGGGAAGCCTTTGCAGGCACGTTTTAAGCAGCGATGCAGAGTATGTCAATGCAAGTCTGAAGCATTCTGCTGAACGGTTAAGAAGAAAAGAAAATGAGTCACTCTGAGCTCCCGCAGTTACTGCTGTCAGAAGGGTTTGCAAGCTCTCTGCTTCCAGGTGCTGCCCCGCTCGCCGCCTCGCCGCTGCTCTGTTCTGCTCGTGCCACCTTTGTGGTGTGTGGCGCCCGGTCTGTCCTACACCAGCACTGGTCCCAGTAGTTATTTTCATGTTCTACAATGGAAATTATTATGTCGTAAGACAATTCCTGCAGAAAATAAAACGTTTGTCAATAAAAAATGCAATTTACCAAAAGAACGATTCCATTGGTTCACATGCAAACCAGAGATCGTGGTAGACGATTTAAGAGCAAACCCTGCTGAAATGCTGTCACCATCACCAGCCAGTAGCACCCGGGGGGCTCCAGTGCCGGGGTCTGGTCTTCAGCTCTTCAACAGCTAGGGCAGCCTCCCCCAAGGGTTTCGGGGGTGCCTGGGCTTTATCCCCGATAGCTCCAGGCCTCTCAGCAGAGTGGGAAATGCCCATCAGCAGTCATGACCCCGTGGCTTGGGGATGGGATGGGATGGGATGGCGATGGCGATGGCGATGGAGCAGAGGCCAAACTGGGCTCACCGGAGCGGCAGCGCCGGTGACATCCTCATGCCAGCATGGCGTTTCCTGAGTCTCCAGACTCCCCTCTGTACTGGACCCTGTCCTACACTTCATGCCTCTCATGGCTTTGGGGTTGCTTTTAGTGTTTGCTGTAAAAAATGAGAGCTGCCAATTTAAAGAAGAAAAAAAGTCACTGGATGAGTCAAGCCCTTGGTGTTTTCCATTGCATCACCACTGCCATGGTCCCTGGCCCAGTGAGGTGGACTGCTTATAAACAATTACATTGTTTGAAAATATATTAATAATTCTGTCAGATGCATTAACATCGCCCATTGGTTTCTAACAAATTGACACCTTTTTAGCTGAAAGAAATCCTTATTAGTTTTCATTTTGATGGCTTTTCCTGGAATAACTATAAATTATGTTTATTTCACATAATTCCTCCTGTCAGTAGTTATAAATAACTAGTTCATATGGAAATTATGATTCAGGCCTGTATATGCATGTACCTTAAACATCGAACTGCAGCAGCGAGGGGGTAATGAATTGCCCGAGTTTTCATTGATGGACCTTTCTAATTTAAAGAGTGACTAAAAATGTATTTGCCAACAGTCTTGCTATCTTGGTTTTTACCACTTTAAATACCAACAGCTCTATTGTATCAGTCTTTTTTATATAGCATTTTTCATACAGTGTATCTCAAAGCACTTTACAGGGCAATTAATTACCTGGAGGAGAGTGACGGGATGCAGGCAGCGATGACGGCCATTATGCAGTCAGCAGTGTTCCCCACGCCGCGCTCCGCATTTGCATTGCTGTCATTTAATTTGTGGTGGTATTAATGGGAAGAGAGAGGGGGAGCAGGGTGGGAGAAGCGCCGGCGTGGCCGCCAGCAGCTCTCCTGTCTCCACTCCTCCATGATGGGCTGTGCGACGTGGCTCACCACCGAGGAGGGATTGTCCTGGTGTGGGACGAAGGCAGAGGAGGAGGAGGCTTGGTGTTGGGGTCCCCAGTTCAGCAGGGAGGCTGCAGGACAGGCGTAGGTGCCCACCCCATCTCTGACTCTTCAGGGCAAAGCTCACCGCAAGGATGCTGCCTGTCAGCAGGACTCAGATTCCTCCATTGTTGGAGGAAATTCTGATGGTTCCCATTTTTTTACAAAATCAGAACAAAATGAAACATTTTGAAACCTCCCTATACAACAAAAACGGCTCTTTGGTTTTGCTGAAATGCTGACACTCTTCCATTTTCCTTTTGGAGTATAGCTTTTCCATTATTATTATAAGCATATAAAATATAAGTCTATTTTTTTATGGTAGTAGAGAACACTCAACATCAAGATCTGTAATTTCAATGTAAATACATTTGTTTTCTGCCTTAGTCAACTCATTGTTCAGTGACTTTCCTTCAGGGTTTTAAAAATAAAACAAAGAAAAAGAGTATTTGAACAACAACAATTAAATCTCTGCAGGAATACTGTGTAGCAACATTTAAGTATAGGCATAATATAACTAGAAATTATGTTTTAAGAATAATTCCTGACATTCTTAACCACCTTCAAAACAAGTCTTTCACTGTGGGGAAAAAAAAAGTCAATAACTTTGCATACTCACAAACATAAGCTTGATTAAAACAATTTCTGGTATGTAAAAATGGTACCCTGAAATTTGTGCCTTCCCAATTCTTTCAAGTGCCCTTTCCTGCCACTGCAGCACCATTTAGCCGAGCTGCGTAAAATACACCCAATCAATATCAGCATCACTCAAATTTTAAAACATTGGAGGAGTTTCTTGAGATTTTTGTCCATATGTTTTCATTACAGTTGACTGGATAATTCATAACAAATTGTTTAGACAACACAATTCATCTGGTTCCCCCCCCCCCCACATCTCCTGTCTACAAGTAGGCAATGTGATCCTTCATTTTTTTTTTAACTCCAGGATTTCTCCAGAAAATAACTCTCTCTGAACCAAAAATGTCATGGTTCTGATGACCAAGGCAAGGGTTAACCTATCCTTTATTAACTAGCTTGCTAGTTGTTAAAAGTGAACTTGCTTTGGGGCACATATTGACCTGATGAAGGGACTGTGTCTCCAAAGCTTGTCTGCTTTGTCAACAATACCATTTTGCTTAAGACCTCTACCTTCGGGTTTCTCTTTTTAGGACTAAAACTAGCATTTTTGCAAAGATGTCCACCATTCAAAATTTAATTTCAGTAAATATTTCATCATTCAAGCTTAAATTATTCTTTTTGAGTAAAGAGAACTCAAAACAAGTGGAATCAAAGCAAACTTTTGCGTTGAAACCAGGAAACATTTCATACCCCATTGGTCCAGGAGACTTTCACCCTCTGGACTTTGCCGACTTTCCAAGCTGGCTATGGTGAGGAGCTGAGATCTTTCCGAGCAAAAATCGTCATAGAAACATCAGGAACTGACTGGTGGAGGGCAATTCCAATTGTTTGCCAACTGACTCCAGAAATGAGTTCATCTCATGACAAAGCTGACGGCTATCGTAGATGCAAAAGAGGCCAATTTTCAGGAGTGGGCCAGGAATGCTAAAGCTTGAAGGAAGGGGAGACCCATGCCGTGCTGAAGGTCACTGGTGACCTGGCTTGCAGCAGCAGTCAGGGTGGCCGGGAGCTCTGCGGAGAGCCTGGCACCACGCAGCCTCCAGCAATGGCTCAAATGGAGGACTTAATGGTAACTGCTGGGATGGCCGATTAGGCAAGGGTTCTGATGCTGTGTTGCAGCAGTTAATTAAGTAGCCAGAATGATGGGGGACGTGGAGGTGCTGCTGACGGGACAGAGGGTGAAGGAGAGCTGTCCAGACTGCAGCGGGCGGCCAGGGCACCCCGGCCATGTGCGGGTGCCCGAGCGCAGGTCGGTGCGGCTGGGGGGTCCCCAGCAAAGCGAGCACCCCGGGGCGGCTGCAGAGCTCTTGGGTTCACTGAGCTCCTGCATTCAAATTGGCCGCTGACAACTGAGGTGTGTGGGCTCAGCATGCAGCAGCTATTCCACTGTCCTGATCTCTCTCAGAAGCACCAGCTGTTGTTTCATCTATCTTTGTGGCCAGCAATCTGCTACCTGAATTGATAGATATCATCCTTCTAAAAATAGCAACAGCAGATTTCAACCTGTCCATGGTAAGAAAACAGTACGGGTAATAAAAGTGTCCCACTGAGCCTCGGCACCCCCCAGCACAAACCCCACCGCTCCCGCCCCGGCACAGCGGCCACGCGGGCGCACCGTGCCTGGCGCAGCGAGGCAGCGAGGCCGGGGTGGCAGCGCACCCCGTCAGCTCCCGCTGTGAGAGGAGCTTTGGGCTTCCCTTGGGGTTCGTCTGAGCACTCGGCAAAACCAGGACTGCCAGGCTGCCTGTCTTCCGCCCTCCGTTTGCCCGGCGCTCCCCGGCCCCGCTGCCGCCGCCGCCGCTGTCGGTGTGACGCCGTCGGCGGGGGCTGGTTGTGCAGCAGAAGGCGCAGGTGGAAACAGCTCCGGAGTTTGGAAAGCTGTCACTGTTCACTTTGTGCAAACCGGGGGTTTGCACGGAAATCAAACGGCGATGGATTGGCTAACTCAGTTCAATCAATCCCCTCTGCACACACAATATTCCCCATCATACGCACCAGCCTTGCTTCCCACCACCATTTGAGCAGCGGGAAATGTGGGAGAGATGCTCCAAATCCAAGTTTGGGGCAGCCTTCACGCGCCTCCGGTGACCTGCCTTCCCTTGCCCAGGGCACATCACAAACTCCTTGCCCAAAGCAAATGGTTTGTTTAGCAGCCAGCAAAGCCCAGGTCAGACGGAAAAAACTCAACCCCGCTCTCAGCAGGCTGCGCTGGCCTCAGCCGCAGCACGACGGCCCCGGCGGCACGCAGGGAGCCCTCCTGGGCTGCCAAACACCCTCCCCACCTGAGCCACCCCCCTGTGCCCCTGCAAGCACCGGTGCCCTTGGGACGAGCTCCCGCGAGGTGATGTGCTCTCCCCGATCGACCCACTCTTCCCGACCCGGCTCCCGCTCGGCATGGAGAACGCACACGGAAATCTGCAGTGGGTGGAAAACAAAGGGATCCTGCACTTGGAGCCATATGGATCGCACGTATATACAATACACAATAAACAACACATCTTTCAGTCTGGGTCTGTTTGAAACCTTCCGACATATGTTCTGCTAACAGTTTAACAAATTGATTGCTAATGTTATCCTGCTCTGAAATCTGGCATAATGTGCAGGAGGGGAAAAAAAAAAACAAAACAAAAGCATTCCTACCTCAACAGAAATTCACAAGAAAAGCTATTAGAAAAGGCTTCAGGATGCCTGACAGGAGAGAATTTCATGCCAATTTGTGTGCTCGTTGGAAAAATCATTTATTAAAAAGAAGATATACCTTCATGTTAGTGAGATGAGGGTGTAAAACTGAGCTGGGTCTCCCACTGCTTCAGCTCTATAACTCAAGTTATATTCATCAGAGGCATATATTTAAATCATAGCTTACTTTGCTTTGTGTTCTGAAATTTATTAGCCTACTACTTAAATGTTTTATTCATTAGGCCATGTAAATAATGCATGGTTGTTTCCATGGCAATTTAACCCCTTCTCTCTGGGACGCCCGCAGATTTCCCATCTCGTGTGCCTGCTTAATTGCCACGATCAGATTTGCCATTTTCTCCGCATTGAGGCCATGGCCATTTTTTTTCTTTTTTTGTGGCAAATTCATTAGGAGGAAACTTTTCCACTGACAAATAAGATGTGTTCAGGCATGAAGAGGGAGGGGAAGGAACCGTTTGCCAGGTCATTTACCAGAGTTTGGGCATAGCTAATGTTTCCAGTTTCTGCTCTTCGCAGGGTTCCTGCCGCACCTCTAGTCCCCGTGCTGTGGCAGCGGTGGGTCCTGGCCCAACGTGGGTCCTTCTCCTCCTGGGTCCCCAGGACACCCTGGGGACCAAGGTCCCACAGGGAGGAGGCATCGCTCCGCTCCGAGCGCACGTGGAGAGGCCAGCGCCGAGGACGAGGCTCTTCGGCAGTGCCCAGGATCTGGCTTGCTGGGAGGGGACGGGGCTCTGGCCGAGGGACCCATCAGGCTGGCCCCCCAGGTGGGGGTTCTCCATGGGCAAGGCCAGCGGCATCGCTTGGTCCCGCAGGCGACAGGGCTTAGGCCCTGCGTCTCTGGCTGTGCAGGTGCCTGCGATGGAGATGCCGGTAGCCGACAGGAGAGTTCAGTGGCCACCACCACCTCACAACCGCAGGGCGGGTGCGACCCCTCCTCCACTGTTCTGCCCACTGAATAGTGACACTCTCTCTCTAGTGCATGTTAAACAGTTGGTTAGGATGCAGGAGTCTAATTTATGTACTATTTAAAACTATTATACACACACCACTCCAAGAATGAGGCTTGCAGTCCCACCTTACTCCGTCTCATTTAGTTGCAGGTAACACTCCCCAAAACACATTTCTAAAAACCAAAAAAGAGCCCCCAGATCCACTAAACAGGGAGGAAGGGCATGAACTGCCTTGTTTCTGTGTCCTTTGGCTTTCATTAACTGGCTGTAACCTATCCTCCAAAACCTCTTACACTAAACAGGACATCCTCTCCAGTTTACAATGATAAAAACTCCCCACGGTTGTCTCTGGAGTGGTGCACTTGCAGTTACACAGACCTCTTTATAGGCAGCAGTAACAGCCTGATTTAATTTACACTAGCAATACGCTTGGAGCCTGTTCTTCCCCTTCCCTCTGCCTTTCCCTGGCCGAGCTGCCCCCAGATTTGACCTGGGAAGTGTCTCCCAGGACCAGGGATGCTGCATCCCTGCATCCGCTGCATCTCCGCCGCTCCCGCAGCGCTGCTGCACAGCTGGGCACCCGCCGCTGCTCCACAGGCAGAGTCTCCAATCCACTGACCCTGTGCTTAAGGAATAGGTGTCAGCTGCCCGGTGTCAGCCCGAGGAGCCCCACTGGAGCAGCCTGCATGGCTGGCCCTGTACTCCTGCTGCCCAGCCTTTCATCTGAACCAGAACCTGCAGGTGACAATGCAAAGAGATTTGTGAGCATTTCAGAAACAGGAGTAGAATTTAAAATAATCTGCATGCATTTGGCCGTAGTCTGAAACCAATTAGGTGCAATTCAGTAAAGACAAGCACAGAGTAGTTCTACATGGAAGAGGAAAAATCAAACACAAATGCAGAGTGTGGATTGCTGCTTGAGTCAGCAGAAGACGGGGAGGATCCAGGGTTTGCAATAACCACTGCATCTGTCAGCAATGTGATGCTCTGCTACAGATCCCGTGCTAGGATGCAGGAAGAATGTATCACACATTTTTAGCCTGAGAGAAAATTCAGCTTTACTCCTTACAGGGGAGGGCTCAGCTTTCCCTTTTGGGGGGAAACAGAAAATGGAAAAGAATCCAGAGGCAACACAAACCCAACAGGTTTAGAAAATGCAATGCATGATGGAAAACTGGTGGGGCTGGAATTAGTGTAGAGCAGAGAAGCTCTACCCATTAAAGTCTGTTAGTACGCAAAAGTTTGAGACAAAAAAGATAGTTGTCCTTTTTTGTTGTATAACGGGAAGGGCAGAAATATTGTGCTGACATTGCAGGAAGGAAAATCTAGGTGGGATAAGACAGCAACTTCCAAACCATAAGCAAGTTATACTCTAGAGCAGATAACAGCCTATGGATGGTCACTGGAGGGTTTTACAGACTGGTTAGAGAAACACCTGCAAGGAATCATCCAGGACTATGTGATCCTGGCTCATTGCAGAGAGATGGATTAGGTGATCTTTTGAGGCCAGTTCCAGTCCTACATGTCTAAAATTCTTTGCATAAAAATAATAATGAATGCCCTCAACTCAGGAAGACAGCTAGTTAATGTCCTACAAATGTGAAGGTGCATGAAATAGAGGCCTTTCAGCTCAGCCAGGACTTCTTCAGACAGCCTTTGTTCCACAGGTCAGCAGCGGCAGACAGGCTATGGCTACTATTGCTGCTCAGCTGGAAGAACATCTGGAGGGAAGCCAGGACGTGATCTCCAATTCCATCATTTGTGATCATCATTCCAGCACTGCCTGCCTGGTGACACTGTGGCACCTTCCTTCCCAGAATTCGGGGGCCCAGAATCACCCTTTGTTTTTCTGCCAAAATGCAATGTAAGCCCATAAAGCAAACTTCCCGGGAGCAGGGGATAACTACGGGCAGCTTTGACATACATGTTTGAGCTACAGGCAGCGAATGGCTTCAGTCCCATTATTTCAGATCTGATTAAGTTTATTTTTAAAACATAACTATCCTACAAGAATCTTTTCCATATAAAATACAGCCAGGAACCAGGTAGAGGTTAGGAGAGAGAAATCATTGAGCTCCACAGATCTGAATAGCTGAGATCAATCACCATGAGCCATGGAGATGAGATTTGGGACAACATCTCCGCACAGGCCTTCAGAGGCTTGTAGATCTGCCCAGCCGTGCTCTTGTCCGTGATGGATGGTAGGAGAGATCTGCTTTTCCTCAGAATTGGCTTTGACTTAATTCACTCTCGGCATGGAAGGAGGAAAACAAAGGATGAACAATCAGATTTCCCATTTAGCACCTGGCTCGTCCATTGCCGAGCTCCTCCCGAGCACCGCGGCTCTGCTGTGGCCGTGCTGCCGCAGCGGCAGACGTAACCTCTGTGTTATCGGTGCCCTCAGCGAGGCCGCCTGCAGCCCCCTGCCAGCCCCTGCGGGCGGGTGGGCAGGCATGCAGGCAGGCAGGCCGGTGCCACGGCGGTCAGAGGGCAGGGGGCTGCCGGACCGCAGGAGCTGCACCGATAGCCTGTCCGGCTGCGCGGGGCGTGCTGAGCTCTGCCAGCCAGCCTTGCCTCTGCGAGGTCCCCTGAGGTACCATGGGGAAGCCACCATCCCTCTTCTCCGGCATCCCATATGTTTTCTCTCTTGATAGTTTCAGGAAGGGTTCACACCTTGCAACCCCTCGCAGTGCTCTAATCCTGCACGGTGCCCGCTGGCTGTTAACAGGCTGGCGGCTTCCATGCCCCAGTGCTTGCTTTTTTCCTAACACGGTCTGCCCAGAAACCCATTTATCTCTGTCTCTGGTTCCCTCCAATTGCTGCTAATTTTTGTTGCTCTTCTACGAGCTGCCTCCCGCCGTCAGCACCGTCCCTCGGTGCCTCGGGGCTGGGGTGAGCTGGTCCCGCAGCGGGGCAGCCCCCGCCCGGGGGCTGCGAGTGCCCGTAGGTGCAGGTGCAGCACCAGTGTCGGTGTCCCTTCGGCGGGAGCAGAGAGGTGAAACGTCAGGCTGTCACTTGCGCTGAGAGGAAGGCAAGCTGTGTGTCATCAGAAAGCCTAGCGAATTCATTGATCTTCCTGAGAACATCAATCCGTCTTTCTAATACCGCAATCAGGTGTCTCGCAGAACAATTTGCTGAGTGACAACACTCACTAAAACGTGTTCACTTCCCTCCCAGCTCCCCACAACCAGAAATATCCTCGACGGCGTTCGCTGGGAGCTCAGGGCTGGGGACCCTCCCTCTGCCTGGTTTCAAAGCTGCTCAGAGCACCAAGGTTTAACATTGGGGGTGAGTCGTTGGCCTCTGTTCTATGTAGAATGGACCCCGAAGGGCAACACCAGCGGAAAGGAGCTGTCATGACAACAGCCGATGCTACCTGCAAACAGCATGAGGGTCCCGCTGCTGCTCGTGCAAGTGCTGAGCACGTCTATGTGCACTAGCGCTTGCACTTGCTGGCCCACAGCCAGGCTTCCATGAAACATGGTAGGCTAAATACAGCTAAGGAAAAGTGCCAACTGAGTTTATTATATTGCAACGTCTGCTCCTCCAGTCTGTCATTTACTTTCTTACCCACTATTTTCTGTAGAAGTAAGCATGTATTAAGTTTGCAGGACATAACAAACCTTGTGATGCCGGGCTGCCAAGGCTGCTATTAGCCGGAGAACTCCAGCAGCACACAGTGTAATTCATGTGATTCAAATGGATGTATTTTATTAACAAGGCCGTGCTGATTGCCTGTTAAGTAGCTCTATGTTAATAACCCACTGCAGATGCCCTTCTCGGGGAGCCATGTTGTACTTCCACAGCTGCTTCTCCAAGCTTGAGCACCCAAAGACGCCATCTCTCCTCTGTCACGTCCGCCTTAGAAAGCTCCGCAACACTCCCCAGGCCACCGTTGCGTCAGGCTGAGCCACCGTCACCCTCATATCTGTCAGGAAAACGGAGCTGTTTGATTCCTGCCGCGCACCCCCCGGTCCCTCTGCTGTAGCCGTCGTGCTGGGACAGTCCCCAGCCCTGCGTGATGTTCCTTGCTAAGGAGAGGGGAACGGGACTTCCACCCCCTCCAGCGTACCCAAGGCAGGCAGTGGCAGGCTTTCCTTTCCAGCCGTGAACCCCAGGGAGCAACTTATCGCTGAACAATTCTTAGAGGGTTTTGAAAAACAAGCAGCTGCATAAAGGGTTAACAGTTTATTATATTTTTTCTGAGTGATTTTATCACTGTCGTTAGAACATTCATTGAACTAAGTGAGAAATCCATCAAGACGTGACAGCAATGTGCAGACTAATGGCTGTTAGATGGTAATAATTTTTAATATGATTTTTATTTCACTTAATTTCATATGTGCTTGACAAAAGGTCCCGTGTCACTAGGGAGCTATGTGGAACTGGGAATACGCTGATGTGAAGGTCTATTAAACCAAGTGTTTGAAGTATTTTTAAGTCCCAACTTCAGAATTCCAGAGACAACTCCGGCATTTTAGCCTTTTTTGGCAAGAAGTGACTGAGACAGCAGGAAAACACAGAGTGCCAGCTCCAAGGGGCAGATCATCCTTATGCGTACACTGTGTATTTCTCAGCTCAAACTCATTTCTCCAGGGCTTCTCTTAAATGCCTGATGCAAAGACCACCTGACTGCTGTATGCTGGTAGCAGCTCCTCTTGTCCGGACACCCGCACGACATGTTCTGGGTTAGGAGGTGTGGGACAGGGCCAGCCCGATGAAGGACGAGTCCCCAAACCCTGGGAGGCAGCTCTGCCCAGTGGTCACCTCTGTGACTCTTCCTGCTGCAGCAAGTTGTAGAATATCATATTTGTAAAGAAGTTTGTGATCAGCCGCTGACAGGCACCGCTGCAAATGAATAATTAATATTAGTGCCAATAAATCCTGTCATAGTCTCAAGGAACAGAAATAGGAAAGGCAACTACTGAAGCACTACAGTGTCATCCTCTAAAACTGCACATCAGAGCTACTGCAATTGAGATCTAAACCCAACTTCACCAGCTGTAATCCTGATAGAGCAGAACCACATGTCTTCTTTCGCATGTCTCAACATGTCTTTATCTTGTCCGTCTCAAAGGTTAGGAATTTGAAGTAAACCCTGATCTCCAAAGAGGACATTCCCTTGACAAAAAGTGTTCTGTTGTCTAGTGAATATGGAGCCAGACTTTTCTTTTGGGCACTTAATGCTGCCACCTGGTAAAGTCAGAATGTCCTCGGACAACTGAAGACAAATCCATGACCTCACCTCCACACCAGCCACCAGCAGGGAAAGGTGTGACAAGGAGTTTTCTAATGCACATCACATCAGTCAAACTTCTCTTACCTGCAGCCTGCCGTGGCTCTTCTCCAAAAGGAAATAATATCAGAGGAGGCTCTAGTGCAGAGGCGAATAAGCAGAATCAAGGGCTGTTGGGGCACAGATGGTGCCAGTGCCAGAAACAGAGTCAAACACTTTATTTCTAAAATAAATACGAAAAAAATTTTGCATTAGTCAAAGACTAAATCCCCACTCCAAGGAGCTGAGCACTGAATCCCCAAAGGAGTTTCATTAATTCACTTTTGTACCTTGTTCTAACGTCACTTCCAAGGGTGAAATCTCCCTTGGTCTCCCACAGACACCTCTCCGTGCTGGCCATGGGAGCCCCACCGGAGCGCTGACACCCGTGGGAGGAGCAGTTCACACAGCCGATGTGTCTGATGGGAAGTGCAGCAGGACTGACCACAGGACGCGTGCGCAGGAGCCTGTCAGTGCCACTCACGCGCCCTGGAAAGGCCAAGCCCAGCGTGTCAGAGCTCCAGAACATCCCAATTCATCTGCTTTCCTAAACACAATATCGCTCTGGTTGCTGCGAATTTAGCAAATCCTCTCATCCATCATCTTAATCCTGGACACTAGGATTCAAAACAGGGAGCACAGACCCAGGAAGACTTTTCCCCACAGATCATGTTATAATTAATGCTGGAAGACCTGTGAGCACCTTACACAATGGCAGAGCCTTTCGGTATTAATTGCAAGAACTCAAAAATATTGCTGTGCCTTTAAAACAGAGGGAGGGTGTATGTGTACCTGTGCACATGTGCTTAAGTATATAATGTATAATATTTGTAGTAAGAGTCAAGTATGGAAGCTATACATTCCCCTGATAAATGGGAGGCTTAATAGAAAAGCCTGAGATAGATAGATTTTACACAATATGACACTGGTTTAAGGAAGCAATATCAACCATTGTTTAATGTAATAAAAAGCCAGAGGTGTAAGAAATGATGGTAATTCTATTGTAACTGAACTTGAAGATCCCTGTCAAATATGAGTGTGAATGTGGCAGTTATTTTAGGTATGTTTGTAATCTTTGCAGGCGTTTTGTCAAGGAGGCACTGTGATATTAGTAAGAGTGCACAAAGGCTCGGCAATGGTGTCATGCACAATTAATGTCCCCAGGTAGCAACTCCATTAGTCTTATGAAGTGAGCTCACAAATGGGAATACTAATGGGGACGCGCCTTGGGGCATTTGCTGAGCTTACTGCTAGTTTATTTCATACCCTTTATGCTCAACACAAAATTTACCTAGCCTGGATTTAAAATGTGTCTCATTACACAGGCAGCATCCTTTTACTTCAGTGCTTCCCTTTTAACATGCAAGATTTGCAATTCTAATCATATCAAAACCTGACTACTCTTGCTAAAAGGGAAAAAAAGGGATAAATAAATGGAAAAAATAATCTTACAATAAAGACTGTCTGGGGTTTTAATCTTCCCTGACAGGCTTTTTTCATATGTACATACTGGTAGCACATGTGTTCCCGTTAGGGGCTGTAGAGACTCGGAGCCGCAGGCAGCGCAGCCGGAGGCGGCAGATTCGGGGCGCAGGACGGGGACCTCGCCTCCAGGTCGCGGGTTTGTATCCCTGCCGAAGGGGGATGCTGGGGCCGGGCTTCTGCGTCGCCCGAGCTCTGCGCTGCAGAAGCCGTGGATAGAAAGGGCAGCTTCTGGGCTGGGGCTGCCTGGGAAGATGCTGCACGTCAGCGGGGCCGCTGCGGGCGGCCGGGGAGGACGCGGGTGGCGTGCGGGCAGCCCTGGCTGGCGGCAAGGGCATTGCCACCCCGAGACGCGTGGCACGGGGGGGAGTCTTTGCTATTACCTGTGCGAGCGCTGTGATTTCTGTCTTGCTAGTTCCCTTCCCGAGAGCTTGCAAGGAGTGATACCCAAACAGTTAAAATGCTGTCATTTCCTACCTGCAGAAATTGCACAACTAATCTATTTCAAAGAAAGTAAACCTCAGCAAAGAGGCTTTACTGAAAATAATCTGGAAGGACATCAGAAAAGCGAGAGTGACCCCTCACCCGTCTCCCGTTTCACTCCCTACCCCTTGTCCTTGGCCAGGTCCCAGCCAGGGAGCACCCAGGCCATCCCCATCCCTCTGCACTCAGCTGTTCCTGGTGGGCCTGGGCGAGAATGAGCCCCCGTGGGGGTCTGTGTGCCCATTGGCAGAGGGGGCCCCAGCCCACAGAGCTCCTGGCTGAAATCACATCCCAGAGGATGAACTCCTATCCTCGCTTTCGGAGAGGAAACTGAAATAGTGAGAAATAACAAGCTTTTCCTAAAAGAATCCAGAGAATTTGGGTTTAAGTCCTGCTCTGCCACACATCTGCATGCATACCTGGTCCTTCCCCAGCATCCCTCTGCCCGCGGGGAAGGAAAGCATCCTGCTCCCCGCCCAGGGGCTCAGCATCCTCCCCTGCCCACAGCACCCTCCCGGGAAGGGGCATCTCCTACTCTGGCAGAAAAACTGCCATGTCACCAAAGCCACTGCTGAATGCTGCAAACCTTGCAGAGCAATAGACCCTGGCAGGGTCGAGACATCAAGCAAATTGCGACAGCTTAAAAACCTGTGCACCCAAATTGTCACAATTTGGAAAGCCAGGCTCTGCAGCCACTGCCTGCTCACCTGGGAAAACAGGCTCCATTCCCAACACCGAATACCCCCCGATCAATAATCCGAGCAGAGCCAGCCATCGCTGCGCAGCCTCCCCAGAGCGCCCGCAGCCGGGACGGTCCAGCCCGCAGCTGGGCTGGAGGAGCAGCGCCTAATGCCGGCTCTCCCAGCACCAAAACACCAGATGAGCCCCGGACAGATTTATTTCCAAATCCTGACTCAATCACAGTATTGGATTTGTAATCACAGGCTCCAATTTTAGTGGAATAAATATACTAACAAAACTAATAGTTTGTTAGCTGCAAGGTAGGGACAATCAAAGTGTCTGAAGTGAAATACATGGCTCCTCAGGAGAAACCCCTACATGATAAAGACATTTAGAGTTTTATTTTTTTAAATAAATATATAGTGTGATGTCAAGCTGTTTCCAGCACATGCCGCTCGCTTGCGCTGCATGTGTGTGTGCACCCAGTGGGGAGGGAAGGTTCGGAAAGTTCACCGGCGTGTAACTGTCTCCAGCCACTGCACGAGCTACACCGGGAGAGGACATAAACCAAAATGACTCCTCGGGAACCCAGAGGAGAAGCAGGAACTGTTTGCTGGAGAATTATAGCTATGGGTGAAATTAGATGTACTCAGAGCCCCAAGGCTGAGAGAAATAAAAAGCATTTTAAATGGAGTGTAGAATTCATATTCCTCAGTCACTTCCAATAAATAAATCCTTGACAATTTTTTCTGTAAACAGTGGTTACACTTTGCTCTATTGTCTCCATGTTGCATATTCCAGGCGGGAATGTGGGCTTTCTGCCCCAGCCAGGACATGCTCACCCACCACTGCCCAGGGCAGTGCAGCGGAGGGCTGGCAGGCTCTGCATCGAGCCCGTGGGCCGGCTACGACAGGGGCTTGGGGGCTCAGGGTGCAGGTTGTCACACTGGGCACCCAGCTCCCACTGCAACCAGCATGTTTTGAGCATCTCCTAAAAAATCTGACTCCACGTGACCTCCCCTTTCCCTTCAAACCCTGACACCATCAGGCAGCGGACCTGCCTGGAGCTCCTTCATGCCTTGGAGCAATTCCACTGCAGCAGTGACGGCAGCCCTGATGGGGCATCCCTGGCAGGCGGCAGGGAAGGTGCCCACCCCCGGTGCTGTGCCACGCAGCATCGCTGGCTGCTGCATGGCCACCCTGGGGTGGTGGGCTCGGCTGAGCGCTGCCCTGCGGGCAGAGCAGGCAGCACTAGCAGCGACCTGTCCTCCCCAAGCAGGGACCATCAGCGGGACTGCACCTCTGACCACATACAATCCTGCTGTTTCTGTCATCGGCACAGCACCATTGCCGTATGGGACCCCCCGGTGCTCCCCAGGACCTCTCCAGCCACCAGGTCCATGGGATCCTACAGAGCTCGCCTGTTGGCAGGAGCACTGCAAAGCCCCCCTGGCTGGTTACGAGGCAGCCCACGCTTCAAGGCCCCTCTCTCTGGCTGTTCAAATTTCCATTTCATGAACAAATGAAGCATTTTATACTTTACGACTTCCCCACAATGGCAGTCATCCCATTTCACCTGTCTGGGACGAGAGATGATGGAGGGAGAACGAGAGAGCTGGGCTATTGGCAGCCAGTGCTGAGCACGCGGGAGGACACTTTCACATTCACTTAACTTGCATCTTTTATTAAGAAGAATAATAACTCTTAGGGCAGTAATAACAGGTCTTCTCTTCCATGGGGCTGTCGAAACAGGAGACAAGCTGGGCGGACCAGTACACAAGATGGGGAGCGCCCAGATGTGGCTTTAGCTGCCGCTGAGCCCCCCGTGCCCACCACGTCGGTGCAATTCGGGGATGCTGCCAGAGCGTGTGTGCAGCCCCGTGTTCTCCTCGGGCAGGAACTGCTGGTGTGGCATCTGTGCAAGGGGCTGCGATGCTCGGGGGGGGACAGGGTGAGCTGCCATTGCCATGGGAGTCTGTCTACGTGAGCTCCCGCAAGGACGTGGCAGGCCCCCATCCCACCCCGGCACTCGGCAGCTTGGGCAGCCCCCAGATGAAAACCTCCCTCAGCCTCTCCAGAGGGCACTTCAGCAGAGAGTGAGAAGCTGTAGTGCAGGGTCACTCACGGAAATGCCGCGTCCTTGGGTCAATTGCAGGGAATTATGTCTTCAGACCCCGTTATCCATCGGCCAACAAGCCCCCGGAGAGCCGTTGCGCGAGCAGCCAGGCTGGGAGCTCAGGGCTGGGGGGATTCCTGTTCGCTGCCACTGACATTCGCTGGCTTGTGGAGGAGGCTGGAGCACCGCAGCTCCAATAAAACCTGCAGCCACTGGAAAAATGCATGAAATGTTTTTCTTCTGAAGGAGGCAGCTTCACCAGTCTGAAGCACTTTGTGAGAGGTGGCAAATCCAGCCACGCTGGTGATTTCAAGCTGAAATGCATCACTCTAGTTTTTATTTTTGTTTGGAGATCTTAGGCATTATTTTTACCTGATTGAGAATAATTGATCTAAACAGCTGAGTAGTTGTCAACTTTGTTCAGAATTTCATTCTGCAGTGAACTTTGATATTCATTTTGACTTTGAAATGTTTGGTAATTTTCACCTTCTTTTTGAGGGTTTGCCCTGAATCTCACTGGGGAAAGTCTCTCGTCTCTGGGAGATCCCTCTGAGTGGAATACCAAAGGTCAGGTATCTCCGATAATCTCAGTGATGATTTAGTAATTGCTGTTGTAATAACAGGACCAAGGGGTTACAAGCAGGTTCATTGTATCAGAGGCTGCACAAATGCTCCAAATACAGGATCCTTTCTCCCAAAAGCCCTGCAGCCTGCTGAAGAAAGAGGGTTTTTTGCAGTTAATATTATGGGGTCATTTCTGCTGCATTTCAGAGGGTAACTAATACTACAGCATCACAACATAGCTCCAGCAACAGGAATCTGAAGAGCAAATGTGAATACAAGCAGTTCTAAAGGGATCTTGGAAAAGCAGCAAAACTGCCAGAGGAGATGATTCAAGTGTGCTTTCTTTCCTTTTCAGAAATGAGATTTTTAAATTCTCTAGTAATTTTAAAAGAAAATTAAAACTTCTGCAATATGCTTATTAGACCATGACTAGCAAAAGAAGATGAAGAACTTGAGATGTGGAGACAATGGATTCAGCCCCATGCTCAGTCATTTATTTTTGGCTAATTAAAACTGTAAGATTTTTCTCTTTATTATGTACTGTTGCCAAGTTCATTATTTGCTCACCCATAAATCATCTCCACTAGCCAAAGGTAAATTCCTTCTCTGTTGTGAGGCTGCCGTTAGTATGTGTCACAAACCCCACGTCTGCGGAGCTGCTCCTTCCGCCGGTGCCGTAGGAACTGCAGGACCCCCCGAGACCCTGTTGATTCTGCAGGAATTAGAGAAAGAACATGCAAAGCACTGCTCTTTTCCCTGCTTTGGCCTGCATCTCCCCAGCCTCTCTGAAGTTAGCATTCCTACCCAAGGTATTCAGGAACTGCCTGGTACGTTCTCTACCAGCTCCGCTGCCTGATTTACTGCGCTGCTGGCAATTTCACATTTAGGTGTGATGGAAAGTGCTGCGATGCCCAGAGCAGGCGAGGGTCCTTTCAGAGCTGGGTGAGCCATGGAGCAGGCGAGTTCCCTGGAGAGAGGGGTGGGAATGATGAGCAGACTCACCTTCACCTTTTCCCGACTTCCAACAAATCCGCTTGGTAGTAAAACCCAAAGCAAGAAAAGTACCAGAGGAAACCTGTGATGAAGGGGCAGAATCGCCTAAATCTTTCTCTGCAAACAACTCCCAGAAACATCAGCAGAGCTTTAAATGTTTCAAAAGGGTAGGACAGCTGTCATTCTGCAGAAATCCATGTTCCTCTCTCCTTCTTTCAGGTCCTTCTTCCACAAAGCTCTTTATGATCACCTGGGATTCAGAAGCAGGAGCGACATGAAGAGCTTTTGCCTTCTGCTGTGGAGTCACCATTCGGGAAACCCCAAGGAGCTCTGCACAAGGAGTAGCGAGGAATATCTAGTTTGTCCATGTAACATCATTCCTTGACACTGAAGCCTTCCTTTAGGCTGACATGGTGCCAACAAATTTACCAAAGTTTTTGTAACTAGCAAGTTATTGAGTGTCACTTTAGTACAGTGTATGTGGAAAATGCATGTAAGGTGCCAAGAATGCTGCATAGTCTTTAACTATTACATTAAGCATCTGCTGCTGCCATTTATGGATCAGATAGCATTTTACTCTTGAGATATTTGATTTTATTACCTTCTAGGGAGAGAGCCAAACAAGTGTTCTTATTGATTTGCACATTAAATATATTAGTAATAAAACAACATCTCTGTAAACCAATTGTAAAATCAATATTAATTGGTACCAAAATATCACAAGTAGTTGAATTACAATTAAAGAGGGTAGCTTCAAAGTCTCCCTACCAATCCAGAAGTGATGCACACCAAATGAGAGAGGGGCACCAAATCTGAGCAGAACAACAATGTTCAGAGCAATTAACAGCTGTTCCAAGTAAAATATGAAGAGATACTCAGATTCGTTTGAGGAGAGCAAGGGTCATTGAGATTCAATTCATGGATAGCAGTTCACTTTGTCTGCATGGGCACATGTTCAGCTGATTAAATCTTGTGGGAACAGATCCAAACCTTGCTTATGTCTTTGTCTACAGGACAGCTCTGGGGCTGCCGAGTCAGTTTGGGCAGAGCTGTGGAGTTGTGGATCTGATCCACTGCTGACAGGGTCCTAAAGCCCAAAGTGGAGCCTACAAAGCATGAGCGGTGGGAGCAAAGAGCTTCTTGGAGAGAGCAGAGCCTGAGAAATGTCCTCTGCACCCAACAGTGAAACTCTCTCACCTGGGTGA
>NW_010972648.1:560689-610325 GCF_000737465.1 Haliaeetus leucocephalus
GGGCGCCGAGCGCAGGAACGTGACGCCGGTGGCGACGTGCGGCCCGCGCGCGCGAGCACGTGCCGCCGGTAATGCTCCGCGCCGGGGCCACTGCGCCGCACCGAGCACAACCGGTGGCAACGGTGCCGCGGCATCTGCCCGGGCGGGACCCGCGGCCCCCCCCGTCCCTCCCTGCCTGCCCCGCCAGAGCCTCTCCGCCCTTCGCCGGGCCATATCTGCGCCGCAAATGAGTTTGGCGATCCGGTATTTACCGCATACATTTCCCCCAATTATTTCCCCCCTGAGCTCAGGGAGAGGAATTACAACTGACTCGGAGCGAGGAGATTGATGAGGCTCTGACTAACCCAGTAATTTTAACGGGGTCTCCTTTGACGTGCTGCCCACGCTGCTGACCGCTCCTCCGGGGACGCGGCGCCGCTGCCTCCCCCGGCACCGAGCGGGCTCCCCGGGGGTGCAGCAGTGCCCGCGTCCCGCACGTGCCCCAGCAGCTCCCCTCCAGACGGTGACCCTGCCTCTGTGCGAGGAGCCTGCTGTTCTCCACCGGCAAACCACGCCATTCCCTCCGGCTGGAATTGGGGCCGAGCGCCGCGGGGAGCACGGGTCCCTTCCCTGCCAGCACGATGGGAGGGGGCTGTGCGAGCCTGCCTGCTGCTGGGAGGAGATCGGTGTTTTTTAAAAGCGTGTTCGTAGTGCCCCGTTGCAAAAACTCCCCGGCAGATCCCCAAGGAAGTGATTTATGGATTTGAAAAGAGCGTGCCACCTCGCCTTCACACGCACCTATTCTCTCGGTGCCCTGCCTGGTGCCCCTCATCTGTAGAGTAACTTGGGAAAACCCAGGGAAAGACACAAACTGTTAAGATCACCGTCCCGAAGTTCTCTCTCTGAGGTGGTTTTGAAGATGGCAGGTTCCATCAGTCTGTTGGAAAATAGGAAACTTCAGAGTTTTGACCCTGACTGCGACTTGCAGGCTGGGTACCTTCCCGCTGGGAGGATGCTGCGCGGCCGGGCAGGGCTGCATGCCGGGGGGATCAAGCCCCCGCCTCAGTCTGGAGGAGCGCGGGTGCACGAGGGGCCTCCAAAAACAGCATCGAGAGCCACGCCTGTGCCGACCACATGAAAGCCTTCTCTTTGGGGGTTTTCTCCTTGGTTGTTTTGAATCTCTTTTCTCCGTTGCTCTTTTTAAACTTGTTTTTAATTTGTTATTCTCTTTGTGGGCCTCCTTTATTTTTATACTACTTTACCAAAAGTGCCTGGATTTTATTCCCATCTCAGCCTTATTAGCATTTTGGTCTTTGATCTCTTTTTAAAAGGATTTACACCACAGTTTTATTATTCAGTTTTCCAAAGTGCATTTTCACATAATCTACAGAAATGGCTGAGACAAGAAAACGTTACAGAAAAGAGAGCTGTTGCCTGCAAGGCTGATTAACTGGGGCAGGGGAAGGTGTTGTGGCGAGGACCTGCACAAGGCACCTTTCGCCTGTCCTGGAGGGCCTTTACAGCGACGCTGGTGCACAGCGAGGGGCGCGCCGGAGATGGCCGCCTGCCCGCCCGAGCAGGCAGAGTCTGGGCTGGGGAGGCATCGCCGTGGGACTGCAGCCTTCCGCGTTGACGGTGCTCTCCCAAGCATCCCACATCCCGACGCCTCTCCCCGCAGCACCCTCGGTGCCGGGCATCCGCTGCCACCTCCCCGACCGAGGACCAGGTTTGGACCGGGGCTGCCCGGCGTCCTCCACCCAAGTAGCACACCGCCTTCCACACTGCACAACCTTTAACGGCTCTTTGCTAGGAATCACTTTCTAATGAGCACAACAAAGTGATAACAATTAATGAGGAAGCAAAGCATTTATTTCTGAGCCCTAATTAACATTATCCCAAGCATTCTCTCAATGCTCTTTTGATGTCATAAAGCATGCTGGAACTATAAATGAGCTGTTCTCCCATTAACACTGCCATGCCCCCATCCCCTCCCTCTGTTACCCAGACATTAACCAAACCACTACATTCACAGAAGTTAAAGGCCGCATCTTTATTCACAACAAAACAAGATAAACAATCTGCAGGTGGATTGTGCTGTAATGTCCCAGCATGGAAAAAGATTAAAATACTGATGCCACAGCACTCGGATGGGGCACGTGGTGTGGACACGCTCACGGGCTCTTGCACCAGGTGGTGGGGTCATCCAGCCTCTATGAGCTTGCACGCAGAAGTGTGTCTCCACCATCTGAAGTTCACTTGAAGCCTGTTTTTGAATGGAGAAATAATTCCAGCCTCTTCCCAAGCCAAACCATTGCTATGAGGAGGCAAAGGTGCAGGTCTCCTTCCCTAACTCAGAAGTCCACTGAGTTCATGCCACATGGAAATCCCCCTTCGTGTCCAACACAGCCGCCTCCTCAGACACAGCCATTGCTCCCGGTCCTGGTTGCTCTCTGCCTGCTCTGCAGGAGCAAGCCTGCCCGGGTCGGGGCACACGCCACAGTGCAGCCGGTTCTGGGGCTTAATGAATCTCCGGTGTGATGCCCTCCTGCGGAGTGCTGTATGATATGTCCTACAGACTATGAAATACACTCCCGTGGTTACCTCCGGGATGCAAGCAGGATCCCAACAGCCTCCCGGATCCTTTGTTTTGAGGCTTTTGTGTTATGCTGGCACCAGAACAACACTGGGCTCTGAGGACGAGCCCTGCAGCCCAGGTGCAGGAAGGGATGAAGTCCTGCGTTATATAGCAAAGTGCCTCAGCAGCACCCGAGTTAACGTCCCTGCTTTCATGGGTCTGCAGCGGTGAAATTGCACGTTCCTCTCGGAATATGATATGGAGATGCACAATTTCCTGCCTTACATAATTCAAATCCATATCTGTTCCAGCACAACTTGCATTCGCCCTGCAAAAAGAAAACCTGCAGGTACATGCCAGGCTGTTACACGGAGATCAAGTCACTGCCAAGACCGATTGTGTTCAAATACAGTATCTCCCAAGTATTTATCTGTTTTATGTGACTTATCAGGTGCCAGTGAAACCTCTGTTCTTGACGGGGTAATGCAGGCTTGAAGGCAAAAGAAACCCTCTGGCTTATACCACATCCGTTACTAATCCACCGAGACGCATCACATCAATAATAATGCTGGAAAGGAAAGGAGCTCTCTCGGCAGCCCCTTCCTCTGCACACACACGCTCAAGCTGCTGAGCTCCAGGTACTCTCAGAGCAGGAACTGGTGGATAAAACTTCACTCCGGGTGGGAAGAGGTCCATCCCATATGACATGGGAGCCTGGGCTCAGCAGAAGGGAGCCGATGGGGAGGGAAGTCAATCCGCTTGGACTCGCGGCTGCTTTTACAAACCACCCTCTAACGGTGCTTTTACATGAGAGCTGCCGCTTTGACTATTCCCCCAGCGTACCTTAGCAAGGAGCCGTGCTGCAGCAGAAAAGTGCCTCTTCCTCACTATTTGGCTTAAGACTGGCATAATATCAGCATTTTAATGTGCCTCTTCCCAGGAGGGAGACGTGGGACAAGCCGTACCTGCTGCTGTGCAAACCGGCATCACCAGCCGAACTGGGAGCGTCAGGCAGCCGTGCGGTCCGGGGCTCAGCGCCATGCCGGCCGGGGGACAAGCCAAGGCCCTCGGCCCACAACAGCGTCCCCCAGCCGCTGCCCGCAGCCCTCCCTTCCCGTGCCAACCCCCCGGGGAGCCCCGCATGCTGCTGGCACCCCTAAAACCTCACCGCCTGCGGAACGGAGGGCACCAGCACTCAGGCATTTAGGAAAATGTTTTAATTTTGCAGAGGTTGAGCGGGGAGGAGAAAACTGATGATAATGCCTGTGCAAGCAGAGCTCATCTGAGCGTGTGAGAAGAGTTGCCCTGTGTCCCCGGACACCTGGAAAGCAGGGGACGCCCAAGAGCTCCCCATGCAAAAACAGCACCCTGCTCAAACCATTTATCATTAACTCCCATTTAAAAGAAGAAGGAAGCTGTGCAAACCATTAGGAAGATAATTGGTATCTCCTCTGTATTTCAATAAAAGCAAGGGACAAAATACCATGTATGTGAAATAACTACTTTAGGATAACAGCACCCGTCACCTTGACAACTCGGTCAGAGGTCTCGGCGCGGCGATGCCTGCTCAGTGAGGTGTGAGAAATAGAGGACGCCGGGGACAGGGGGAAGATACTTGTCTGACCAGCAGAGATGTGAGGACCACAACAGGCTGTTAGCTACAGGATTTCTAAACAGAAAGCAGCTTTCACGAGGAAACGTTAGAAAAATAACCCCTGCAGAGCCGGTGGAGCAGTGGTGTGAGCAGTCCCGGCTGAGCGCCCCGGTGCCAGCACCGGCTTGGCCGTGACACGCGGTCGCGGGAGAGCCCGCAGCCTCTGCTGGCAGAGAAACGGGGTCTCGAGCGGCACGGGGTGCCGGCATCTGAGATGGGGGTTCAGCCCATCCTGGGGCTGCGGGTTCCCCTCTGCTCCCTGTGCAGCGACCGCAGCAAGGGCACGAAGCGCCTCTTTTCCCTGGCCGAATGCCCCGCCGGGGCCAGGAGCAGCCGCGGCGTCGGGGCTCAGCTGGGGCTGGCGGGCGCAGGGTCTGGCCGCGGGCCGAGGCGATGGGGGAGGCACGGGTGCCCGCGCGGGGTGCACGCATCGCAGGGACGCGGCACCGCCAAACGCGCTCCCAAACACACCAACACGTAAAACAACATAATATTGAAAACAAAAGGTGACAGCGTAACATACTAATATGAACAGACATGAAATCAATGGGAATTTCTATTTAGGTAGGAAATCAATAGGAATTTCAAGGTAGGAAAAAAGGAAATTACTTACCTTTAATTTGAGCTCTCTTCAAGTCTGGTTGTCCATAGATCGGCGGCGGGAGCTCGCGGGGCTCACGCGGGGCTGGGGCAGCGGGAGTGCTGCGTGGGCTGATGGCGGTGGCACGTCCCCGGCCGCACCAGGGCCGCGCACCGCCCCACCGAGGTCCCTGCCCTGCCCCACGCTGGTGGAGATGGGCCCATGGCCCGAACCGTCCTGTCGGTCCTTGGCATCTCTGCCTGATGCACACACAGCAGGGCTTTGCCGGAGTCAGGCAGTGTCAAGCCGTGTGGCTGCAGAGGGGAGAGGGGTGTTGCAGAAACACCTCGGGCGCTGCAGGGTTGCAAAGGCAGCGCCTACAGCGACACGGGCAAGGCAGCCCGAGGCTGTGCAGTGGCAGTCCTGAGCTTCAATTTCTAGTGTCCTAATCCAGCAACGACAGCGCTTCCATGGCAGCATTTGCAAAACAGGCCATTCTTGGGAAGAAAAAAGTCAATGCAAGGCAACTGGGATATGGTAGTTCAGCCCTTATCCTGCAAGACAATCATGCAGATGGGCTCACTGGTCCATGCAGAGCCCTTCTGATTTCAGCATGCCTTGGCTGAAGCTTCGAGCTCTGGCTGTGTGATGCTCTCAGAAAGATGAGGGCCTCAGTTTGAGACCCTTTGAATTGAAAGATGTTATGAAAGTGAGAGATTATTATTATTTTGTTAAAAGGAGAGCTAGCTGCATCTCAAACTCTGCCCCTTCAGTGACTGAAAATTAAAAGACTTCTAGAAGTAAGTATTAGTATTCCACAGAGGATCTTGAAATCACCTCCTGATGTGGTTGAAGGTGGAAACAATTTTAAGCCATTGTTTCCAGATATATTTGCATGCAGCAGCAAAGCCCGATGTACCAGCATTTTGCGTTTCACTCATTCATGAGTGCTAAAATGGTCTGCTGCATTTTAATTTAAACGTAATAGGAGGAATGTATGAGCTTTGGTAAAAAGTGGGCAAGATTGCCTTCGCCAAGTGAATGCAGAGCCTAAAATGCAGATGTATCTCTGGCTGTTGAAACAGAAGGCAGGATTCTGGAGCTCCCTGACTCTGTAGCTTTGGCTGCCATAAGTTCTTTCACGGCGTCCAAAGGTGCATTTCTTTTCCTCCCAGTTTGTAACAGCCCCCACAGCCAAGCAACGCCTCCCTTGGCAGCCCACCCCACCGAAGTCAGAGCAGAATAAGGGCAAAGTCCATCTGGCCCTGGATATTATTCCCAGGTTGTGTTTCCACTTTTCTGTAGTCATGGGCTGCTTGAAACGCACATTAACCCCAGGTATAAAGATGTTGATTGGTATAATCAACAAGGGGAGATATTTTCAACAGAATATGAACAAAAAATGAAAAATAACCAAGTACAAAGGATTTTCTTGGCAGTTCTCTTGGTCCTTTTGCCAAAGGTCCATATGATGCTCTCTCCCACCAAGGAGGTGTTAGAGACCTCCTGAGGGGATGGTATCTGGCAAAGTGCTTTAAAAAAAAAGCAGTAGTCAAGTGCAGGTTTGCAGTGCAGCCTGGCAGTTGTCCCAGCTTGGACCTCTGTTAGACTGAAAACCAACAACAAATCAGCTCCACTTGCTGAGGATACTAAATTGAGGTGAGCGCCGAATGAGCTAGCGACAGCAACAACAAAAATCCAAAGGATTTTATCATCTTTGTAGCAGAAGGGACATATGGTAAATAAAATTTAATGCTGCCAAATGGGGAGAGATGCACAATGACCTAAGAACCATAAAGCAGAGAGCAGCATGAATGGAAGTGAACTGGTACAAGAGGGAGGATACTGAAGATAAGGAAACAACTGAAATCATTATAAAAGCATCAAATGCATCCATGGATATTTACTGTGGTTGCAAAATAGCCACAGCCCTGGCAGAGCTGCCTGCATTGCTGGTCCAGTGCCACATGGAGATTTGCTCCTGCAGGCACTTATTGTTCCTGTCCCTTTGTCTCTCTCCCCCGTATGGATCTCGGGAGCTCCCTTCATTCCTGACTCCCCTCCCCTGGGACTGGAAGAGCTGATCTGACATGTCATCTCCTCCATTATAACGAGTCGGAGCTGAACGGCTCTCCCTGTGACAGAGTCCCCTGTATGAAGGGTAGGACTTTCCCCAGATTTCATTGCCTGGTTTTAGTCTGGACTTTCCAGTCCTCTCTTCTGGCTCCTTAACTCGACCCAGTCTCTCACTCTTCTGGGGCAGGAGGGCCATGTCCTCAGCCTAAATTGTGCTGGGGTTCAGAGACAGGCATGAGGCTTATGGACTTCTTTCACCTTTAATCAGTAACACCTTTTTTTTTCCTGCCATGGAAACTGCAGCCACCTTCACATTTCCCTGCAACACCATGCTTGTCCCTAATTAAGCTCTATTAATACTAATGAACAGGCTCACCATAGCCCATCACTTTAGTTCTTAATCTAATGCCATGTTGTGACACTTGTTCAATGATGATTTCAGCCCATGAATCAAATCACTATGGTTCAGCCCATATGCCCAGCTCCCTTCTCACGAGGGACCAGAGAGCAACCTAGTCCAGAAAACAGTAAAACTGGTTAAGGAGCTTTTAATTAAATAAAAAGTGAACCATGAGGCCCTGTTGTCCCAGTGCTAAGTTGCAGCTGTGGAAGGGGCTGGGGCAGAAGTCCTGCATCTCTGTCCTCCAGCCTGAGCAGACCAAGTCCTGCCCGCACGACCCAGACCTGAAAGCTGGCATGCGGATGTGCAGCCTGGGGATCTGGGGAGCATGTTAAAGGAAAAGGGGCACAGAAAAGGAGCAAAGAGTGACACTGTGAGGGAAGGTATCATCAATGCGGAAGCCCCAACAGTGCCTTCTTTCTTTTTTCCCCCCTCCGCAGCCCAGAACCTAATCCATTTATTCTGGGAGGAGAAGTCACTCCCGCACTCTGAGTACTGGCTCCTGGGCAGAATGTTTTGTGTAAGATTTGTAAACTCTGAAAAATATTTCCCCTTCAATCCCAAAGGTTTCATGGAAACAAAAATGTCTTCTCTTCCTGATGTGTTCCCATTGCTTGTCACTTAGTTTTGTAGGGTGATGCATGATTTAATTCTCTCCATACCTGCAGACAATTTGCAAACTTTCTGTTTTCCTCGGGTACCGGTTTCCCCTGTTGCAACGGGCCATAAAGCATTGTGTCTGTGCTGGATGCCGGACCGTAACCTCTGTTTCTGTTCTTTCTTTGATGCTGCTGAATTATTCAGGTGGGAGACTCCGCTGAACTCCAAAGGCTCAAATAAGAAACATAAAAGTTAGAAACTCCTAGGTTTTAAGAAGTACTGGAAGTGAAAAAAATATTTCAGCCAGGTTGATATATGTTTAAAATGCCTAAATATACTGCTGCACTGATCGATTTGAATTGTGTTGTCATGCTGGTTGGCAGAAAGAGATGAGATTTTTCAATATGTTAAAGTGTAAATGTTGTTAAAAACACAGTATTAGAAGATTAAGATTCTGACCCTTTACGTTCCAATGATCGTAAAAATAAGACTTCCAGCCCATTAAAGAACAGCTTGCCGAGGCATTACACTGAATCACTCCACCACAAGGATGTTATAACCCTGTTCTAGCTTATTCATAGGCATCTGCTTATGTGGCATCTACATCAAACTGTGAATGCAAATGTAAGTCTGAGGGCTTGGATGTGCTTTAATAAACCCTGCCAGGTTCCCCCTCCTCACCTCTGAGCTCCAGGAGAGAAAGCAGCTCCTGCAGCCGTAGGACATCTGCAGACTCTGTGGCCACGCAGCTACACCCCGTCACAGTGCCTGTCCCAGACCTTCCCGTCACAGTTTTTTCTCTCTTTCTTCATTCATCTTAAATTAACCTTGCTGGGTATTGGCTGCAGGGAGCATTCAAAATCTGGACAACTCAACGGAGAAAGCGCCATTGATTAAAGTTAATTAGGCCTTACATTTTAGAAGACCATAAGACAAGTAGCTGCTCTGCTGCATCTGCGGAGCTGTGGCCCCTCACGCAGTCAGCGCACGCAGCGTGGGGACCGCTGGGTCGCCTTGGGCACCGAGTCGGGGAAACGCTTATTTCCACCTAGATATTTAGATCATCGGGCTGGGCCGGGCCTCCCTCCCTCCCTCCCGAGGGGGGGCTGCCGGGTGTAGAAGAGATGCCCACCACCCCAAAGACCGTCCCAGTGCCGGGGACCGGCTTGTCCCCCCCCAGCCGAGTGCGTTGCAGGCTGCAGATGCAGGCTGGTCCCGGGATCCGTGCGCTGGGCTCATCTCACGCCATGGAGACCTGGAGACGAGCAGCCTCTGATCCTTCCAGCGGCGGCAATTATTTAATCTAACGGGAAGGATCCAAGCACTGGAACTTTTCAGAGAGATTTAATGTTTTATGACAGACCAAAATTGTGTAATGAAGAAGCCTGATTTTGTGTGTGGGAAGTTACTTAGAAATAAAACCTGTGCTGGTGCCTGGGGAGGCTGAGGCAGAGAGAGGAGGACCGGAGCCCCTCTCCCAGCCCGACCTTCCTCCCCTCCTGGGACAGCACTTCTCGCCCATCCCATCATCACCATCTCCAGGACACGGCCCTTGTAATGGCATCGCAGGGGACAGCAGGGATGGCGGGATGGCTCTCCAGCCAGGCTGAACCCCCAGTGCCCTCCTTAAGGACAGCCAGCGTTCACCACAGAAACATGCAGATTCTGGCTCTTATTTGAGGCAGGTTTGAAATAGCAGTGAAGGTTATTGAAAACATAACCAAAGCTCCTCCTTATTTCATTAAATACAAATGTGAGTGGGGTCATCAGTTTTTATAGGGGCTCGTAAAGCATCCCTCTTGTTCAAATAGGCTATCAAATCACCCAAGGCTTCTCTCCGTGAGGAGTGCAATAAAACCAGAGTTTCTTCTTTAAGAAACTCATCTCAACATCATAATAAAATAACCTTAAATAATACAGTATGGAACAGTTTTTCAATAACATAATTATAGGCTTCCATTTTTTTCCTGGCAGGTCATTTCTTGGTATCTATTTTGGATGCCATATTGCAGAGGGAGGGGGTAGGGAGGAATGCATGGGAGGATTTTGAAGCATGTCCTCAGGTCACAGCAGATCACCTTGCCTCTCCTTTGTGCGACACAGGGACGGAGAGGCCCGGGAAAGCCGGGCCGGCTGCTGCCCAGCCCCTCTGCAGAGCCGTAGCCTGCAGAGACAGGACAGCAGAAGCGAAGGTCAGCTCTGTGCTTACCAGGCTTCCCACGGGCTGTGGACCACGTTTCTCAGCACCACAAGCCCTGGAGCACACCCTCCTCTGAGCATGCTGGCTAGCACAGTGACAATCAAGATTTTAGATGATCTCGTGTCTGTGGAGGATGAAGGAGGAGGAACATCCATTGATGATGCAACCGTGGACAGGGCAGCAGGGGTTGGTATCATCCAAAGCCTTCACAGTCATCTTTGTCCTCGCTTCTGGGCGATGCGAAGCCTGGGGTCTGCCCATGGAACACGGCGTTCTCCTTCCTCCACCACAGGAAAGTGCAATTCCTGCAAGAGCGTGCACATTTTGCAGACAGATTAAAACATTTAGCGGCGTATCTTTTTTCTGCTTCCTTTTTTTACGTAATTGGTGGCTGACCCGCCTGTGCCATGGTGTGTCATTAGTCCCCCAGGAAATGGATTGCTGGGCAGAGAGTGGGTGGGCTGACCAAAGGGCAATGCAAATGGTGTTTATGTTTCAGACCTGTCACGTAACGGGATTTTAACCCTGTACTTATTTACCTAAGCTGTATCTCCCCTTTACTTGGAGTAACGGTCTGATTTTTAATATACAGGTGTCCACAGGGTGTTACTGATTCCACTTGGGAATTCTAGCTTCAATTTTAGGGATGGTGTATTATTTTTTGCATGCTTACATTTGAAGATTTATCCACAAATAATAATTACTAGATGTTTGCAAAAGCCTCTAAGTCTGAGCTACTTCAGGGCAACACACACAAAAAAATGAAACCAGGATGATGTAATTTTAAAGCCATCTCCTACATAAAAGTCACATGCCTGAGCATACTTATACACACACACTGTCCCACACACTGTACATTCATGTAAAAAAATCAATCCATGTACATCATCTGCACATGTTTGCAGATAATACAAGGTTGTGTTTAAAAAAAAGAAAGAAAGAAAAGCCTCAAGTGGCAGAGCAGTTAAGGAACTCCTAGGTGTTTTTAATAACATTGATCAGACCAAATGAAAAAAGCCAGAGCAGTGGGAGACAGGAGCAGCCAGCAGATGCTGACATTCTATCACAGCAGACACATATTGACTAGCGGTCTGAACAAGTCACTCACTCATCAGCGGCCAGCCTGATTGAGTTGCCTGCAGCCAGTAAATGAGCCTTCCATCCACTGTGGGTCGAAATGAACTGCAATCTTTTCAGACCTCGTTGTTGGCCAAATGAGAGATTTAAAACCCCGGAGGACTCCAAATGAATTTACCAAGGAGCCACAGTGACTAACAAAGCTACAATACATCAGAGCGTGGGGCACTGGGTATTACACTTACTGCTCGGTGATCAGCACTGGGTATTACACTCGCTGCTCGGTGATCAGCCTGCACTGAGCAATGCAGAGGTAACCAGATTAACCAATGCGAGGTGTGTAAACCTTTTATGGTTTCTTTAAGGATTTAAGATTTTGATGAGAAAACACTGCAAGTTTCCCAGGGGAAATTTGCTGTTATTGATTTAATGTTTGCTTGCATGCTACCTGTCAATTTTCCAAGAGCTTCAGCAACAAAATTCTTATTTGATATTTGACAGATCTCTTGCTAGTTTGCATGAGCAGAGCAGTGGTGTGCAGATAGCAAAAAGGAAAGAGAGGCAAAGGTGCCTCCTACATACACCCTTTTAACCAAGACCTAATCTCAGGCTAAAACTAATTCCAGGACCAACTGCAAGCTCCAAACTCTTCAGAGGATGGCTAGGGACAAATCGGACCAGCTGGATTGTCAGTCAGATGAGGAAGTTTCAATCTTGTTTACGGTCTGGTTTGATTAAACATTCTGCATTCATGCAAATGCAAGTGCATGCTAACACACTGTACATGGTCATGATGGAAGAGGGATTTCATTTACTCTTTCTCCTGACTTAGACCCAGATTAGAAATTTCAGGTTTCTCAGGTCCATTCTGGCATCCTAGAAGTGTGTTTGGTGTACTGAAATCAGAAATGTGAGAGGAACACACAACACTGTTGGTCTGAACCAAAGTTGTCAGAGAACCTCCAAAGAGTCAAATGTTGACCTGAATCCAGTGCAAAGACCACGGAGGGCATGAACCAAGAAATTAGTCTTCCCTTCCATGTTCCTTGCGAGTATGAGAAGGGCTTTCTCAGGGTTTCTCTGCTTTGAAGGACCCATCATGCCTAGGAGGAAGGCAGAGCACTCTTTTTCCAGCACCTGCCTTCTGGAGATCAGTGCTCTGCTCCCCCGGGCAGTGATTATTCCATTGCTAACATTTTCATGATAACAAATTGTTCACTAGTTGGGGAGACAAATGCAATGCTCTTTCCCTCTTACAGCTAATTCCTCCTCCTGTTCAGGTGCTGACCTGCTGTCTCCCTCGCTCGAGGAAAGCACGGTGTGTAATGATTCAGGCCAAACTCCGCTCCCCACTCTCCCTAGGTGCTCTCTCCTGGTCAGTGCACACCCCCAGCACCACACAGGTCTGTTGTTGGGTTACTTCATTCCAGCTGAACGTAGTAAAATAGTTTGTCATCTTCATTTTTTTTACTGTAGTGTCCGGGAGGAATATGCTCCAAAATGCCTTCAGGAAGAGCCTCTAATCTGGAAGAGTCATTTCTCCCTCTGCCTCTCACAGTATAGGAGCAACGCAGTGGCTGCTGGCTGGAAAATTAGCCCAGGGAACTCTCTCCTCTGTCTGTCTCTCACCTCATTAGACTAGTGAGAAAATGTAATTGTAAGTCTCTGAGGCTTTCTCCTCGCAGGCTGGTGGGAGATTGTGCTTCACAGGGGCTAGCGGAGAGCAAACCCAGCACCTGGGCTGTTAGCACTAGGCTTTAGCCGAGCCTTCCCACTGGAGTGATGCATCGTCCCCGGCAGCGCCCGCACGGTTTCCATCCATGAGCAAAGTGCAGGTGGGACCCCCTGCACCCCACCACGGCTGCCACCCCCTCCCCAGAGCAGCCGTCCCCATGCCACCTTCTGTCGTTAGGCAGAGACCCGCATCCCAGCGCAGGAGCTGCAGATGGAGGTGCCTGCCGGGACGGGCACAGCGTCACTGCTGGCTGCGAGAGGAAGGACCTTCTCCGTCGGGAGCGTTGGCGATGGGAGGACAAACACTGGCTGGAGGAGCAGCAGAAAGCAAGCTGCCTCTGGATCGGGCTGGCTGTCCCTTTGTGCTGAGAGATGCCTTGATCGCGAGCCCTGGCTGTGCCGCAGGCAGGGGCAGGCGGTGCTGGGCACCACGGGAGGCTGCAGCTGACCCCGCACAGGGCACCAGCGCACAGGACCCGCTGCTCGGCCGCGTGCCCACGGGCAATGCCTTCGGGGGCTTCCCGTCCGGGCAGGGGCAGCGTGGGGACGGTCGTGCTCTGCAGTCCTGGAGCCAGCCCTGTGCTGCTCTGGGAAGCGGAGAGGTGCCCGGGTTGCAGGGCTCCGCTGGCGGAGAAAGTGGCAAACTCTGCATTGCTCGTGTTGGTCATCGCCGGCTCCTCCACCGCCAGTCGCTCCTGGTGCTGCGATGCTCCTCCCAGCACAGACAGCGCAGGGGTTATAGGGAAATCAAAGTAACTCTGCAACACTGCCGCGTTCCTTAAATCTCAGTCTGTAGCACCAGTCCTGACCTCCTCTGATTGTTACGACCGTATCTTCTTTTTCTGGGCTATTCCACTCTACATTAATTTCCCTGCGTGCTTTACCAACCCTGTGATTGCTAATTGCAAGCACCAAACATTTGCTAGGAAGTAAAGCCACAAGTCCAAATAAAATGGAAACTCCCTGCACATGAAATCCAAAATAAAGAGGGATGTTATTTACACAAGACTCCTGACATGCGCACGTGTGTGTGTGTGTATTTGGCGAGGTTAACAAAGATTAATACACAGAGGCTGTTTTTGGTGTAGAATGGGAAATGCTGAGGCTGAGTCTACCAACCACTTCAGAAATAACATGTCTGCCTTGTATTTTAAGGCAGGAAGCAACGCCTCAGCTGAAATCACTTAAACAAAAAGATTGCAGTGAGGGGCATAATGCAAGAAAGTAATAAGGTTTAAAACAGGTCAGAGCCCTTTCCCTGCTCCACTGCTCCTGAGTGAGATGCATTATTTAATGGTCTTTGGTCACCGCTGATATACTGTTGATGAAATAGATGATTTTGTTCAAAAGAGCATTAGAGAAGAAATATACAATACTGCATTACATTCCGGCACAGTTCTCTCTCTGGTAAAAGCCGATAGATTGAAGGTTTTTCCTCTTGACAGGAAAGCAAAGCAGTTGAAATGAAAAGTCTTATGAAATGGCAAATACAAATGGTAATAATGCCACCATATTCAAAATTAAATTGTTGTAATTTCAGTTTCTGAGCATGGCAAAGTAATACAATATTCAGCACAGGCTTGGGGAGCAAAACCCTTTGGCAATAACGACACTGCCTCATGAGCTAACCAAACAATCTTTTATAAAAATGTAGAGTCTGATGGGTCTCTCCATCAACCATAAGAGCTGTTGTGTTGTGGATACCCCAGACATGGAGCGTATGGGCTGCAGTACAGCGCTTAACCTAGAGATGTCTCTCCTAAAAGAAAAAAATGCTTTAACTGTCCAAATATGTTGAATTAGAGATCGGATCAATGACAGTCCACAGCCAAACCTCGGTGGTATCAAGACAGAATAGCTGTCTCTCCCTTTTTGCTTTGCCTGTTTATTTCCAGGCATGGCTGCAAGAGTTCAGCATGGTGCTGGCTGCAAAGTCACACTGCAGAGCATCCACTGCGGCTAACAGCACAGCTAATGAGCACTAAGGTGCAATCAGGGCTGGATCGGGGCTGATCCCACCTCGTCTTCTGCTCAGTAAGTTTGCTGCACAAGGAGCCTCCCAGTCCCTGTAGCAAATGGGCACGTGCCTGCCTTTCCCACTCTTCTTGCCTCTCCAAGCCACTGCAAATAGCTCTCAGTATTGAATCTTTGTATTGCATCTGCACCATGTTTGAATAGCCTGCTGACCTTTCCAAGTAATGCCTCTTTTATAACCTTCATCTTCTGCCGGGGTTAACGCCATCCCTGTACTTACAGACCAAGAATTCAATGTGTAATGATAACATGGAGCCCAGCTTTCCAGCCATGCAATTATTCTCTCTGCGTCCCTGTTTACGCTGTGACTTTCATCGCGGTTAAATGCTGCTATTTTCTTTTGCCAGGCCCTGGGAGAGACTTGAGTTTGCCCTCGACAGGTTCAAGTCTCTTCTGCCAACAGAAAGATATTACAATGCATATAAATAACGTGTCTGTCTTAAGGCAGGCTTTTAGCTGGTGTGGACCTGGACCCTCGTTCACAGTGGCGCGGGCAGAGGGATGCTGCAGGGGCCAGCCCGGCCCCGGGCAGTGGGGCTGAGCGGGGGGCAGCCGCAGGGGGTGCGGAGCACGTCGACCCCTCCTCTGACACGGGGCAGTTTTGTGGCCTCGCCGCACTCCCCAGCGGATCGAGCCAGGGTCTGCGGGGCGCAGGGTCCCGGCTCTGGGGGAGGGCAGTAGCAGGTACTGCAGAGCAGCATATGGAAACTCGCCAGCAGCAATAACCTGTCCATGGGGAAATTCTGGAATGACACGATGGGCAGAGGGGGCACCCCGAAGCAGGACTAACCCTGGCTCGTCCTCTCTATCGCTGTATCCCCAGGTGGTGCATCGGTAAAATCGGTAGCGATGTGATCAGCAAACACGGCTTCGGGCCAGGCTCCCCATGCCGGCAAGGTCCGAGGTCTAACGATGGAAGCCACCCTTGGATGGGCGCTCCCCGTGCCAGGCAGCCCGGCTCCACAGGCAGACATGCAAGCCATCCATTACGCAGTAATGGGGGGAATGCAGCAAAAATGGCAGTGAGGGAAAGGAATACATCACTGGTAATTATCTCTAACCAGAAATCTCCTCCACTGCTCCAAGCCCCATCATTCCAGCCCTATTCTAATAAAGTGACACCTTTTTAATTATGGTAAGGACAAATCTGAAATTCCGGTAAGTAATTAGCATACATAATTTGCCATCTCTGACACAATGTGACTTTATCACAGGCTACCTCAGTGCAAGGAAGAAGTGCAAGGCTGCTGTATATCCTGTTTTAATTTTAGAGAAACCCAAACTGTCCATTTATTTTTATTACAATGTATTTCTCAAGTAGTTGAGTGGACAGCACTGAGAGTGCTCCGAGAGTGCAAATAAACAGCAGCAGCCTTGGAATGTTAAATTTAAGGGTTGTTTTCAAGAACAGGACACTTAATTTAACAATAAACTATGTTTTTATGTACCTCCATGATACCCACTGTTACCGAGAGTACAAGCTAGCTGGGCCCATTTTTAGGTGCACGGGACCCACTGAGCCATTTAGCCTGGTTTATTTTCAATGAAAAGGAAATGCCCATCAAACTGGAAAACACTTTCACATTGCAATCAAATTATTTATTTGCCCTTCCAAAGGCTGCTTCCAGTTTTATTGTCTTTCTCAGTTCTCCCCTGCTATTTGCATGTGTGCTCCAAGGGTGGTGCTTGGTTGTGGTAATGGGCAGAATATTAAAACCTGTAAACTGTGGCTATGAGAGATTTTTCTTAAAGAATCGTAATCTTTTGCAGCAGTCGATGCACAATGTGGTAAGGTTCCTAGCTTCCCCGTGACTCCCAGGGCTAATATTCCTGCAGCTACTATATTTTTGAGAAATGTTTACTCTGGGCTAAATCATGAATATTTTAAATTTGAGCCCTGCTGTCCAGTTGTGATTAGTCAGATAAGCTGCATGGTTTTGTTTCTCCTTGACGAGTGGGCAACTGCTCCTAACCTAAGTGCTTGTTTATGAACACAAGCATTTGATATCAGATGTACTAAGACATGCAAAATAAACTCTGTTTTTCGGGCACACTTCTGTAGGTGTTTGTGCATGGCCCAGCACAAATACCCACCTTCCTTTGGAAGCTGCAGCGCCCGAGAAAACAGCAGCTGTTCGGGAAGAGGGAAACAAAACCTATCTGAAGGATTAAAAGCATGAACAAAGCTGAGCTACTTCAGCTTCTGAAACATCAGATGTCTGGTGCTCCCATCAGAGACCAACATCTTTATTCTGAAATGGAAACAGGAGATCGGTGCCGCTGGGGAGCGGGCGGGGGGAGCGGGGCCAGGCAGGTGTGCATGCCCGTTGGTGCACCGGTACCTCCGCGCTGCCGGTCCGGCACTGGCGAGCGGGACTGCCGGGAGGTGCTGGGCAGGAGCCTGCTTGGGCGCCGATGCTCATGTGGGCTGCGCAAACCTGCCCGGGCTTCACACGATGACCGAGCCCCGGGTTCGTGCTGTCTTCAGGCACGTCATGCAGTCAAAGTCAAACAAATAAATACGAGAGCCGTGTTGTACAGTGAGGTAGGAGAGGAGCTCTGCAAATAAGATAATGGCAAGCAGAAAGGGCTCTCCGTTCAGTGGGGAGATATGCCCTGCAGTCCACCAATACGCAGGCATGACCGCTGCCGATAATGCCATGTTACTCCGTGACTCTGACTATCCATCAAGATCTAGCAAAAAGAGCCATTTTGGTCTGGCAACATCTGTTTGCGTTAGTTTGAAAGCCGGGATAAAACATTCCTCATAAATAATTAAGTCATCAGGGCACACTCACAATGAGAGTGAATTGTCCTGCGATGCGGCCCCAGAGGATGGGCTGCTCCGAGGGCGAGGGGTCCCTGGCCGGGCAGAGGACCCCCAGGCAGCAGCAGCACTGGTGGGGGTGTTCCGGGGTGTCCGGGGAGGCAGAGGCCAGCTCTGCCCTGGGACTGCTGGAGGGCTGGGCTCGCCCCAGGCTCGCCCCTGCCACTGCAAGGGCTTCGAGCTCAGCAACTTAAACAGCCCTTTGAGACTGATCGGACATTTCTCATGAACAGTTCTTCATTCAGCTAATGAGTACTTTGGAGGTACAGCAAAAATAAATAAAATCCCAGACTGCTAATCTGTTGGGAAGTGGGCATGTCACGAGCCTTTGCAGAGCAGAGTTTGTAAGCGCGATGGAGATTTCACTTGCGCTTGGATGGTCTGGGCTGGATTAAACCGCAGTGTTTCTGTAGGCATGTGTTGGGTTCCCGTCACCCTGATGCAAGTGAGAAAGCAGATTCTAAACTTTTATTTTGGGAGGGTAACTCTCCTGCCTTGCTCAACACCTTTGGAGCAGACAGTAATATCAACACGGCTTAATTAATCAGTTCAATGTGATGTGACCACCTCAGGTAACTCAGGTATGGCACACCTCTGTGTTCATGCACATGTTGAAACTCTCCAAGGAGCCCTGCGGCTGGAGGGGCCAAAGACCTGTTGTAAAAGTTCCTACTAGTCTGGAAGAGGGCAGGACACTTCCCTTTCTGAAATTTTGAAATATATTTTGGAGCAAATGATCAGAATTGAAATGTCAACTATTTTAGATTCCAAATAACATCCAAAATGAAACATTTTCAGAATTTTCTTTACATCAGCAGTGCAAAGGTAAGCTTTTGCCCCAAGATGGGACACTAAATATTACAGTTTCCATGGCAGGGTTAGCTGTCCTGCTTACAGTGTTGGCAGACACTCGGGGTGATGGCACCTGAACCGAGCACCGTCCTCGGTCTTCCTCACTGATCCCGAGCATCCCTCACCCCTGCCCTCGCCTCACCCAAACCTCCTCTGGTGGCACGCTGGGGAAACGCTGCACTGGTCCTCCCGTGCCGCCCCCGCCTGCCGCGCAGCCCTCCCGAGCCCACCGCTGTCCTGCCACGTGGCGCGTGGCTCCAGATTTGTCTTTTCTTGTCTGCATTAGCAAAAGGGAGATGCATTAATAAGGCAGGGGAAGCAGGTTCAGTGGCAGCCCTCTCTCTGCTTGAGAAGGAGTGATTGCTGCGCAGATCGCTGGGAGGCAGGAGGATATAACCCTAATGTCTGCACCTCAGGACATGCCATTAAAAAGGCATCTGCGCTGACACAGATCTGTTGTTTATCAATAACCTGACAAGCGTTTCCCCTGCAGCATAGAAACACCTACATGATACGGTGGATAACCGATGGGAGCGGTCCTTGCCGGCTGCCCCACCAGCCACATGCCGGCAGTGCCCAGCCCTTGCCCAGACCTGCCGGGAGACATGCGGGCAGCGCAGGCAGGGCGATGTGAACGAGCTGCCCGTGCACTCGTGGGAGCTGGTGAAATGGCAGCAAAGGCGCACAGCTGAGAAATGAACAGGGTGGGAGGGATGTAAAAAAATGCCAATGTTTGATCTTGCCTATTTACAGTTCAATGCTTCTTTTAGGGAATTTTCTGGCCTTTTATGTCAAAGAGAACTTCTACGTGTAAAAACTGACCTGAATCAAAAGCAAAAGGTGGTGAATTTATCAAACCCAAACACTTGCAGACTGACAAAAACACGATTTCCTGTCTAGTTTTGTCCTTTTTCTTCGTACATCCCCCAAATAATTTTTTTTATTTGACCAGAAGTGGTTTTTCCCAACTTTCCAGCTTTTTCCAAACTGGAAGAGCTGTATGCTTTCAGATGGGCAGTGCAGGAAGAGCGCTTGCCTGGCGCAGAACTTGCCCCACGTGCCGCACCAGTGTCCCTCTGCACTTCCCACAGGACGGGCTGCCATGGCAGATCACGCTCGCCATCCCACCTCCTCCCATCCTCGTTTCCTAATTCCTACAGTGCAAAACTCCTCAGAGTGAGAACAGCGGCCGCTTCGAAGAGTCTGAAAACATCACTGCATCCCTTGCCAGTTAGCAGCCCTCACCTCCACCTCAGTATGGCACAAAACCACATAAAATTTCTCAGACTCACTTCGTGGCCGTTGTTACGTCCCCTCATTCCTACTGCTGGTGCCTCCTCCGCTCACCCTCTGTGTCCCGCCGGGGCTGGGGCTGCTCGCATGGTGTTGCCTTCTGTCCAATACACAAATGAATCAGCACTGCCTTAGAACTTCAAATTACATGTAGCTTTAGTTAATTAAATGTAAAATCATTGGAATAAAATTATCCTTTCATTAGAAATTAACTCACTGCTTAAGACTTCAATAATTACTTTTTTCTTCCCAAACCACATACAAAATGGTCAGTTAAACAGTATGTAAAAAAAAAAGTTTAATGACTGCATAGCAATCAAGATTACTATTATTTAAGCACAAGCTATTAACATGTGCAATGAGGTATTAGCTAATAAATTATCTTTATAAAATTAAATTGTAATTTTATCACAAATTTTACAGAGGTTATGGTTTTTAATGGCTGTATTTAGTTGTGGCGCTGAGCATGCTGCTTTCATTCATTACTTCATTAACACTTTGCATTTATACTCTTTCTTATTATTATTTTAATTTAGGAACAGGCTTAATTGATTTATTTCTTGTCTCTGTGGGGAGCCACTTGGTCTCTGCCATTGCACAAGGGCCGGGTGTCCACCACCGACCCGAGCCCGAGGACAGGTCGTGCCCTCGCTTTGCTTTCATACAGAGCGGAGCGCTGGGACGCTACAGGGAACTCACCCCAGCCCCAGCCCTCGCGAGCCATGAGTCACCCAGCCTGGGTGCGCAGCACGGCGAGCGCAGGGACAGAGGATAAGCCCCCCTCGGATACCCTTGCACCGCAGAAGCACCCGGTGCTGCTCGTCCGGGCTCTGCAGCCTCGGCGAGCGTCTCGGAGACGGGAGCGCGTGGAGCCCCGCGCCCACTGGTCCTCGGCTCGCGCATCCCGCCCCGCAGGGTTTCACGCCTGTGTTTATGGAAGAAGAAGTCACGAGGAAAGGTTTCAGGCCTTCTGCCGGCATTCGGAAGTGGAATCGCACTTTGCGGTGTGCCGCTGCGTCCTCGTGCCGTGTCTGGTCCTCCACCCCGCGGCGGGTGCGCCGGTGCCCTTGTGCCGACGTCAGGCGGCGTGGCAGGCGAGAAGGACCCCGGCAGAGCGGGGGTCCCCTGACCCCCTGACGTCCCGGGCTCCCCTGACGTCCCGGGCTCGCCGGCTCCGCTTCACGGCCAGAGCCGTCCCTCCGCTCCAGTGCGAGAGGGCCGGGAGCGGCGCCGGGAGCGACGGCAGCCGCGGCACACGCCGGTTATAAACTTCCTCCGCGAGTTCCTGGCAGACAGATATCCTTGAGACTCACCTCCATCTCCCGCTCAGGTCACAGGGAGATTTAGAGATGGGGAGCTGTAGTTAAGGTCCAGATCTGCTATCTGAACTTGAGTGATGGAGGACACATTCCCGGGACATGTTTATTGTCACCCGGCGGCCTGCAATCCCGCTCTCACGGAGCCACCTCCATTCCCCGTATAATTCATGGTCTGACTCCGTGGTGGAGTGACTGATAAGGCCTTCACGCCGGGCTTGCCGGCCACATGTCTCAAGGAGACTCCAGAGGAGCTTCGGCACAATATAAATGTGGCTCCGTGTCAGCCTCAAACCCCTGGAAAATTCCCCGTCTCGGGAGTGCAGCATTTTAAGTAATAAAACCATAGAGAGATTACAACAAAATGTGACAGGAATTTATAGCCCTCTGCATGAACCTTTTACCTTAAGATGGAACAAAGTTGAGGGAAAAAAATTGCGTGGTTCACTTAGGTAACCTTTCCAACAAGCTCTCCTCAGCTCCTGGCCCCACATTCCTCTTTGCTGATTTAATAGCAGGAAAAAACCAGCCTTACTGAAAGCAGGGAGCTGGGGAAGCTGGCGGTGCACCACGCTTTTGTTGCTTTAACCCTCGCCGCTTCCTCCCTGCCTGACGGACAGCAATTCCAGAGCAAAACCAAGGCACTGCCGGGCTCTTGCCAGACCCTGAAGTTGTACGGAAAGCTGTTTTTAACCCCCTGCTCCTCGCTCCGGCTGGGAGGTGGCCGTCAGGCTGTGAAACCAGCCCGCAGCCAGGGCAGGCTGGCTTACAGGGAGGGAAGGTGAGGGGTTTCTTTTTCCTTTTATTTTATTTTCCCTTGAGAGACACCAAAGATCCTATAGCAGCTATAATTTCTAATGAAAATAGGGGCTAAGCAAGGGCTTCTGTGCATACCCATACCCTAATGACACGGCCTATGCCTCTAAGTGCTGTGTCCCTTCGTACTGGGAGGTGTGTATTTTTATTGCCCATGAAAGGGTCATGTAGCATAGCTAAGCAGATTCCTGGCTCTCCCTGATACTGGATTTACTGCCACTTTCAGCAATAAAGAGTGGAATTAATCCTGAGTTTACTAATCCAAAGAGTAAACAATATCCAGTGGAGACACTCAGGCAAGATAAATGCAAGGGAGTTAAAAGCAAACGGAGTGAAATCATTCTGCTCCAAGCTAAGGAGTCATTTGAGGAGCATGAAGCCTCCACATACAGTATTATCAAATTGTTAATAAATGTTTCCAAAGTCTGTAATACTGGGAAGCTTTTCTTTCCAATTCATCACGATAGGGGATTTTATATATGAAGCATGCTCTGTGCTGGGCAGTAATTTCATATCATACAATCTGTCAGTTAAGGTAGTATTAGTTGGAAGGACTGATCATAGCTGCTGATACTAGTTTAAGACTTAGGAGACTCATTTCCTGTTGTTTATGTAAAGCACTTAACTTTTTAAAATTCCCTGATATGGCCTATGGAAATAAATAAACTCTAAGACAGTTTCTCCTCAAATGTTCCAACACTTTACAAATTATTTATACCATATTTGCAAAAACCAGGGAAGACACACCAACCGTTGCAGTGCCTCTGCTCTCAGATCAGGCACCCCGTCATAAACAGTTTATAAACAGTTCTGTAACGTCCGGGCTGCACGTACTGTATCATCGCTGGCTTATTAAGCAGTTTCAACTGCTCAGTCCCCACAGGAATCTCAATTACTTTTAATTCACAGTTGTCCATCACAGAATTTTGCCGAAGGCTGCCCAGCCCCTGCCTCCCAAGGGGAGGCTCCTGTGGCGCCTGCGACCAGTGCGGCCAGCAAACCCCCTTGGAGGTGCCCAGTACATCGCCGCTGTGCCCCGTCCATCCGCGGCTCCCTGCACGATCCCTCCCATCGTTCGGTGTCCCATAGCTCCGGCCCCCACCGCCTAAGGACTCTGCCAGGGCCCAAACACCCCTTTCTGCCCAAAGACTTCCCAGGCGCGAGGTGGCTGCCTCGGGACCCCAGGCTGGCTGGGGCAGGGAATCGGAGCGGCCGCTTGCACGGCGCGGGGACCTGGCGTGTCGGGAATGGCAGACGTGGCCATCTCTGTGAAGGGCGACCGGCCCCAGACCAGGCTGAGCACACGGCCGGGGAGCGTTGCTCCGTCCGAGGGCTTCTAGGTGCTGTGAGAGCACTACGTTGCTCCCAGGACAAATCCTGTCCATGCTGAAAAGCAGCAGCATGAGATATTGCGTGCCGTCCCCCATCATGTTGTAAAACTTGGAGCCAAATCTCAGGGGACAAATGAAGGTTGACTATGCCAAAGGGTGCGTTTGTCTGTTGTTTATTAAATGCTGAACGCCAGAGCTGTGCACAGCATTAGACAGTACTTGCATTGCAACAAAAGGGCAAAACTCCCCCAAGAATAAAGGGAGAAGGAGGCACACAATCCTGCAAGGTGCATGCCTCGAGGTATAATAAAATAAGACAAAATAATCGGTCCTGCTAGTTCTGTAAAGAGAGAGACTATGCACTAACTGAGCATGGAAGTGAAATCATGTCTCAGCCCTAGGAAAGAGCTGAGGGTCTTTAGAAGCACAGTGAGGATAGAACTGCTGCCTGTTTAAATGAAGTGAGAACTTTTGTCTCCAGTGCAAAAAACCCAACACCTTCAACAGCACTGCATTCCCATACAGTATTTCTGTACAGTATTTTATGTTAGCTTGAGTCACTGCTGTGCTTGTTAAATAATTAAAGGCAGTGAATGTGTTATTTACTGTCCATTTAGTGCATCAGACCCATAGCTTCACTTTGATTTTTGGTCCAGAAGGAACTGTGACATGGCCCTGGAGAATACTTCCACAGCGTTAATTAGTGTGGCACAGTACAAACCTGCATCACTGTTTTTATTTGCGAGCCAGAAATAGTATTTGATTGTTAATTTTATTGGTTAATAATTTTTTAAAATATTAATTTATGTTTTCATAGACAGTGTTTTATAGCTACCAGATACGGCAGAGTAGTCTGACTGGTTTCAGGGACCATTTTAATAGCAGCACCTACTTGCCTTCTCCACATATAAATCAACTGGAGTAACACAAGAATGCACCAAACTGGGCTGGGGAATACTTCAGAGAGCAGCTGGTCAGTAGGTAGGATGGACAGACGCACTGGCCACTCTTGTCCCGCGGTCCATCAGGAACCATGAGGACTGCTGTCCTGCTGCCGGGTGGTGGCCTGTGGGCCCCCCCGTGCTCTGTCACTGCAGGCTGTGGGCCCCCAAACTGGAAATTCTTTGTTGCCTGACCTACATCTACAACCCTATTTTCATAATCAGGATTGAGACCAACTTCTTTTTGATCTCGAAATGTGGCAGAAAATGGAAAGGGTGAGAAAAAAAATCCTGATGAATGAAAACTTCTTCCTATAGAAGAATGTTTTCATTTGTCATACTCATACAAGAATAAGTTGGTTCGGTAAAGAAAAGAGTACAAATTATCAGCCCTTCAAAGCTTTCCCATTTAACCACTTTATTGCAATACAACTGCCCATAACATTTGCTTTTAAAGCCCATGATGCTGAGTGTAGTTATTACATTGCATACATAAAAGATGTTTACAATTTTTTATATATATGTAAAATGTTGATCCCCTGGGCCACATTGATTTGTGCTGGCTTCACGGCTGGGTTGGTGCGGGAATTTCCCAAAGAGATGTGATTAGGCTGCAGGGAACTTTCATTCTTTTTTCCTTTTTTAATCTCCTGCTTACCAATTTAAAGGGCCTATCTCGTATTCCATTTACGTCAAAATTTCCAGGCGGTATTGGGGTATTCTGAGCTTGGGAGCACACGGCACACGCAGGCTCACACGCTTCATTTTCAACACGCATTCTGTCTGTAGATGAAGTTGGGTTGATTTATTAGTTCTTGGTTGTTTCTATAGTTGAAAACAGAATCGGGACAAACGCATTAATTAGCACCCTGCCTGCAGCGGCAGAGATGCGGGCAGGGGGAACCAGGGCTCTGTGGCACAGGGGCAGGCGCAGGCTGCGGGGGGGACGGTACGGCCGGGAGGGCAGAGCTCTGAGCTGGATGCTGCCGGTTTGTCCCCTCTTAGCAGTGACCTTCACTGCTCTTTGCGATTATCTTTCTTCTCTTGTCCTCAGAAGTTGCTCTGGGAACTGCCCAAACTTCTCCCTTTGCCTTGACAGGGACATAAGCAACATCTCCAGCTGATGCCCATGAGCGGTCTCAGCGGTGTCCTGGCACCGCGTTGGCCGGCAGAGACCTCCCACCACAAATACCCCTGCAAGCACAGCGCTGCAAGGATCGGTCACTGGTTCCTTGTTCCCTGTGCTGTATTGGTAAGTAGAGTGCTGGAAAGGTTTAAGCCTGCAGAGAATTTCGTAAGAAGTTTCTCTTTTTGTAAAGCAGAGACATAAGCAACTGAGGACAAATAATTTCCCAGTAATTTGTTTTATAATGAACAGCAGGTTGTAATTAAGATGGTATTCATTTTAAAGAAATTAACTGTTCTCCAACAGAGAAGAAAAAAAGTGTTTTATAGTTTCACTGTTCAAACTTTGACAAGCTAATCTTTAGAGTAAAATAATAATAGGGAAAAATGTTAAGAGATTTCTCAAAAAAGCTCATGGAAAAATGAACAAGCTCCAAGGAAGTGGAAAGTATCCAAAGTTTAAATGGTGGGTCTGTAGAGGGGACCTGAATAGGTCTGGGTGGAAAAAGGAAGGCAACCTGCAGGGTGCTTGCTTCTTCCAGCCCTTCAAGGGAGTATTTTCACACCCTGCTCCATCCCAGTGATGCAGGTGCAGTTATGTCAATTAGCTGTTCTGGGGATTGCAGTATATGTGTGTATATAAGAAGACAAATCAACAGTTTATTTACATAGTCACTGTGTCTCATCCTAGAGCTGATTGGGGAGAAAATAAAAGGCCACATATTTAGATATTCACTGCATTTAAGAAAAAAAATTAATACAGCAGCAACATTTGCACTGTTTTTCCTTTCTGGAAGGAGAGCAGAGGGGTTTTATCTGTATATTATACATTTTTAAAAGACTCTAAGTGTAATCCAGGATATTAGACACTATTCAGCTTTGCACAGGTATCTGGCAAAATGGTTTAAACATTTATTAAATATAGAATGATAAAATACCTTGAAGATCACATCCAATCAACACAGTTTCTGCTGTGGAAAATCATGTCTCATTAATCTGTTAGAATACTTTGAACCTACCAATATATAAATGGATAAAAGAGAATATCTTGACATATTTTTAGACTTTCAAAAGGCTTTTAATGAGGTCTTCCCACAGGATTTCTTAGGAAACAAGATAAAAATGGGGGTAAGAGATACAGTAGCATTATGAATCAATAAGATGGACTAAGAGGAAGGAAACAAAAGTGGTAGATAGTCTTTTATTAATCAATGTAAAGGGTCACTAGCAGTGTGCTACATGGTTACACACTCAATCTAATGGCATTAATATATTAATTACTGACCTGGAAAAGGAAACAGTTGTATAGATTAGTTAAATTCAGAAAAGATGAAAGAAATTCAGAAATTTGACCAAGGCAGAAGAATGAATGACGTGATAGCTAGTGAAGGTTGATGTTGATAAATAGGAATGCTCTAAAACCCAGAACTTCCCCAGCATATAACTGGTCGATTTGGAAAGCTGGTCATTGCTGAGACCTTGAACAACACGCCTTCAAAGCCAAATGGCAAACAAGAGGTCAGGGGCTCAGAGGAACGGGGATGAGAAGAGCATAGGAAATACTGCAATAGCTGTCTATGACTATCTGGTATGCCTCCTCTCTGGATACGGTGTGCAGTGCGTGTCTCAAAAAGATACTGCGGACTTGGACTGAGCTCAGAAAGCAAAGAGGCAGATGACCCAGGGCCTTGGGAACTTGGTCTGAAGAGTGTGAAACGGTTGTGGGTGTCACCAGGACACGGTAAAACAGGGGCTGCTCTCGCTCCCCTCCCCAGCACAGGAACAAGGGGACACGGATGGGAGTTCAAAGACAGAAATTCAAAATATAAGGAATGACATTCTCACATGAGGTGGAGTGGTGCTCCTTGCAGAGAAGACCACGAGAGGCCTAAGCTAAATATTGGTGGCCAAGAGAAACCTGTGGTGAGGGGAACCCCTGTATATCTGACAGTGAAAAATCAGTCCTGTGTTATCTAAGAAGGGATTGCTTTGGGCAAGGGGAGGCTGTTGCAGTGGTGCTTGAACACTATGGCTCCAAGTATGCAAAATCATACACTAACTGTGCAAACACCATCACGGGCAATTTATCCATACATTTTAGGATTTATAAAGCTTAGTGCTGCGTGTTCAGTTTTCTAGACAGTTTCTCTTATTGCTGTTCTGGAAATCCATTCCAATTAGATACCAATATTTGGGCTTCCAGTCCAAGCAGTGGGATGCAGTGCAGAGAGGTGACACTGAGTGGTCCCTGCAGGTGCAGTTTTATAAGCATGGCTTACCTCCACAGGCATTTTATAATAATCATACTTCTCATGAAGCTCTAGTATCAGTGCCTTCAAATTAGATCTCAGCACTTAAAAAAAAAATAAAAAATAAATAAAAAAAGGTAAAAGGAGGAAAATCAATGGGCTCTCAGTGCAAACCCCAGTTCCTCCTTACTTGCACTGTTGCACGCACTGCCCTTTCCTCGTGCCCTTGCCTGTGGTGCCCAGGCAGGCTCCAGTCCCCGGGGGCCAGGTCTGGCTGGGCACCAGCTCCTGCTGCAGTGTGGGGCTGGGGGTGCAGGCAGGGTCCCAGGACACGGCAGCCTTTTGGAGGCACTATGGGAAGAAAAGCTGGCAGCGAGGGGCCGAGCACATGCCTGGGTTTCGCTCCGCTCTTCTAAATCACCATGTTAGCAGAGCGGGCGCCAGCCCTGCTGTCCTTCACTGCTCCCGTGCAATAGCAGCGGGTTGCATGGACGGACGGAATGTGTCGTGGGGGACGGCAGCTTTTTGCCCTTCTGCAACACAGCTGTGGCTGTTCGGGGAGCGCACCACGGCAGTACCTGCAGCTCACAGGAACCGTATGCCTGGTACCAAACCCAGTGTCCTGGAGGGGCCTCGCTGCAAAGGGCTGCTGCATTTGAAGAGCTCGGGCAGCTTAATTGTCTTGTTAAATATAAATGGGCTGGTGATTTCTTAAAACTGGAAGAGTCTGGAAAGCCATTGTGAGGAGGATAATACCAGTGGTATTTAAAAATTAAAATCTGCTGTGGCCAATCATAGCAGCAGCAGCATTTGTCCTTTGGAGTCTGACTTTGATAGTCACTCATGGATGCTATAAACACAGAGGCTATGCTTGCAGCTAAGCAATAAAGTGACTGGTGCATTTCTTTTTACTTTATACACCACTGTATTGATTTTGTAGTTTATTTTTTCTTGGAGGAGAAACTAAGGTATTGCAATTTCATTTAGGTACTGCATTATAATTTCCCTGATGATTTTGTCAAATGTTCCTGAAGGAGAACACCTTCTCACAGTGAACAGGATTCAAAGACACAGAGCTGCCTAATCCATACCTAATTGGATGAAATTGTTATGCACTTTCCCTCCTTTTGGAGTTTTTTTCAGAGTTCCTGGTTCCTTAGGGATCCTAAAAGCCACTGAAGAGGTTATTATAGTATGTCCTCAGGGATGTTTAATACCCTAGCCCTGTTCAGACATGCAAATAATCTAATTCAAAAGCTTCCTAATTAGCAAGCCAGCTACAGTTCTGGATAAGGGAGGAGAGAGAGAGAGAGATCTAAAAGGACTGTGCTTTTTCCTTTTATAGGCTGCTATTGTGCAAAAGGCAGCATAATGGATAAAAAGTAATTGTTCTGATTTTAATTGCAATCCACTATTTATAGTTTTGTTCTGTCATCTGAATAATGAGGGGATTTTGTTCATACAGCTTGCACTAAACACGCTGCAACTTAGTTTACACAGAATGCAGCATGCGCCTGGCGTTTCCTCTTGGAAGCACAATCTTACATAGCAGAGATGGTCCAAGTAAAAGATGTTAAGCTCGTTAATGAATTAGCCATTTAATTAACATAATTAGGGATAATTATTTTCTTTTAATCTATTGCCAATTTTAGGACAATTAAACTAAACAATGGTGAAGCAGATCACAGAGGGTCCTCTGCAATCCTAGTAAATGCTCTTGCCCTAAATAAAACATTATTAAATATTAGGGATGTGAAGGTGGACGAACATGAGGGCGGGCTCCTGGCTCACCTCCATGGTCCTGATGCAGAGACATGACAGCCTGTCACCCCCGCCTCTGTCGAGGAGGTCCCTGATCACTACAGAAGGCTTCTCCTCCTGGGATGGGTGGCAGTGGGACCGTCCCCACGAGTGCAAGCCTACCTCACTGAGCGCGGACTGCTAGGAGGCAGACCTTCCGCCGGCTCCTCTTCTTGCTGTTGTTGTAAGCTCTGCATCCAGGCTGGTGCTGCACTGAATTGCGTTGCGACGTCCAGACGAAGATTAAATTTACAAAGACCTTGTCAGTCAGCTGGTATAAAAGCACCCAGGTACCTGCATTCTTTACGTATGAAATGTAGTGAAACCTAAACACAAGGCTGACGCCAAGCCTGTATCTGTGTGGAGCAGGCATGTCTGCGATGCAGGAGTAGCACAAAGGCTGCAAGATCCCGGGCTGGCGGCTCCCCAGGCAGCTGCAGCTCTGCCCTGTGAGGGGCAGGACCCCCATCCCTGCGCCTTTGGCTGCTGCTGCACTAAATGCAGCCGCTGGCAGCAGGAAGAGGAGAGGCTTCAGGTGCGATGTGTGCTTGGGGGAGCAGGAGAGAAGGGGGGCTTTTGCGAAGAGATGGTGCTGACCCGGCGGCAGCACGAGGGGAGAGGCTGGCCCTGGTTTTACCCTGCCCACTGCCACCACCCGGGTGTCCGAGCTGCTGCCCAGTGCCCCGGGCAGCACAGGCTGTCGCTGTGCTCCAGTGTCCTTCTGCACGCTGGCAGATCTCCTGAGCAAGGCTGGTGAAGGGCTTGGATAATTCCTTCTGCCAAATACAAATATTTATTATGAGGCAACAAAGTATTTCTTGGTGTTGGGGCTTTATTCTCCTAATAGAAAAAAACAAAACAAAACAAACCAGATGACCCCTGTGTCGTCCCCCGTGTCCCGTCCCCCCCCCGCCCCCCCCCAAAAAAGCCTTGCTGGAAAGAGTGATGTCTGAATAACTCTGAATGACAAGAAAAATTTACAGGTTTTTTTAATAGTGGACTGCATTAGGCAACTTACATGTGGGTCTAACTACAAGATCTGTCTATAATGTGCCTGAAGTTCAGTAGCTTCCTTTTTCCTCTAATGCCTTCTTAGGAGCATTCTAAGTGCCTTCCCCCCCCCCCCAAAAAAAAAAAAAGTTATAAAGTCTGAACCTACTCCACTGCCTAATAAACCTCAAGTGCCCAGGCTTATTAAAGCCTTCCTCTAACTGCAGTCAGAGGACTGAAAGAACACCATGTGCCACAGCAGCCACCCCAGCAGGAAAGGCTGCAGCAGGGGACAGGATGGACTGGCCCGGCTCCAGCACCAGCAGGGAACTTCATTGCTTATCCAGTGCCGAGTCTCACGTCCCACATTTTGGTGCTGAACTCTGGCTCCCTGCATGCTGCAGGACCGATCCTGGCCTTTCTGTTGTCCCTCCCAAGCCCTCTTTCACCAGCAGCTCCCAAAACGTGGCTCCAGGAGGGTGGGCAGCTGTGGCACCTACCTTCCCACCTCCCTGTCTGGCTCACACCCCATGAACCCCAACCTCCACGCCCCTGTTTGTAGGCAGTGACACTGAGAGGCAGTGATTTTTGGCCAAGCACTGGGTTTTGCCAAGCCTGTCCCTCCAAGTGATGTGCACTCTGCTGCACATGGCACTGCTAGTCAGTTCATTATCCTATTAGATTCCCACACAGCACCTGCTCAATTGGAGCCTCGTGTGCTAGCAATTAATATGTTATGCCCTGATTAATTAGCAGGGTTAATTATGATTGCTGTTGCTTAAACCTATGTAGAGAGAGATGGCATCATGTTGCTGTGACTTGCAGTGCTGAGGATGCACCCCTGGGAATTGGGACCAGCACGTGTTAGCAGCAGGCCATCCCTGCAGGACGCGCTCGCTTGTTCCTGCGGTACTGTGAGCTTGGGAGTCGTGTCCTCGCTTGCTCCGATCAGCTTCCTTAAAGGGCAGCACCTCACAGCTCCTTGGTGATGAAAATGAACTGAACCAGTTGATCCCGCAGGCACTGAAGGAACTGCGGTCTCCTGTGTATTTGTCCACGTTTTGTCCAGTGTAACTTTAAAGTGAGCTATTCGCGGGATAAGAGTGCAATCACCAAACTGGTACCAACCCCAACCTTGACAGATACTCTGGGCTTTCACAGTGTTCGGGAGTTTCTGGCCAGCTTTCACAGGCACGGGCGCTGGTGCCCGCACCTGAGAGCCAGAGCCGAGTGCCGCTTCGGCTCGGAGTGGAGAGAGCTGGACAAGAGCGGTGCGGCCATGGGGCCAGGAGGGCACCTCAGGAGGAATTTCTCAGCTCTGCAGTCACAAAAGCTGGGTGAGAACAGCAGGTTAGGCTCAAATCCAGTGCACAGCTGAGCATCACCAGTTTCCCGTTAAGCTTTTGATTTGTCTGTGTGTGAAATAGTGAGACTTGGGGCCTTTTTGGCAGTTGTGAGTGAGAGATGACCACCCTTCTCATTGACTTATCCTTTTGAAGCTATCATCACTCATTTCTCTTGGGAAGAGAATGTGAGGCACTGGTAAATAATATAGGGTTGTGTATTTCTTTATCTCCCATAGTGTGTTGTCTCCTACATGCTGTTCTGTTCTAACAACATCCATCAAGACAAATGCATACCTGAGAACAGCCTCCCTCAAACCTCAGAAATCTTTTTCTGAGGTCACAAACTATACAGAAAAGACAAAGAAGAAACAAGAAGGAAATTGTACAAACAATTAAACATTTTTTTCCGGAGACATAGAGGATTCCCCTTGTCTGCAGAAGGCAAGCACCAAAATAAGAATGCCACATCTCAAACACAAGGCAATCTGTTATTCTCAGAGCAGTAACATGATACATTATCAGCCACCTTATCCTAGCAAAATGTATCATTACCTGCACTTTCTGCACTTTCCAGATCAATCCACTTTAAAAATGTAGTAATATAGAAGGGTATTAGGTACTAGAAAACTCATTATGAAAATGGCGCACTCAAATTCTTTAAAGGTGATATTTCATAAAATATACTATGCCTAGCTCTTGGCTCAATCATTCTTTTTAATAGCTCCATAGCAGCCAGAAAATAAAGTATTCATGAAGATTGAAGAAGATGATCCCATGAACTTCAATTTAATTGGTGCAAATTAAAACGATCCATCTTTTCACGCTGCCCGTCTATCTCCAATCATCAGTGCACCGCACGTCCAGCACCCTGATTACAATTATCTTTTAATAGGAAAACTTGTCACTTTTTGTGTGATTTACATAAGCTTGCACAAACTTACTGGTATCATTTAGGGTTGGAATGTATGATTTTTTTTTTTCATTCAAGTCCCCTGATATAGTTGGGGGGAGGGGGGGCCCAGAGGTGAGGTGAGCTCTTGGCAGGGGGCTCATTTACTGCACTTAAAGCCTGGACTTGTACAAGAAGAATGCCAGAAAACAGCCTTCAATACATCTTCATTCACCAGACCTCCCCCCAAAGAAGTGCTAATGCAGCCAGATTTCATGGTGTCTTTGCAATGACCATTGCAATTACAATACAAAAACCTAGATGACATTTTGACTTTTAATTAGGAGGGAAATGATGCTGGTCCCTGCTGATGGCTCTCTCTCTCCCTCCAACTGCTCCTAGCACTCCCATCCTGAGAAGGTACCCTGCAGGGTTTAATAAGCCATCAAATCATAGTGGTGTGGGACATATTCTCAAGAGTTCAAATAAAATTACCATAAATGTATGTTTACTGTTCCTGGCCTAGCATCTGGGATCTGGCTGAGGGCCCTCCAGCCAGGAGCAGCAAAAAGGACCCGCAGTATTAATTATTGTTACTATCATTATTACTATTTTCTTTGTGATGGCCACAATCCAACAGCAAGGATGCTGCAAAATGATTCATTGCCTGAAGCCATTTATGTATAATATGTTTCAATTTTGTTTCCTTATCTTTGAAAGGCAACCGTCCTTATCACAGATGGCTTCCATGCCTTAAGATGTTGTGAGATTTAGCTCTGTCTTCTGAGGCTGGCTTTTTCTATGCATTGAAATAATTAGCATTGTTTAGCTTTTGTCTGTGCCTTCCCTGATAGCATTAACCCTAAACGAGAGGTAGGCAACCCGCAGAACAACAGATGCGACCTGCGCACTCTTCGTGATCTTACTGAACCTGCTCACACCTCTATCGAAGCACGTGGAGGGATGGTTTTTAATAAGAACTAATTTCCAGCTCCCTCTTCTCCATAGCGGTGGAGAGCGGCTGAAACTGCCTTGCTGCATAGCACACCGAGGTCCCTGCGGAGGTTATCAGCCGGCGAGTATTAAACTTTTTAGCACATCCACTGCAAAGCAATTTTGAGGACTCCTTTGCTGGTGGAGTTCAAATGAAACTCACGGCTGATCTCATTAAGCACTTGTCTCATTTTGGTGCATGAATATTAAATAGGAACATGTGCGAGCAGGACGCTACAGAAAGGAACATTTTTCCTCTCCGCTCGGCGCAGCTGCGGGCGCTGCCAGACTGACGTCCCGGGGCTCTGGTCCTGCCTCCCGTGGTGCTGGGGCGAGGGGTCCCCAGCGGCCGCCCTTGCTTCCAGAAGGCAGAGGTTCACCGCGCCCCGAGCTGTCGGCGGAGGAGGAGGAGAGCGTGAGGGCTGCGGTCCCGGGATGAAGGGGCTTGGGGGGGTGTGCCACGGCAGAAGACACCCCCTGCGCCTTCCCCCTCACCGAGGGCGAGGGCGGCGCGGTGAGGGACGGCGGTGGCAGCCGGGCGCCCAGCTCTCCTCCTGCCCGCATCCCCCGCCGCCCCGCCGGCCGCTCCCCCCGGGCCAGGCGTCCCTCCGGGCGCCGCTCCCCAGAGCTCTGCCCATCAGTCTTTTGTCACAGCAAACAACGCCGGTCGCCGTGACCCAAATAAACTCCAATCCACTTGATCTATCAGGGAAATGCGCGGCGCTGACCTGCCATAAATCCCCAGGGCGGCGGGAGAGGCGGCCCGCACCTACTCCCTCCTCGCCCCGGCCTGCCGCCCACCTGCCGCGCTCCCCGGTAAGCAGGTAATCATGAGCTGCCACCAAAAGGTGACCCATTACCGTGATGGATTTGCTGTGAAAAACAAATGGACTGAGACCTGCGGATTGCTGTCCTTACTGCACCTTGGCCTTTTGTTCTGTCATATCAATATCCGCGCAGGGCCTCATTACACGCCGCTCCTGCGCTGTGACGGGAGCGCGGGGTCAGCGCCGCGCACCACGCTCGGCTGTGCCGGTGAACCTCACCCCGGGGGGCACGCCGCCCGGTTCTCTGCCGGGCGCTGCCCGGGAGCCCCCTCAGCCCCGCGCCACTGGGTTGGGGGGCAGAGGGTCCTGCGGGGTGCTCCTGCCCCACCATCCCCGCAGGCCTCCCCGTGGCCTTCCCCCCAGCACCGCTGCCTCTCCCCCGTTCGCACGTGCAGGGTCGGCAGGGACATCGCGTCCACTGAGTAAATCTGGGGATGCGATCCATTTTTATTCTGTTTTCTTTCTGCCCTGGGGCCCCCGAGGGCGGGTGGCTGGCAGGGCGCGCGACGGTTCGCCCAGGGAGGTCACCATGCCGCACACAAAGCCAAGCTCCGTGCTATTTGCTCAACAGGGAAGACGAGGCGTTAAAAAGAGGGAAATGTTTTACGCCATATGCCAATCCAGCAATATAAACAATTCAATAAGACGTCAGCAATATATTTAAGTGCTGCTGAGCGGACTTGCTCTTTCCCCTCCCGGTGAGGCTCAGTCCTTTCGACAGCGAGTGGGCTCGGTCTCACCACCGCCTGCCGAACGAGCTGCCAGAGCTGAACTGTGCCCCGAATGCGGCACAGCCCAACCGCCCTGGCCACGCTCGCAGCAGCGCCCGGGAGCCTGCTGCAGCTGGAGGAGCCCGAAGCCCTGCCGGGGAGCGAGAGGTGTAGGGACGCCTGCCGTCGCCGCAGGGAGGAGGAGGAGGAGGAGGGAGAGCCAGCAGAGCTGACCTTGAGGCTGCCTGAGACTGACCCTGAAGCAGCGAGATTCTCCATTCTGTTCACAGGCACTGTCATCTCTCACCTTGCAGAGAGCACTCTCCTTGCCCATTTATCATCACAAATGTTTCTATTTAGGCTTATTTGTTTGTACAGTTAAGCCCTGTTACATTTACACCAAGAAGAAGGACAAATTGTGATTTTATCCAATGTTAGATCATATCACTCCTTGCTACAACATTCACAGCATTAATAAGGATAAAGGGAGACTTTGGAGAAATCCAATAATACAGCACATGTGATAACGGCCCAGTGAAAGTGCTCTGGGGAGGGAGTGTGATTCCACAACGGAGACTCTGCTGCGGATACTCCCTTTGTGCACAACTTGCATTGTCTTGCTAGAAATGGGTTTCTGAACTGGCTGAACGTGGCTAACACAATTGCAGCAATGAGGTTCTGCTCATTAACCAGCATTAGTCTGCCCACTGTGACCCTTCATTTCCTGAAAAATATTTTGCTTTTACACAAAGCACTGGATGCCTGTTGGGTTCCCAGCTCTTCCCACCAGCACTCACCAGGTACAGAAATGGGCTTTTTTAATAAAGACTAAAGCGGTGGCAGAAAAGTGCCAAAACAATGGTAAGTCTGGGAAAACAGCACACAAAGACAGTGAGCAGAACCCAGAAAGCAGGCTGGAGCGTGAGGATGCAAATCCATCTCTGAGCTCATGAGAGCAGCTCTCAAGACCCCAGAAGGAGGCCACTACCCTGAGCCCTGGACATCCCCGCTACCAGGCAAAGCTGCGCCCGCTCCGCAGCTCTGCATTGCTTGACCTGCTGTCACCTTGGTCCCGATACGAAAAGGACCAGAAGAACCTGTGTAGGTGTGTTAGCTTGTGTGCAGTAGGAACATCTTTGCTAGCACCCTCGTGCTCCTAGCTGTCCATCTGCAAGCTGCTCCTGGCCCAGGAAAACTCATTGCCCTACCATGCCTGTGTCAGGAGCAGCACGTGCCTACATGCCCATCAGCCCAAACTCTTATAAATGCTCCATCCGATGGAAAAGTTTCCTTGGGGATTGGCACATTTTTCGAGTGGAAAGCTCACGGTGGATCCAAATCCGTAAGAAAAAATACTCTTCCCTAATCCTGTGCTGCAGGAATTACTGGCTCAGGCTGGTGTCTGGCTCAGGGGAGCAGCCGGGGCTGTGCTGCGGGCTTCCTCCTGCCTCCCCCTCGGCAAAACGCTTCCCAGCAGTGCCGGGCAGGGGGGGCGGCAGCCCCGGGGTCTCTTCTGCGGGCGGCTGTGCTGGAGCACGCTGCTCCGGCTGTGCCTGCTAGCTTTGGCCTGGGAGTTCCTGCCTCAAACCAATCATCATTTATGTTATCCTTACAGACGAGGCCACAGACCTTCAATCATTCTTCCTAGTTAGACACAATCATCAGCCAGATTTGTCTTGTTTAGCTGAAATACATACACAGTAACTACACAGCCCTGAAGATTGTCGGTGGATGTTTTGCTAATCCTGCACACCGAGCCCTCTCGGTCCCTGCGTGGGTTTTTAAAGGGCCAGTTTTGGCTCAAAGTCTGCTCTCCTCCACGCCAACACACTTTCTAAGAACAGGACTGCTGCTTCAGAGCAGCTCCAGCCATTTCCAGGAGCAGAAGAGCGTGCCAGCCCTCTGGCAGAACACCGGCCAGGCTAAGCAACCTTTGCTGGCATCGCTTGCAAAATGCTCATCCCTTAACTGGGATTTCAAACTAGCACCCATGTTTCCCGTGCAGGGCAAGGGAGGCTCTGCAGATCACCCAGGGCCAGCGGCCACGGGGACATGTGGAGGCTGAGCAGGTCAGCGAGCACAGTGAGACGGGGCCGTGGCACCCGACAGCCTGCCGGGAGCTGCTGGAATGGGCTGGGTGACGCTCCCCTGCCGGAGGGACCCCGCTCGGTGGCAAGTCGGCACCGGCTGCTCCGGACACCCCTTGGCTACAGCCGGGTCCTGCTTACTGTGGGCACTTGCTCTTTTAATCCGTTCTCATCCTGCTTTGCTCCTGATCACAACAGGCTTGCCCAGAGCCAGCCTTTACCCCAGGTGGGCTTGGGTACAGTAAATACAGCCCCTGTAGGGAGCGAGTACTGTCAGACAGCTACGAAGTCTCCTTCTCAATGCACATATATTTTCTATTTTTTTTATGATCGGCTAAAGATTTCTTTTGCATCTGCCAAGGAACTATTTTCACAAATAAGTATGTAAATCCTCTGTAAATGTATGCTAATTACTTATTTTAATTACAATGTAAATAAGTAATTACTGAATAATTTTAAAGTATTTACATGGGGGTTGTGTGATTTAAAAGCTAACTTGTTGGAAGTATAAAAACTATAAATTTTACAGTAATTATACCACAATTTATACACTGTGGCCAAATACAATTTCCATGTGCTTTGTAAGAGATAAATAAATACGTAATTCCCCAGTAATTACTGCATAATAACAAAACTATTGCATGTTTATTTTTTCCCTGTTAAGTGAAAAATGCCCATACTCTAAAACAAATCCAAGTCGAGATCTTTCACAAGGATAATGAACATTCATCCATCTGATCCTGAGTAAGTTCTGAAGGAGAAGAAGAAAGGAAAATTCTGAAGGCGGTTTCTAAAGAGGGGGGAGTATAAAAGGAGGAAAAACGACACAAGGGAAACCCAGGGAAAAGCCTGCTGCCGGCATCCTCGCCCCTGCCCCTGATTGCTCAGGGCCCATGGCACCGGCGGCCCTGGCTCTGCCAGATGTTTCTGGCGGGCCTGGTGGGTCTGTGCCGTGCCAAGGCTGCCAGGCACAGGGCTCCGGGGACCCTCCCCAGCCCCGGCCACTGGCTCTCTCGGCTGCTGTTTCCTGCAAATGCTGATGCGGGAGCAGAGCTCGGCAGGAAATTGGCAATCAAAAGGTGAGTATATAAACAGTTAAATTATATTTCCTGTGGGGTATTTTTTATTAATTTCATTGCAATAATATGTTAAACACCAGCACTGTGAAAATTAGTGTTAATGAACATTAAATGTGTTGGACAATTTAAATGGTGTGTATATATCACCTCTCTTATTATTGGGATTGGCCCAGTGGTAATATCCTTTTATCGATCCTCTGCCTTTCTCCTTGTCTCTGTCCCTGTGGAAGTGGTCATGAAGGACACTGTAAGCACACAGCTATCAGAGACATAATCTTTTAGCACTTTAATAACACAGTGAGCAGCCATCACCTACCAGCCCTTAATAACTGTCTCCGTCAGCTCTTTAGAATTTGCAGATTACAGAGTCCTTCTAAATCTTCCCTGAAAAGGCCAGGCGCATTAACGAGCCTACCTGGGCCCCGGCTGCTGGCGTCCTCACGCTCCTCCCTCGCCCCGGGCAGGCTCTCCGCACACCGCCTCCTCCCCAAAATAGCTATTGTACAGCCTATTTAGAGTCAGGAAGATACAGGGATCTATATATAGATTTTGTATTCCAGCTTGCGGTACTCTGCTTTATGCCCATGCGTGCAGCTTGCCTCCAAGATCCACTGTTAATTAGGTTTGCACCGTAATACAGATTTAAAAGAACAGGTGTGGGCGGGAGGTTAGCTACCGTGGGCTCATTAGGGCCAAAGACAGATTTCTCGGTAGCACACGTGCACGTGCGCGGGGATGCTTCGGAGCTGCTCTGCTCGGCTCCGACTGCGGCAGAGGCGAAGCGAGAGCCTGCACACACGTGAACCTGCGCCGGGGGCTTCTCCTCCCCTCTCATCCAGCGACTTTGGCTGTAATCCGAATGCTCCCTCCGGAAAAGCTGCACGCTGTTGCTGTCACTTCAGTTACCAAGTCAAGAGCGTTTCAAAATTCTGCAACGCGGGAGTTAAGGCTGCCCGTTCATCCCTGGGTCCCCACTTTCTGCACATTGCCATGCAGTCACAACCTACGTGTTCGCGTAACCTGTATTTTTTTGAAGCAGTATAAAACCAGAGCCTCACTCAGGGCTCAGAGGGCTCATTCCCAGTGGCTCCGTAGCTGGACAAATACTATCTCTCTTCAGCCAGCAGGGCAATGGGTAACCCCGGATTGTGGAAACCTGGCACTGAAAGCAGAATTATGAATTTCCTCATCGGCTTTTTCCCAATGCTCAGTAATACAATGCAAGTGCTTCACAAACGCAAATTAAACTCTCCTGCACAATATCGCTATACAGTGACGTGCTAATATTATCCCCATTGGGGAACCAAGATATTTTTATGCCTCTGCACTCATCTTACATCTAAGTTTTGCTAATAACTAGATTTGTGCAGTTGCACAGCTTTAAAAGAACAGGTTAAGGGGAAAATTGATATGTATTCAGTAACTCTGAGTACCTGGATTAAGATGCTTTTTTTTTCCTCCCCGAACACTTAGCATTTCTATAGCCTTGCACATGTTCCAAGCACGGGTCCCACTCGACTGCATTCCTGGTGGGATTATGTTGCTATTCCAAAGGACTTAAAAAAATTAATGATAAAATGGCTGTGAGATCTGTGGGATGTGAGCATGCCTACATACACCAAAATCTCTCCACACTTGGAATTAGTTTTATTGCAAAATTCATCGCGAGTATGAGTAAAGGCAGAGCTTCAAAGCAGTGTACTTTCACTAAGCTATGGTAGATTTTCAAACAATTTGTAAAATGTTCTTTCTGAGGACAGGGCGAGACAACGTGAAGCCTTTGGTCTGGAATATAAAGGAGCTCAGTTTTTTTGAGTAAGTGGTTATAAAAATTGTTAACATAACAGTGTGTCTTTGCTCCAAGCCTGTCCTCAGATACGAAATTCCTAAAAATTATCTATATGGCTCTCAGTGCATTATCTGCTTGTTTATGACTGTAAAGAACTTATGTGGGGGGAAGCTTCAGCAAAATCCTGCTCAGGAAAGGGCAGGGGCAGCTGGCCCGCTGTCCACAGGGGCAGTGTTTTGCAGCGATTGCCTGGCAGCGCAGGCAGCGTTTTTAATTGTGTTTTTTTTCTAAATTTCTGCTTTATAAAGAATTCAATTTGTTTTATTGTTTGAGATTCATATCCAACATTGCAGAGTAAATTTAATACACAGTGGTTACACTTTAAAGTGTTTTAGTTAATAAAACACATAAAAATAAATAGGAAAATCAATGCTTTTGTTAATATTCTGTCATTTTTACACATTTTAAAATTCATAGCAGCTCTAAAAGCACACCACAAGTGTAGTGGGTTCTGGCTTGGTAAATAGCTGAAGATGCTGAGCCAACAAAAATCTTCATCAAAAGTTAGGTTAGAAAGTTTAAGCCTCTGAGTTTCAAAATCCCCTGATTCGCCCATGCCAGCGGGGGCTCGGGGCTCCAGCAGCCTCCTGGCATCCGCCAGTAGCCAGCGAGGCACGTGGCTGGGATGGCCACGGGCACCCCATGGCCATTCCCAAAAGGGACTCGCCATCACCCTGGCGCTGCCGGGCAGGGAGCGGGGCCGGGAGGGGATGCAGGGCAGCATCCTTCCCCGGGGGGAGCACGCCGGCCCCACGGGCATGGGGACCCCTTCCCCAGCAGCCAGACGAGATGTACCAAAGGCAGCGATCATTTGCGCAGCCCCGAGGTCACGGCGATGGCCTCGAACGCCTCCTCCTGCGCTCAGCCCGGGCTGCGCAGTGGGCACCGTGCCCCCGGAGGGCTCTTGCCCGCAGCGGGGGCCCTGGCGTGGCCGTGCCTCTGCCCAGGGTTTGGGACGCAGCCCTGTACGGTCTCATTTAGTCTCACGGCTTTTCCGCAGCGCGGTCCGGTTGTGTAATTGCTTTACTGGGCTGTCCCATGAGACACAGCATGGAGGCACCAAACTGCAATCCATAACCCTGTTATAACATTCAAACGCTTATTATTACGTCGGGCCTCTGTCTTGGGCAAAAAATGGAATTTTTGACAGCATTAGCCTTGTTGCAGGTTTGCAGTTCGACATTACTTCTGTCCACGAAGGGGAAAAAAATATTCTCTCAGAATGGGGACAAATAAAAGTGAATAAGCCAGAAAATTTCAAACTTGGCTTGTGGAAATCTACCCTGTACACAGTTAAGATTCCCCCTCTAGAAAAAGAACTGTGTGAATTCAAGCAATTAGAGAGGTGAATATCCTCCCGCAGTATGCAAACAAAAAGATCCACAATGAGACAGAAAGCTGAAGTAGGAAATCCCATTTTCTTTGTGACTTTTTAAACCGCACAGTGTTAACAGCCACATGGAAAATCTTTCTCATTAACACCTAGGGCTCAAGGGAAATGTTGTCGACAAAAGCCTTATTGCATATAACCCCAAACCCTTTAGGACCTTGAGACGCTCAGACGAACTGGAGTAATGACCTGGAAATAGTCCTCTGGGCCTGCTGCAATAATGATGTGGCTGGCTGTATTTTTTTAATATGAGGAAAGAGATTAAAGAAAATAACAGCCCTGCTTGACTCGTTCATTATTACTGAGGTGAAGTGACCACTAAGAAATGATGACAGAAACCTTGCTCACCAGTCACAGGGACCCAAATGGGGCTGCGAAGGTTTCAGACACTGCCTGCCTGAAGGCAGCATAATAAATTCAGACATTATCTGATATGGATGTATCATAATGAAAAATAAATTTGCAAAACAGTCTGATATGAGTTAATCCATAAAGTATTTTATTACTTCATTTTCTTACATTGAATCCATCATGCATTTTTCTGGCAGCACATTTTTAATTACTTTTAATTTAAATATATGCATCCGCTGCTCAGATTGGTTTTGACACTGGTAAATTTGGAAAAAAAAAGAGCAATTATTGTCCCTCTCCACCCCCCCTGCTCTCCCGCACTCCTTCCCCTGCAGAGAGCACAGCGCTCCGGCAGCCCTGGCCCGGCACAGGGAGGCTCCTGTGGGTGAGGATCTGGCCCCGAGCCCCAGCAAGGCTGGCGGAGGTGGCGCTGGGTGCTCCTTCCCCTTCGCTGCCGTCTTGCTTAGGGGACACAGAGATGCCTCATCCTGCAAACTGGCTCCCGTGCGTGGTTCCTCCAGACCAAAGGGGCTGCTCCCTCCGCCAGCTGCTCCCGGACCCCGGGAGCTCCAGCACTGCAGCCTCGGCGCTGGGCAAGGGTTAAGGGACGTAACAGCCACACTCGGTGCATTCATTACTACTGATGCAAAAATGACCATTAAGGAATCATGACAGAGACCCTGCTCATTTGTGGCTGGGACAAAGCACAGCTGCCCGGGGCTGCCTAATGAAATCTGAAACCATCACATTTATTTGTCATATGGGTGTAACACATTTGCTGAGCACTCTAATAAATGTAATAATCCAAATATTCCTCCAGTTCTTTTAGAAGAAATACATTTATTGCCTGTGAAGCCTCCTAATAACATTTCTTAATCGTTTCCCCGCCTGCCACTCTCCTTCGCCGTGCTGGGAGAGGGTGGTTGCCACCAAGAGTTGAAGCCCAAACTCTCATCCGGAGTCAGCAGAGGGGCTGAGCTGAGAGGGGCTCCCGGAGCAGCGCTAGCAGCTGACACAAAGCCGCGGCTTTATCCACGTACATTGCTCCGAAATAAACCCTGAGCTTTTCCCTTTCTTGCAAATCCAGCAGGATTCAGATTTTGTGCCAGCATGCATTGCCCAGAGCAGTGAATGGGGAGCAGGGGTGCTGTGTGCCGGCGGGGGAGCCCCTGACAGCCCCTGCAGAAGATGAGAGCCCGTCATGGCCCCAGTGGTGCTCCTGGTCTCACCGATGCCAGCAACAGCCACGAGTGCCACTGCCCACGGGGTCTCTGCCATGCCGCGCTGGTTGCCAGTGGGAGACCACAAGTGCCAGCGGCTGCGCAGTGCTCCGGTGGTCCTGTGCCATGCCACGCCATGCTGTGCCATGCCATGCCATGCCATGCCATGCTGTGCCACGCCATTTCGTGCTGCACCAGCTGCTCGCTCTGCCCGTGCCGAAGGCTGTGCCAGGCTCTGTCTCCTGCCCGGCGGGAGCGGCGTCAGCCTGCCTGTCCCCCTTCCTTCACAGGCTGATTAGCCGTGACCTGGTGCAGGGAGCATGCACCACATCTGGCCCAGGCCCCTGTAAACGATTAAGCCATGTTTCATGCCAGCTGTTCGCTTACAATTGCAGAACGGTGCTCAGAAGCTCTCCGGAGGGCCCCGTGCGAGGCCACCGGGTCACTACCAGCCGCTGCTGAGAGAGATACGGGGCTGGGGCTGTCCCTGTGTCCAGCCCGCAGCACCGAAATGCCTCTGCCGTATCAGGACCCACCACGCCTGGGCTCCTGGCAAGGTCCCCGGGGATGCGCGGCTGCAACCTGGCGCAGCTCGTTGCCCCGGCAGGTTGTGCTTGACTCAGGGATCAGCGCCGTGCCTGGAGCCTCGTGCCCCCCAGTGCCCCTCTGGAGCCTGGGTGACAGGGCTCAGCGCCACGTGCTGCTCATGGCACGGGCCCATGAAACGGCTCCAGAGTCAGACTGGTTTCTGTTTCACCACATTCTCAACTGAACAGGATTTATTTCAAATTTTCTTTAAAATTTGTCTTGAAATAGTCTTTTATAATTTAGAGACAGATCTCGTTTTTTAAAGGTGAAACTAAAGAAAAGTTTTTCCAATATGAAGCCCCATGGGGCTTTCAAGGGAGCAAATGAGCAACAACCACTTTCCCCAACATAGAAGTTGTTTTACATAGGAAAGCTTTTAGCCAGAAAGCCGCACATTGCTCTGTGTGGCACCGGTTCACTCCGACACATCAGAGGTAGTTGAACATCAGCTGCCAGCAAACATGGGGATCTGTGAGCCAGGGAGGGGCCTTTGGTACCTCTAGTGATGACCCATCTGCAAAATATGCTAAAATTCATACATCTCCTATAGTCCATTCCCATAACTGGAGGATTTTCCCATACCTGCTCTGCCAGGGCTGGCAATGCCAGTGGAAGCAGGAGGCAGACCTTTGTGTTAGCAGAGTGTGAGCTAGCATTTCACACACCACCACACCAAACAGAACTTTGATATGCTAAGCAAATATTGAACTTTATTGGTTTAATTTAATTAAAATTTATTAACCTTTTATTAAACATAAACCCTCATTAAAATTCTCATTCCTGTCTCCTACAACAGCACAGCCATATTCTCATTTCCAAGCTCATTAAATATCACCCAAAGAGAGCCTATTTCTTGAGCACTGATTGTTGATAAACTATAATATAACCCAGGCGTGTCCCAGAGACTTTGGAAAGAGGACGAAATGAAATCCAAACACGAGCCCTGGTGCCGTTGTTTGGAAAGGAAACCTAAAAGACAAACAAAGGTCCAGCTTCAGCCCCCGCTGCGGCACAGGGACATGTGCTTGTGCAGCCAGGCTCTGGGACACCGTCCAGAAATGGCACCATCTTCTGCAGAGCAGCATGGGCCTCAGCGCCCGCGTGGCCAAGGCTTTACGTTCAGCTTGTCTGTCTGATGGCAGCACGCCGCCCCAGTGCCACCCGCTCCCTCCTGCCCACAGGTCTCCCCTTGACACCCACTCACCAGTGGGTCCCATGGCTGGGACAGCCCTTGGCAGCGCCAGCAGCGGGGCTGGCTCCCGTGGCGCTTGGCAAAGGCACCGGGCACAACAGGAGAGCCTCCAGAGAGGTGAGGAGCCAAACCCCAGCCCTGTGTCCCAGCACAGTGCCGCTTCCCACAGGCAGCACCGACTCGGCTGTGATTTAAGAGACACGGCTGCTGCAGTGCCACAGTCTGCTTGGTGAGTGGGTGTCCGCTCACGACGCGTGATGTATCTCTGCTCTACACCTTTCTGCCTCTGCCCCAGAGATCAGCGAGGGGACACCCACGCCCCAGATCTGAACCCGGCGGAGCCCTGCGCTGTGGCCACGGCAGTCCTCGGGGGCAGCCCGGCCCTCGTGCTCGCGCTGAAGCGCTCAATGGGAAAGGCAGCCGGGGCAACTGTCGTCGTGGCCCTGGCAAGAGTGTGAGGGTGGCCGGTCAGCGGGCAAGCCGAGCAGACCAAGCGCAGAGCTGCCTGCCCTGCCTCCACAGAGGCCTGGAAGGGGCCAGACCAAGGAGCACGGGCTGCACATTTCTTTGCAAAGGGAGCTTTGCAGCAGCCTCTGCTGAATTACTCATGGATCAACATCCCCTGTCACACGGATATTGTTTTATTTGAGAGTAAATGAAGCACAAAGCCTGACACTCTCTGTGGCAGCTGCTGGGGTTAATCTTGGGGCCCACAGATCACTCCAGCCTGCAAAATAAAAAGTGGGGAAAGCCTCATTTAGGGGCTGTGCACTTCCTGCCACGCAGGGTCACCACAGTTAACCTGGCCCACAGCCAGGTACAGCCCCGTCCCCTGGCCAGCCTCTGGGCTGGCATGACACTGAGACCTCCATGGGGCACGACAGAAGCGCTCGCAGCTGCTGGGAGCAAGGACGGTCCTGCTCCAGGTGTCGGGAGCGAAACCCAGCTATTGTCCTCGACTCTATCGGTGCTCCCTGATATACTCGGACCCTTTCACTCCTTCTCCAGGAACACCCTCTCCCCACCAAGATGCACATGGTCCACCACAGCCAGTCTCACCTCAGGGCACAGTCAGCACCTCTGCTCTCACACAAGAGCAGCTCAATGCTACTGCTGCCCCAGAGCAAGGCAGAGACACCACTGCACCCCAGAGCAGAGCAGGACCAGCCCAGGAACCCCCCCAGCATCCCTCTTGGCTTGACCCCATCTTTGCTTGATTAGCGAAGACAGAGCCATTCCTCCACAAACCCTGGAAGCAGCACTCCGGCTGGAGAGGGAGCAGGGGGCTGCAGGTCAAATGGCTGGAGCCCTGATGAATATGGAGCAGTGCAGAGCAAGTAATTGATTTCAGGGAAGTGGGAAAGGGACGAGCCGTGAAAGAGGTCAGTGGGACTGAAGGATCTGTCAGAAAGGGCAGCACAGGAGAGCAACTGCATTTCTCGCAGGAGGGAGAGGGGGACAGGTGCCCACAGAGACCGAGCTGCACAGGGGCTTATTAAAATGGGGTCTGTCTGGTGAGTTCCAGCTTGCTCGGCTCCTTCTTCTGCACCTTCAGCTGGAGCATCTCTAGGTGCAAACATTTCCCCCCAAAATGATGAGACTCCAGAAATTTGGACAGAATCACTGCATTGTTTCATACCTTTACAAAGTCAGGTCTTTTATTTCAGCATCTGGGGATGGCTTTGGAAATCTTGTGTGCTCTGTGTTCCTAGAGCTTTGCTCCATGTTATCATGTGCTAGTCAACGCAAGTCCCAGCCACGGAGTGCCAGTTGTGATGGTGCCTTGGGCCTCCCCCAGTCCCCAGCCTGCTCCCCTCTTGACTGCTGAATGTCCTGGTTTTCCAGTAATACAAAGAGCGGGTCTTAAAATCTGTGCCTGCCACCTCCAAATTACACAACCGTCGGGAAGAGGCGGCACTTCTACAAGCACTGGAGAAGCTGGTGCTGCAGTCAACATGCTGCTGAGTTACGGAAGCAACTCGGCACGTGGCCGCCTGCCAACATCTCCTGCCAGGCAGCGGTGCAAGTCTGGGACCTGCCCTAAAGGATGGTGCTGGCTTGGTGCACAGCTTGACCTTGCTTATCACAGACAAATTCATGTGCGATATAGCTATAAAGAAAAGATATGTTAATTGTGCCACATAAAGTCTGTGATTACTCTGGCTAATCTGTCAAAGCTGGGAAATATTGACTATTGTGGAAGACCATTTGCTACCGCATCTGCGGAGCTGAGGCAAACGCTGAGCAGCTCCTGGGCACTGAAAGCATTTGCAGTAGGAGGGAGAGCAGAGGCCGCACCACTCTGGAGAAGGGGCAGGGCTGCAGTGGGTCTGGCAGATTGAGGGGAATTTTTGAGACATACTCTCCTAGAGAGCAGGACACACTCAGTCCTCAATCAACAATGGATGCTGTTGTCATCTAGCAGCTTCTATAGACGGACTCTCACTAGCAATGAGAAGTGCCAAAGAGGTTCAGAGAAGGCAGTGGGACACTGGCGTGCTGTGGTTCACCCAGTGCTTGCCCACTTTGGAGCACATGCAGTGCCAGCAGTCAGCAACCCACCTTTTCTGCTTGCAACTACATCATGGGAAGAGGACAGAGGGACGTAAGGAACAATTCACTTGTTTGTTTTCAAGCTGGTCCAAATCTGACACCTCTTCCTAGATCCTACAAAAGCTGCTCATGAGCTGCTAGGGACATATTTTAGGTATTTTCATCCTATCACAGCAGAATGACCCAAGCCTGTAAAAGATATTTTTTTTTATTGATACAGACTGGGTATGTGTATATCACTTGTGGCGTCATCCCACCCCTGTTAATAAGATTAAAAGCCACTGCTTGCATGTGCCAAGCTTACCAAATCATTACCTGCTGTATATTAAGTGTTTAATTGCATAAAATGACATCATGTTTATCTCTGCAGCATTAGCATCTAGTCTGCAGTGTCAAAGCGATAAACATGCATGATATCATCAGTCATTATGTGGACTTAAAATCAATTGCTCTCACTGCACCCTCTTGTACAGAGAGGAGCACAATACATTAATGAACTTGAGCAAGAACCTAAGTGACAAGATGAAACAGCATAAATAATATCACTTAAAATGTGTTATCTATAACAATGAAGTGTCTCAAATAATAGAATTATGGATTCCAAAGAGGAAAGCAAGTTATTGAAATTCACACCATGGGAGCATCAGTGTGTGCTCATCAACAAAATCACCTATAAATTAATCTGATTTAATGCTGGACGCAGGTTGTATAAGACACCAACATCACTAATCAGCTTTATTTTATAAATATGTCCCATTATACAATCTATTTGCCTGCATAACTTGACTAAGCAAGAATTTAAGATGTGGGTCAAAAATTTTTACCCCTGCCTTATAATTTCACTTAGGCCCATGTAAACAGTTCTCTTGGCAACTTATTAGTCCCATTATTTCAGAATTTTCTTCAATGAACCATTTTTTAGCTATCAAAACATTTAGTTCCAGCTGGCTTCAATGATATAGACTTCAGACCAACTGAATTTATGAGTTTAACAAGATTACATAGTCAAATAGCCATTCCTTACAGAGTTCATATTTCTAAATAAACTGTCAAGGTACAACCCAGAACAAAGTCTATTAGAAGAGGACACGCAGAGTCCATTGACTTTAACTGTATTGATTATGGATAATTATTTGGTCTCTACTGTCTTCTCACATTTTTACAAATTTTCTGTGGGAAGTCTTAAACTTTATTGTTTACTTCTCAAAACAAGGGAAAAAGACAAGGGCAAAAATCCTTTCATCTCCCCTTAACCATCATGAAATCATCCCATGCCCTATGGCGGTACGAAAGTTAAGGCTATCTCGGAGTGAGAGCATTCATATAGCTGGAGGTGGATTATTTGCAAAATCAAAGCCAAGCCGGATGACATTCTGTCAGGATAAACAAACCGTTCAACCACAAGACTATGAGTACTGACCAGAAAGAAAAGAAATATCTTGCACCTAGCGTATCAGGCACTTCCAGTTCTGCAGCGATAAAGACAGAAAAATTCAACGGCCAGATGGAGGCTCCTTGGTGCAGCCATTACAACGTTATGTCCCTTGTTCTTTTTATTAGCAGGAAACAACTTGCTCCTCGTCCTCCGCCCTTGCACTCCACCCAAGCCAAACGTGGACCGAAACGTGTTGTGACACCGCAGCCGGCAGAGGAGCACGTGTTGCCGCTTAGGCTGCAGGCTGTGCGCTCACTGTGCTGGAGGGGCATCGGGGCGTTTCTGTGCGCCCCAGGAGCGGGTGCCCCCACCCATCAGCAAGAAACCTGGCCTCCGGACGACAAGGCTGGGGTCTCCAGGTCGAGGCTGCCTCTCACAGACCCTCCGTGTCAGGAGTCCCCCCAGGGCCGCTGCTGGGACCACCCCATGCCGGCCATGAGCCACCATGGCCCCCCGCTCCTGTCAGGGCCTCCGTCGCCCTCCGGACAGTGGCTGGGCGGGTAGGGACACCCTGGCACCCACGTTGTAGGACTTCTCTCTAACCCCACACTGTCTTTTCATGCCTGGCGTGCTGTCCGAGGGTCACCCGCCTCCACGAGGGGAGTCGCGTCTGCCGGGCGCACACGCAGGTTTGGGCAGGCAGCCTGCAGCGCCTCGCCTCCGGCCGCCCCGTCCTCC
>NW_010972648.1:610335-642835 GCF_000737465.1 Haliaeetus leucocephalus
GCCCGGCGCCTCCGCAGAGGCCAGGGCCGCCCGCGGGCCCTGACAGAGCCGGGGCGCGACGCCTCCTTCCCCGGCCTTGGCGGGGCTCAGCCCCCTGGGTTTCTTCCCAGCTCCGACCAAAATTTCCACAGGCAGCAGAAGCTCTGGCGGGAGTGGGACGCAAGGCGTCGGGGGGCTCCGTGCCCGCCAGAGCCTCCGCAGGGGAGGCTTCCCGAGAGGGCGCGAGGCGGCCGGCCCACGCGTCCCCACACCACTCCGTCCCCAGAAGGAGCCGGCGGGGCTGGGGGCTGCCTCTGCCGAGACCCCCGCGGGCCGGGGACAAGGGCCGGGCGGGTGGGCGCTGCGGGCAGGGAGGCGACGGGCCCGAAGGGCCTCGCGGCTCGCCCCGGCCAAGTTTTCAGCGAGACCCTCTTCCTCCGCCTTGGCCAAGGTCTCCTCATCCTCCGCAGCCCACGTCGCTCTCGCCATTGGGGGTCACTGTTCCAACAAAAGCTGCATCTCCGCTGCTTTCTCCGATTATTAAAAACAATATTTCTGCTACAGCTGTTTCCTGATTTGGCTGATATGTTAAGCTAGAATGAAAGGGTTTGTTGGGAATTTTTTTCTCATTTACGGCAACTTCCTTAACTTCACTTTGAATTTCCTTTAAACTCTGATGAAATACAGTTCATCTGCCACCAAAACCTGAACCGAAATGATGTGAAAAAGAACCCACGAAAGGCTTTTTATGAGATCTCATTCTCCCTGCACAGGCAGCCCTGATCAGGGACTGTAGGCAAGGAAATAATTTCTTTTAAATGAGTGTCTGGTTCCCTTTATATTTTTTTTCTTTTGCTTCAGATTACAAGGGAAAAAACCCAAGGTGTCAATCAGCTTTAAAACAGTTGAGCTGATCTTATTTCTTCTACGTACTGTATTCAAGCCAAACATTCCCTCAATAGAAAAAGCATAGAAAACTCATAATAGCTAAATTGGTGCTTTTAAAGCCCAAATTTAACATGCCTCCTCAGGGACATTTTCCCAGCATAGAGCAAAACAAATATATGTGATTTAGTGTCTATTATAGAGGTTAAAATTTGCACCTATTCTTTCTTACACCCTGTCACGAGAAGAGAGAATTTCGGGTGGGAGAGGTATTGGGAGGCAGCATTGCACAGGCTGGCAGGGATAGGCAGGGAGAGAGGAATTCTCTGCAACCGCAGAGCACGGCGCAGCCAGGTGATCCATTTCAAAAGTGACACCATTTTTGCGAGAAAACAGGGAAGATCTACAGCATTTTCCTTTTGCACTCAATAGATAGTAGAAAGGAAGCTGTTTTTCTTTTCTTTGTATTTAATTTTTAAATCTAGGTGTTCCTTGGCTGGTAATAAAACTCCGTGCAGGAAACTGAGCACAAAGCGGATGCTCGTTCAGGTGATGTGAGGACGGGAGCTGCAGGTCTGGGCCTGGGATGTCCTTGCTCTGCTCTGGGGAGCAGGGCTTCAACATTTTCGGTCTTGGTGGTCCTTGGCATTGGAAGGGTCACGGCCCCTTGTTGGGGCAGCCCCTGCCAGCCGTGCTCTCATCGCATTTGCTATTTTGGTTGCACCTGAGCTGGATTCAGAGACCTTCTCCACCTCCTCCTCCCCAGATCGTGTCATCCCTAGTCCTGCATGAGTCACCACGCTTAATACCCTCTTCACCTGCCTGCAGTCAAGCAATCTGGGAGGGTGGGGAGCTATTAAAAGCCCTTCAGCCAACGGGGGGGCTGGCTGTGTTCCTAGTGCAGCTGAGGGAGAAGTGGATGGAGGAAGAACAGTGGTGGCAACTGCAGCCTCAGCTTCTCTGGGCTGGGATGATACCTATGGGCATCTCTGCCAGGCATGCCTAGGGTCCGGGGTGTGTTGCCTGCCTGTCCATCTGTCTCTAGTGATGGCTGTTAGTAGATTCCTTGAGAGAGGGCAAAAGAAGCAGGAAAAGGGTATAAAAATGATTAAAACAGTGTGTCTGACTGCAGCCCCTGGGTTCTTATCTGTAATTAGGGAATAATATGTGAGCAAAGGGAGTGCTGGTAGCTTTCTATTTTTTAATTTGCTTGCTTTCATTTTTCATATATTAATTCTTCCTTTTATCTCTTGTGGTATTTTTCTTTTGTCTGTGTCATCTGCCCCTTCATTAGCCTATAAAGCTTGTCCTCAGCTCAGTTAGGGAAACTTCCTTCTTATTTCACCTTCTAATATTTCCACTATCTACCTCCAGGCAATCTCTCCTAGTACAGTGAATTGGAGAGGTACAATAGCTATTGTGAATTACTCCTTGCAGTCTACTCCTGCACTCCGTATTTATTACTGGATTTACTTTATCTGCGGTGATGCACTGCTGCGGTAATCTGTGTGTCCGAGCCCTGGAGGCTCCCGGAGTGGGGTCTGCAGGGCTTCCACAGCCCAGTGGGCGCAGGCGGTGCTGAGCCCAGCCTTGGCCGGGAAGTTGAGCCTGCCCTAGACCCAGGAAAGCTCTGCTTTGTACAGCCTTGATGGAGGAACTGCTGTGGAAGACTTTTTTTTTTTTTTTTTAAATGCAATGGAGGTTAAAATTACTTGTTGTTGTGTCCTGGAGCTTTGGCAAGGTCTGAATTGTGAGAATTTGCAGGGCTCCTGTTTGCAGCAATCAGTTAATCCCTTCTTGGGCTTACCCCTTCTTACAGAGAAGCTGAATCTGGCAGGGAGAAAGAGTTTAAAATCACTGTTAGCAGTTGCATAGAACCTAAAAGTTATAGTGAGTGGGATAAGAAGAGTGGTAGCTGCCTGATATTTGGAAATAGAGCATTTATTTGGGGCAATAAATGGTTTCCTCTCCCTCATCAGTTGTGTTACAGGAACTCGGCGATGACCTGCCAAACCAGTCTCTCCTCATTTGTGACACTCCAGGCTGTGAGAGAAGCAGGCAAGCTGGGTAAGCAGCCAGAGCCGGGCTTTAGGAGCTGGACTAAGCAATGAGCTGTGGCAGGGGAGCCTGGCTGGGAGCGCCCAGCCAGGCACAGCACTGCAGAGCCATCAGCTCCCACGCAAACATGTACTGTTACTTAAATTGCATTTCTTTGGATCCAAACCAACGAGGAATTCAAATAAGTCCTCTCCACTGATTGAGATGTGCCTGTGACAATTCCAAGTACGTACATTTCTATAGAAGCCTTTCTGGGTCAAAGGACCAGAGTGCAAATTAGTTTGCTGGATCAGCTGAGGGATTTTTTTTGTATTCACAAAAACATTACCAGCTTAATTTTTAAACTGTGTTCAGACTTGTGCATCCTGCCTACAAGGAAGCTATAGCTTGAGTACTTCAAACGAATTGTATTCCTTCCTTTCTGGCTTTGATTTGATTCCTTTTATTTTATCTTTAATTTGATTTTAAATATTGTGAGATGACAGAGGAAAGGGTCTCCTTGAGCAGCGCACAGCATGCTAACTCTCCTATTTCAAATATACACCATGCTTAGGAACTTAAACCAAACACAGCTCACTTATTTGCAGCAGGTCTAAACAGTTGTTCCTGAAACTGAAGCATGGATAAATGTTTAAATTCTTTAAAAATATTAGTATAAATCTTCATAGTGTAAATTAGGACCTAAATCCTTCAAAGCTGGGAGAGAAGGCAGGGCCCTCTAGTCAAACACTCATTGTTTTGTTAATCCCAGGAAATATCTGGTTACTGGTGTTTTCTTGGTGTATCTCAGTCTAACACTTATTTAGCCAATTAATCATCAGTTCCAAAAAATGATTTTTGTTAATATTTTTTTCTGGATCAATAGATTTTATACAAGAATCTTTCTGCTCATTAGTTGGAGGGCAGCTCCTTGAAACAAATTCTGCCTGTGATTCTACCTTAAATTCATCAGTAGATATTAAATAGGTCATTGGTGTAATAAGGGCCAAATTTGCTTCTCATAGATCACAGTGGCCAGTGCTCCTAGGGTCTAATTATCCCATATTTGGTCAATAAGCCATTAACATACAGCCATGGATGTTAATAACCATTTCATGAAAAAGTCCTGGTAATTTATGAGATCAACATTGGTTAGGAAAATTAATAAATATTTCATTCCGTAAGATTTATCCGAGGACATTTCGGTCTGAGGGAGGAAGCACAGGGCTGCGAAAAGGGGGCCCAAGCTCGGATAAAGGAAGAAAGGTGGGGGAAAGAAAGCCCAAATGCCAAGCCCATGGTAGCTGGGTTTAACTTGGGCTAATAAAAATTTACTTCAAATCCTATAGCTAATAAATCCAAAGGGTGTATGAGGGAGTCCAGTAAAACCTGACTTAACATTATGTTAGTGCTATTAACAATATTTATATAGATGTCATTTCACAGGAGGGTTAAAGCTGGTAAATTATGGGCCAGGCACAGCGAGTCGCATCATGGAGCTGGCATGTCTGTATATATGCAGGTACCATAGCCTGCCCCTTTTTGGGTAACAACAGTTTAAAATAACATGGTAAACAAAGGTGGCAGGCTCAGAATTTCTGGTAACTCTTAGCCTTCCTGTCTCAGTGGGCACTGCCTTGAAGTTTAAGAAACTTCATCATAGGATTTAATTTACTGTATTTACCAATCTATTCTTCAACTGATAGTAAATCTATTCCATTTTATTAGGTATACAGCAATTGTAAAAGTGTGACATATTTTCTAGCTGTAGGCTTTAGCAGCAATCATGTTTTGCACACTTCTGTATTCAAAATACTTTCCTATGGCTAACAAACCTAGTGGAATCTTGAATTCTACCTTGCAGTCACTTCCAAAATGTCAACTACTTTTAACTTTAGGCTGCTCTTAAAAACTCAGTTTTAGCCTGTGAAGGCACAGCTGAGGGCACCAGGGCTCAGGACCAGCATGGTGCTTTGCCAGGAGGCTCACCTTGTAATGTGCTGCTGTTTCATAGCTGAGAGTAATATTGGCTATGCCAGCCCTGCATGGAGGAATGATATGCGGTGTTAAGTCCTGATTCAATATGGTGCTTATGCAGGTGCTTAAAATAAAACAAAACAAAAACCAGGTTTTTAATACTTTGCTGAATTGTGCCCTTAATTACTTTTGCAGTGGGTTGAAATTACACACCTCACCTGGGTGTTATGTTCTTCAGGATCTTGCTGACAGGGATTTACACACTCAAACAGTGATGAGTGTTCTTACCAATATGATTAAACTAGATTATTTCTTTCCTGCAAAATATTGGGTTTGGAGATTAAACCTAGATCGTGTGGTTGTAGAGCTGTGAAGAGCAGTCCTGAGGGTATATTCAGGACCCCGTGTGTGGACACACGCAGCTTGGAAAGCTGTGCTTGCAGTGGCAGCGTGTGCTGTAAGACCACGGCTGCAGTTGGGTCTGGTGGGCACCGCACCGATCCAGCCTTGGCCGATCTGGGTTCGTGGCACCCCCAGTGAGCTCCTTTCAGGCCAGCTTGCCTGGGCTGTGGTGGTATTTAAAGTTGTTCCAAAACAGATGAAATGAGATGCTTCCCTTGCCTTTTCTGCCTGGCCTGAAAACTTCTGGCAAGGGGAGCTCCTGGAGGAGATGCCGGTCCCTTTGGAAGGCAGGTGTGTTTAGCTGAGGTCTTCAAGCAAGAGCTTTGTATTTGCAGCTCCTTTCTGCTTTAGCCTCCTAGAGTCTCTCCTGGCTCAGTGCTGAAGGAGCTTGCATTGGGGGATGCTGCAAACACTTGTAGGCCATTGACTGTATTGTTAATCTATGTTGAATGATTGCACTATTCCATTCTGCTGCCTCTCTCTGATTAGACTTGTAAATGAAAAACCATAAAAGTCAAAAATGAGAAAATAGAGGACAGAATGAGAGAAGGCACTTATCCCACAGATGAGTGCTTGAGCACTGCAAGCAACCCCAAAGCTGAGAGCTGGGTGCTCTGTGCAGGGATGCTGCTCTGGGTGCTACAGCTCTCCCCATCGTGGGTAAGCGCCAGCAGCGGCACCCCTCTGCCTCCCGGCTGCTGGTGATGGGGACAAAGAGCAGAGGGGGAAAGGGAAAGCAGCCGCTTCTGTTTCCACTAGGTGTTTGTGGGGTCCATCGGATCAAATGCAGTCTGGCTTCAGGTCTTTACTTGCTGATTAAGTTTTGCCACCAGGTTTTTCCATCCACTCCTTGGCCTTTATGCCCTCAGTGACATGATGTCTATTGCCCCTGCCAAGAATCTCTCCAGTACATTAGCTTAGCTATGGGTAAACTCAGACATCAGGCAAAAAGCCCCACTGACAGTTAATAGAGCCCTGTAGGTCCCTGACCCCTGGGGATAAGCATACAGTAGCTGGCAAAAAAATACATTCTAACGTCTTGGGGAAAAGGTCAGAGTAGCAAGAGAAAATAGGCTGTTCATATTTTGTGGAATATTTATCAGGGCTTCAGGCTCCAGAGCTATGCAAGGGGGTAAGGGTCTCTAACCGGTGTTCAGACAGGGCTTCCCAAACGCTGCAGCACAGAGGTCTATGCAGCAAATTGCCAACAGTCAGAGGGCGACACATCATTTGCATAATCTGCAAGATCTAATTGTGTCTTTGGGCTTTTAATAAAATGGGATTGGTTTTATTTCGGTGGTTGGCTCATAATAAAGGATTCAGCATTCTCAAAATCAGAATGGATCGTGTGTGCTACCGCAGCCCTCTCTGATTCCAGCCAAGACACCCGGCACTCTGTGAGCCTCGTGCCTGTGTCTGCAGGGACCGTGGCTCTGCGAGCATCAGGGAAGGAACCAGGAGCCATTGTCCAGCTGCCTGTGGCAGGATATGCTGCATGATGAGGATGTCCCTTTGTCAGCCTAAAAAAGACATAGTGTATTTATGTTTTTAGGTTGGGTTTTTTCTTTTCCAAAGTCGAGAGCAGAAAAAAGGGAGGAAAGTAGATGAATGAAAGTATTGATAAATGGAAGAAGAAAGGAAGAAGGGTATCAGCAAGGTGCTATGGAGAAAGAAGGAGCAACCACCCCTCAGCTTCCATTTTCCTGAGTTGTTGCGGAGGGTCCTAAAGAGCCAAAGTGCTGTTCTGATCTTCAAGGCATACGCTTGAGTCCCCAACAGCACTATGGGGAGCTGTCAGCGGCTGCTCCCCACTTCCACCGTGGGATGTGTGGGATAAGAGCAGCCGCCCTGACTCTGGGCTTGGTCTGAGTGTTCAGGCAGTGCGGATTTGGGAGGAAGCACACTGAAGCAGGACTAAAGCATGCCTGATATTACTTAGGTGGTTGTACAGCACAGTGCATGGCCATAATATAATATTAATGATCAGTCTTGAGAGACATGTAACCCTCTTCTCCGTGCCTGAGCTGCGCGTTTCTCCCTCTCCCTTCTGCAGCATTGCTTTGGCTTTGCAAACCTTTGTTCTCCCCTCTCAGCTCGGCGGCCCTGTTGCTGTGCCGGGCAGGCAGGAGGTGCTCTCCCCGGCCCTCCTGCGGCGCTGCCATACCCACATCTGCTTGCCTCCCACCTGGCTGCCTCAGCCCCTCTCAAATTTAGATCTCCCTGCTGGGAGAGCAGCGTGGAGCTGCTGCACAAGCAGCTTGGCCGAAAAAATCAATGATCTTTTCAATAAAGCATTTTATCCCTTATATATATTGTCTCTCATAAAGATTTTACACAGACAAAAAGTTCAGAAGTTGGTGTAAAAAATGTTGGGAAAAAGGTGAAGATACGTAAGTAAATTACAAACTTGAGGCTGTTTGCAGTACCTTGGGAAAGTGGGAGTTATATTGATGAGTTTTTATTGATTTACCATCATTCCCAGTGTGGACATTTTCTGGTCTATTATACCACAGTCGCGGCATATTCCCATCGCAGCACTAAAGAGGAAATATGGACAGCCTGACCTTGGCAATATGGAGATAATGAAATACCCTTAATGATCCTTCCAAAAGATTTTACAAGCCAACTTCAGATTGTATCTGCTCTGTGCTATGCTAATTTTTAAGAAGACTTGCAAGCAATACCAGGGTTTTACAGCTTGAGTCCTAACCGCAGGTATTTTAGGGTTAAATGGAACGGAAACAGGTGACCTTACTACCTGATGAAGAGAAGTTGCTGTGAAAGTTCCTGGCATTTCCAGGAGGACCTGGGCTTATTTGTCCCCTTGCAGGGGATGGAGGTCGGTGCAACCAGCACCCCGCTTTGCTCCGGCGCCCATCCCTCCGGTCATGTCGGGCAGGGCTGGGGGTCCCCACCCGCAGGACCCACCGGCTGGCGCCAGCTGCCTCGGCCCTGCCACGAAGCTGCAGCCCTGGAGGAATGTGCTCAACACCAGGAAGAGTTGCGGCACTTCAGGGTGACTTTGGGGACAGCTCAAGGAGATTTACCATATATATACCTGCCTGGAATTGTACCTAGCAGGGACATAAATAGTAGGTTTCAGTGCTCTGCTTTCTTCCTCTCCCCTCCCCGGCCCAGCTGGCAACACAATTACCAGCCCCAAAGTATTATTTTCTTAATAAAAATGTTACGTGTAAAGCAAAGCCACAAATGAGTAACAAACCCATGCAGATTTCAATCACTCCCTTCTTTATTCCCCTGCGAGATTGCTAATGACCTTCACGGAAACCTCCACCAAATCTTTTTTAAAGGCAAATATTAATTTCCTAGCATGAAAAAAGGAAATAAAAAAGCCTATTTTTCACGGGAACCGCACAGAAAGAAAGATATATTTTCCTTCAAAATGCGGGGAGGATTTTTACATTTTGTCACTTGCTTTGCATAGGCTTGGTACCACCATTTGTTCACCTCTGAATGTAATCTCTCCCCATAAAGCTTTGCTTTAAATTCCTCAGCTACCTGTTAGGCTCTGATAGCTCTTTAGCTACGCCCGGAGCATTGGCGGCTGTATGTTCCTGCAGCGTATTTCTGACTCACTGGGAAAAGACTGGGACTGACTCTTTAAATTTTAACAGTTCAACCATTCATTTTTAAAAAGAATGCACCAAAGCAATGTAACATTTTATAGCAAAGTCTCCAAAAGTCATTTATAATACAAAAATCCTTTGTAGGAAGTTGCATTGTACTGTGCTATAGCATCCATGGCCTATGCATTTTCCCATGCCAGCAAGCCCTGAAGATTCAATGTGCGAAGTGGAGAGACATGGGAACACGCACGTATGTATGTGTACACCTGCGCACGCACAGAGCTGAGCAGAACCGGCCTCACCATTGCCTAACTCTGTGCAGATGCCCGGGGTGCAGATCTTCTGCACACCCACATCATTTGCAATGTGAGCCCAGAGGGACCTATTCCCAAAATGAGAAAAGCATTTCCATGATGTTAGGCCTTCTTTTAACACTAAGTTTTGATATTTTAATGGTTTGTTGAGTTGCCAGACTAAGTTTATGTCTGCTCAGGGTGAGTTTGGACCCGGACCTTCGACTGCTGCTTGCTTCCAGCAGTCTTTCCACTGCCTCAAGGTTTTTGTTTGTGCCCCGGAGTCAAAGCTAACATGACGTGGTATGAAATACAAAGCCATCCTAGAGCACAAAACTGAGCTTCACCAAGGAAATCAGGGCATCCAAACCAGTCTGTGCTTGATTCCAGAGTCAAAGTGGTAGCATAGGTGCAGCTTCTTCCCTTATTTCAGACCTTACCTACATTTTCAGTGATATCTTTTGGCATTAGTTTCATTAATCAGTTGAAGGAGTGGTTTGAAGGGTATTTTCTGAAGGTTATTTGCTGGGGTTTTATTCCATAAGCCTTGTAAACTTTTCTCAGAACAACCCACTTAAAAGGAGTGGAAAATTCTATAAGAACCAACAGAAAACAAAACTCTGTGCTGTGATCGTGCTTACTTGCTAGCTCCATTCCAGCTCTGGCATTTTCTCATCACCATGTTGCACATCCCCACCACTGATGCCCACCCAGGCCACGTCCTGAATAACGTTTTGTTGTGCTCCCACGACTTGCCAGCAGCACGAGGTGTTCAGGTCCATCCTTCCCTGTCCTTGCCAAACAGCTCCGTGCTTACGCCTTGGGAAGGAGACTGCAGGACACTGCCTTAGCTGTGCCGGCCCGCCGAACCACGCAGATCTGCCGTGACCCCTCCTTGACAAAACTCGCCAGCAGCGTGTGCCCCTGCACCAGGACCAGTGAGAGGGGCAGAGCCCCCCAGCAGCCAGAGGCTGATCAGAAGCAGCTGGCTGTCGACCCTGAGCACCCCCACAGCCTCCCGCCCTCGCTGCCCTGCCGTCCCAGCAGGAAGACAAGCCTGGTCCCAGAAGGTCACCCTGCGAGCAGGCGGTCCTGCGGAGCATCCCTGCGGAGCATCCCTGCAGAGCAGCAGCCCAGGCAGGGCTGAGGAGGCTGTGCCCGTGCGGTGGGAGCCAGCAGTGCCCTGGGTCCCTGGGGCAGCAGGGAGGTGGGGAGCTGGGGTGAACAGCCCGGGCCGAGGAATCCACTCCTCTGCTTCGGCAGGTCGTCAGCCTCTCACCACACAAAATAAGCAACAGTTTGCCTGCACATATTTGGGGGGAAAAACAGTTAATATGATAACAATAGCACTAAATCAGGCACAGAACTCCAAGTACAAGTCACAGCAAGAAGTTGTTAATACCTTTATTATGGGATAAAATGTATTCATGATATTAAAGACATCACATTTCTGCCCTGGTGTCACATTTTAGATGTAGCGTAGATAAATGATATATCACTGTAAGAGATCTACAAAAACCATTAGTAACCATGACATTTTGACGTCAGATTTTAAAAAATTCCTAAGTAATCTTTTTGATTTATGAAATGGTGTCCAGGTTCATCGAGACTGATCTCAGATTTATCACAGCCTGGTTAGAATTATTAATGATTTTCAATTTGTAAATCCAATGCCAGCATGTCCAAGTGCTCTCAGCAAAATCACAGAGAGCTGACAGGGAGATTTTGCTCAATCCATAGTTTTCAGCTATTACAAGATTTTTCTGTTTAACTCTCTGCCGCCCGGCGCGGGCGCGCCAGCCCGGCGCACAAAGGCATTGTTCTGCCGCGGCACAAAGGAGGCGCGTCCCGGGCACCGCCGCATGAATCACGGCCCGAATGGCCATGAAACACATGGCGTCAACAGGAATGAATGATCTGACTTTTACAGGCTCCTACTGAAGACCCTTAAAGACTTAAATTATAATGAGAAGAAAAGCTGATCTAAGCCAAAACAGACGGGCTTGGGTAGTTTTTCCCTACAATTCATCACAAGAGCAGATGAAAGGGAGGCAGGGGCAAAGAAAAAAGCACAGGCATGTCTCCATCCTCAGCAGCCTTGCAGGAATACCTCTGGAGAAGAAAGCACACCTTGGGTAAATAGTTACAAACTCCAGAGCCCAAGCAGAATATTTATTTCCTAATTTATGGGGTAATTGTCCCACCACTACAGGGAGGGATTAGAGGGAGACTTGGATACTAAAATTTTCTCTGGAGTAGCAAGAGCGGGGTGAGCAGGGTCTGTGCCACCATACCTGCCCTTTCGCGGTGGCAGGTGTCGCCGAGCGGACGCAGCGGGTGTCACCCGCCGGCTGCTCTGGGACCAACATTGCCAGGGTTTTTTAAGAAGGTTAAAGGAAAACTGCCATGATTCATCCTTAAGCGGCAGACAACTACATTGTTACTTACTTCAAAAAATTATCTCTCTAGTGTGCCTAAGATACTGAATTTTCAAGACTATGGGCTCGCTCAGAGTCCACACTGCAGCCCTGAAGCACCGGGTCCCCCAAGAGCCGGCACGGCTCCGGCTGCCTTGTGGGGGGTTTCCAGCCCAGTGCCGGGCGGGTGCGCAGGGGTGCCAGCAGCGGGGCTGGCATGGTGCCCCATGGACAGGGGGGGTCCTCGCTGCTGTGCCCCACAGCCTGCCCAGCCCCATTCTGTGCTGCCCCCAGCCCAGCAGCATGACTTCACACACTTCCCCTTCTGACTAGGTTTGATGTGGCCTTTTTGCCTTTAAATATGGCAAAACGTCTTCCAAAACCAGAAAGGAAAATTGTAATGTCTTGTCCAGAGAAGCAATGTAAAGCCTCTGCTTCTGCTGCATCACCTGGTTGTTGGGGCAGTGGGTCCGGCTGCTGAAATGTTTCGCCTGCAGCTCTGTCCGACATGCCGGCGAAGCTGCTGGCTCTTCGTCCCAGAATCACTTGGATTTGTTAAAAAAGGGCAAAGGGAACTTGGGCTGTGGGGCATGGCAGTTTTAGATTACTGCTGCTTCTTGAATCCACATCCAGGCAGGATAAAAGAGCTGTGCAGCTTAGACTGTGTTGAGGAGCAGGACTTGCTGGTACTACTTCAGCCTCTGAGTGGATTTTAGCTTCATACTGCAGGCACATCAGGAAGGCAACATTTGAAGTAGGATTAAATTCCACTAATGCTCCGGTCTAGGGCTGCTATGGCTGTGGTACTTCACAGACCACTTGGGTGCCTGGAGAAAGTCAGTGTCTGGTTTTTTCTCAAGTACTCCACCTTAATTGGGCAGGTAAAACTCTATAATTAGGGACCTTAACTGGGGAATTTTTCTAATCCATCATATCTGCTCCATTATTCAACTCTATCAAATCCATGCATGCAAGGAGAAGCAGGACATTCTTCACAACACTGTCAATATTAACGTCTTTCCAATTACAGAGCATTATAATGGCAATCTAATGAGGAACTGTGACATGCTGGCTGCAACTCCTAACTTTTGATTAAAGCCTCCTTCGAGGTGCTCCCCTTTAATTTATGGCACAGGGCCATGCAGGCGCAGGTAAGGAAATGCTGGGAGCTGGGGAGCCTCTAGCACAGGCTCTGGGCGCCCTGGGACTCCCCGCAGCCCCAGCTTTCTGCCAACCCGATGAGCCGCACCGAGGCCTTTTCCTCCATGCCTCTCCCAGTGCTGCTCTGCCAGGCAGATGACGGATCCCTGCTCCCTCTTCCTCAGGGCTGGGGTGACCTCCCTCCCACCAGCAGGCCGGCCACGGCCCCGTCCCAACCATCACTGCCAAAGCCAGCTCCAGCTGAGCTGCTCCTGCCACCCTAGGACACCTCCTGCGGGAGAGAGGGATGGGCATCTTCCCCTCTGACAGTGACTGACATTTCTATCCATCCCAGGCTCTGCCAGGAGAAGCTTCCCAGTTTATCTGTTTGCATCCTCACAGCCTCGACACCAGGAAATGAATTTCCAAACTGATAGAGATACCTTGCTGCTTATACAACTGATCTCCCAGATGAGACACGGCTCCATGCGAGGACCGAGACACTCGACGGTGTGTCTAGATAGGCACAGCCCAGAGTGGCCGGGCGCCTCGCTCAGGGTTGATGTTTCCTCCTTTTAGCATGAGCAGCCGTGCCCGCTGTCTGCTCCTGATCATGCTCTCCCGCCACCGCTGCTGCTCTCCCTGCCCCGAGAGCCCGAGCCCAATGCAGCAGGGCGAAGGGCATCCCTGCAGCTCTCGCGTGTTCCCTTCCTACCTGGCAGAGCGGGGTGGATGTTTGCTTTTTCCCATTGTGTCCTTCCCAGATGCCATCCAAACCCAAAAGCAGAGGCAGACGTGCTTTCTGGTGGTCTGGTAGACCAGTCATTGCCATTTCAAAGCATTTTTTTTATTTTTAGATCCTCTCTGAAGTATCTAACTCTGAACTACCAGGTATCCAGGGCTAAATGCAACAAACACTGTTCTGTGCAGCCCTGTAGAGCTCCTTTTACTGTTTTGTTCTCTGCGGTGTCACTTCTTCATGTGACCCCAATATTTGCTTGCTCCCAGATTTCACCGCACATGCATGGCTACTTTGCTGCCCACGGCCAGCCAGCCCCTCTTCCAGTAGTTCTGCTTCCTGGATTTCTTTGGGATTCTTGAATCTCTGCAGATGGAAAGGTCTGTTTTAGAAATGATACTTTGCAAATTGCTGCCACATTATACATTTCATCTAATGCAGCCTTTGCTGATTTCTCTTTAAAACGTGTCAGTTACTTAAAAGCAATGTGGACAATGAGAAAGACGGCTTTATAAGGAGAACCACCTTTGCAGGCAGCACATGAGAAACAGGATAAGGTGGGAGAAAATTTGCTAATAAGTAACACGAAACGAACACCTTTAATGCACTCTGCTCACATATCAGTCATGTTCTTGCCCCACCTCACAGCACACCTGGATACCCGCCTGTCTTCGAGAGCCTAATCACTTGCGGCAGCTCTGATGCTGGAGACCCAGCCCCATGATGTGCGGGCGCTGCGCAGGGCCGGCGGGATCGGCTGTCGCTGCCTGCAGGGAAACCTGCAAGCCCCCACACCAGGGAGAGCGGATGGTTTGCTGAGGGTCACTGTGGCCAGCGGAGCAACGTCAGCAGCTTCCCACAGCTGTTGCAATACCGGCCCATCTGCTAGGTACAGCCATTTGGGCCAGTGATGTGGCTGACAGTGGCCAGGAAGCCATGGCCATTACCCATTGCTGCTGAATGTTCTGCCTGGGCTGGCACAACAGACCGCATCTGGATGCAAGAGCTAACGGGCATTAAGCGTGCCCTAGCCCTGCCGGCACGCACGGACACCTGGAGCACCGTTAAGGAGGGAGCAGCATCATACCCAGTTTGGCACCTGCCCGGCACGGTTCACCCGTCTGTAAAGCGGCTCCAGGGGAAGCCCGCTCGTGTCCCCACACCTTCCATGTGCACCGAGAGGATGCACCAGCGCCTGGTGCGGGCTCTGCAAAGTCCCTCGTGAAGGTCTATGGTCAAAGCCCCAGATGCAGTTTAGCAGCACAATATGCCGTGTTGTAACCTCTGAGTGCTTGAGGGAAAGAGACCGAGGCACAGCTATGCCCCGGAAAACCTCCGCAGTGCTACGAGGTCCAGCCCCTCCGCTGGCTTTGTTCTCTGATGGCTGCTTGGGCTTCCTTCAGATGACAAGGGAAGAGTGTGAGTTGTTGATACTGTGGCTGAAAAAGGGGGTTTATTAAAATATTCTTCTGACAGGTTCATTTTCTGAATTCCTCTGGATTATTTCCAGCATTCCAGTTCCATCAGAAACAGCTCTTTTCAGGGGATGGGGAGAGGCTGTGAGTCATTTCTTCCCTTTTCTTCTCATTTAGATGGGAAAGGTTAATCCTTTGAAAGTCTGAAATAGCCACGACTAAATGTAAGGGAGTGTGGTGCTTCACACCGCAAGAGGAGAAGTGCTTGGCCAGAGCAATATCTTGAGAAACTGTAATCCTGCAAGAGAAATCATAATAACAGAGGAAATAAATTGTCACAGCTGTAGCCGCTGTTGCCATTTGTGTGTTTGGGTTATGTACATGGTGTTGCAGCCATGGCCAGGCTACAGGGACTCCTCTCCTCTTGCATGGGAGTGGGCTGCTGCAGGGTGCTCACCCTCGGCGAGGTGGGTGACATCGTCTCATGGACTTGATTCACTCCAAAGCAGCCAGCGGGGGGACGTGATCCCAGTAAGAGAAGAGATGCTGGTCATCTTTTAAAATTACGATTTTTCATCAGACTTCTTTTAAAAGCTGTGGTCTGGATAAACTCAAAATCACCCCATATCCTCAACTAGACATTTGTCTCTGTGAGGCCATTCACACCTTTACAGAGGGATTTGTGTGCATCATGCATGTCCAGAAAACAGTGAAAGACCATCAGGTTCGCATTGGGACTAACAAGGGACGTGTGGCCAAATGGCCTTGTTGGATGCAGCCGCATTTACCCATCGTGCGGAGCCAAATCCAAGGGCGTGCAGGGAGTCCATCGCAACAGCTACCCAGGGAGCGGCAGCTGCGAACGCAGGTCCCGCAGCCCTGTGTGGCATCCAGGAACCACGTTCGGATACTCGCCAAAGGGCCTCCAGAGCCGCGGCTGGCAGGAGCGCAGCAGCGATGCTCTCCCAGCCGGCCCTCACCCCCGGGGCTCGCCCGCACACCGCAGCCGGCTTTGGGGGTCCTCGACCTGCCGGTGCCGGCGCTGCTCCACCGGCTGCGGAAAGCCGGGTCCCACCGAGGAAGGGACCTGCAGGAACCTGAAGCAGCAACAACCCCTGCGCCCAGACCCTGGGGCCGGGGGGGAAAGGGGCCGGGGGTGCAGCACAGCGGGGGCACCCCCCCCGGCCCGGGGAGGCAGGGGCTGGCGCCCACCCCTCAGCTGCTCTGCTAATGAGCCAGCGTCGGCGCCTCTTTCTGGAACAAACGTGATTCCAATTCAAAACTAACATGACAACAAGCGCACACGGTAATAACCCAGTGAGGAGACATGGCTCTCAAGACATCTACAGACTCCAGATTAAATGAAATTTTGACAGAGAAAAATATGTATTGGCAACATTTCTTGATCCACAATTCAAAGAGAAAATTGAAACCATATTTCCGTAAGAATCAGACGCTGGAAAGAAGTTCTTAATAAACAAAAAGAGACAGGTCATGTAATTCACTCCCTTTTCCTCTTTTTCATTTGTTGGCCAGTAACTATTAAGAGTCAAGGAAAGAAGGTTTTTAACTGAAAATTTGTACTTGAACCTGACAAACAAAACAACTTGGAAGGAAGTTTCCCAGCTGCAAGTCAGAATATTTATGTCTGGAGATGTAAGGAACATTTCAAAACATTAAACAATTTGCAAAAAAAAAAAAAGCTGCTGTTTTGGGGTTGAGATTGTCTGGTTTATAGACTCTTCTCCACCTTGCTTTTTAAAAACAACGGCTGCAAAAAACAGAGGTGGAGAGAATGGATGTGGACTTTTCTTGTTTGTTTAAGGACAAATTAAATGTTACCTCCTGGAAGACAGTCAGCACATTGGTGGCTTGTTGGAGCCCTGTTTAAATGGGTCAGCTTGCCTAGCGAGTCAAACACTTTTACATAGGAGTGACTCAGGTAAGTGTCCTATTAGAAGATCTCTGCATGGGGGTAATTTCACTCAAGAACCAGTGCCCTGAGCTCAGAATTTTTTTCCCTGGATTTTCTGCTCTAATTATTCCCAGGATGTAGGGCTTTGGCAGTCTCTTGGTTTGAAATGCTAGACACACACGAATGCAGGCTGAAGAGTAAGGACGTGGACATACACAAGCACCGGCATTAGGGACAGGCACTTTCTGGAGCCAGAGCCATGCACTGGCTGGCAGGAGCAGCCTCTCCGACGACGACACCAAGTGCTCACATCACTTTGTGTGCAGCAAACTCTCCCCAAGGCAGCAGGGACCTCCTTCCCCCGTGTCCCCTGTCCTAGCACAGAGGAGCTTCTCTGCAGAGGGAAGGGTTACATGATGCAGCTCCCGGTCTTGTTATTGCTGCTCACAACAAAAATATTGCTCCTTTTCCCCCATGCCAGTCTAGGGACTCAGAGAGAGGGGGACAGCTCTGGACCCCCCACATGGAAAGGAACCCGATCTCAGGCAGCATCAAGGTCCTGTTCACATGTCCCCACAGGCTCTGGAGCCAGACCAGGCACTGCAGCCCCGGGACAGGGAGCCGTCCTCCCCCAGCGCAGCTCAGGGCGGCTGCAGGCCACGGCAAAGGCAGCAGCGTGGGAGCATCTGCACTGTGTCCGAGCCTTGGCGGGGGAAGCAGGCTGTGACGTCTGCCATGGAGAATGAGATCTCCTGGCCAAAGAGAAGGAAAAACAGAGAAGAGCAGAGCCTGGTGTCGAAACTCAAAAGGAAAACTTTGGATAGAGGTTTTTGCTGCTGTTTTTTTTGTTGCAAGACAGATATAAATCTAAAAATTATTGGAATGCTGCTCAGCAGAGCTGCCAAGGGGAGAGAGGTGGCAGTCACTGCAGCGCACACCTCCAGTGCCGTGCCCAGCGCTCAGCAGCTCCGATGCCTCCCATGCTGGGGATCCGGGACGGGCACTCACTCACACATGGGCTGCAAGCCAGGCACGGCACTGTGTGCCGCTCGAGTGAAACAATTCATTTGTAGAGTAGCCAAACATTTGCCTTTATATTATGTTTTCAATGAAAAAGGCTTATTCCAAAATGAAGATTTTTCTCAGAAAAATAGTGTCGTTCAAGATTCTTTTTGTTCCAAATTTTGTGGATCTAGACCTGGGGTTTGGCATTGCATTTTTTTTCCTGTTTGAAAAGCCGCTTCCTTCCTCCTAAGTGAGAACTGGAGGAAAAAGCATGGAAACAGTTTCCATTTCCAGTTTGTGGAAATCCTTAGGAAAAAAATCCATATAAGATACACCTGAAGGTGCACTGCCATATGTAGTCAGCTTTTGCAGAGATCCATTTCCCAGACCCAGAGGACCAGAGCTGAGTCCACAGGAGGATTCACTCCCAGGGGCCGGTGTTCATGCCGAGGTGGGACCCTCAGCCCCGGTGTGAAGCCTGAGACCTTCGCCAGCCCGGCAGCTGGTTGCACACCCAGGAGGAACGAGGCGAGCCGTGCCGGTGTTGGAGTGGTGGAGCTGGCAGCTGGCCCCTCCCGCGCCGCAAAGTGACATGAATTAGCGTATGACAGTGACAGAAAATGGAAAAGAATGGCCCCGCAAATGCAGTTACAAGAGAAAGGCAAATTGATTTAGTGGACATATGAGTATTTTTGAGAGAGAAAGCAAGAGAGCTGCCTGACATATTCCAAGATACCCTACGATTGCTTCTCTTAAGGAGTTGTCATTCAGATTTTCCTGAACTAGCCTTTAAATTACAGTTCTATAAATAGATAGGACACTGGCAGTATTTACAGTATGAGCATCAGGTGAAAAACTACAGCTTCTGCAGCGTCTGCTCATCTCACCTTGTATCTGCCCTGCTGGAGGTTAACTCTTATTTCCATGTTAATGCCGTCTCAATCCCAATGACTGCCATTTGTCAAATTAACATTCATTTCAACAACCCAAAAGTGAGAGCTTTTAAACATTAATTCACAACTATGAGCTCTTCTCAGCACATTATTATGTTACTGTGATGAAACAAACTGCCTATGGAAAGATATAGATCCTACTGGAAATGTTGGCACTGCAGATGAGAGAGGAAACCCATTACGGAGGCAGAGCTAATGCGGGCTCCCGTGGCGAGGGCAGAGGCGCCCGCACGCCGGCACTGGCGGAGGTGGAAATAAAAGGAGCCGGGAGCCCGCGGAGTCGGTCGGGATCTGCTCAAGCAGGGTATCCCTGAGAGCCTCCGCTGGCAGCTCTGCTCCTGGGGCTCGGGCCCATCATGCCACCGGCCCACATATCCCACATCGCTCCCTGCGAAGCGTGGGGCTTTGGAGCCCCTCACCCCAGCTGGAAACGTGGGCTTGCCTCACTGGACAGCTTCGTCTCCTTCCTGCACGGCATTCCCGGGAAGTGGCTTGCCAAGCACCTGGTCCTGCTGCTACGCTAGCACGACTATTTCCAAGGCAAGAGATTATCATCTGAAACATTTAAATCTGTGCTATTTTGAGTCTGCAATTATTCCAGCTCTCACGATGACTGATCAATGTGCTGTCTCCGATTAATAAGACAAATTAGGGGAAGGGCATTCCTGCGACAATGGCTGACGAAGGCCGCTGCCGCCGCGTCCTGGGGCGCGTGCATGGGTGCGGACAAAGGCAGGAAGCAGCACCAGCGCCCGGCGGCCCCCCGGACTTCCCTTCCATGGGAGCCACGCTTCTCCCCGCGCACGTGCGCTTCCCTCCCGCAAAGGCAGCGAAGCCCACAGCCTCATCGCCGCCCTTCTGCTGCCTTTCTGAAGGAAGGATCCGCAGCGCTTCCAAAAACATGCTACGTTCAAGGGCAGCAAGGCACGTGTGGTACCTGCAGCCGTGCACCCCAGGCAGTCCCCGCTCGGAGTACCCAGCGGCTCAGGTGGGACATGCGGACACGGAGGGAAACCCACCGCTCTTTAGCTCGTGAACACCAACAGCCCCTTCCAGCCTGTGCGGAGGCTGCCGGCCACTCGCCACAGCCTCGGTGCTGTGCATGACACTCGGCAGAGCTCCGTCCCCTCCGCCACCATCCCGGGCATCGGCCACCGCGCAGTCCATGCTGTCCCTGGGGGCCGGTGCTGCCCTCCCTCCCGCCAGCACGCCCCGCACCCCTCCCTGACACCTCATCCCTCCCATCCTGTTTTCCAGAGCCTAGTTTTAGTTTTAGTTGAGTTAAGAGACGAGCTGAGCTGATGTGGCTCTGTCAGAGGCAGTCTCTGGCGGTGCACGCCAATGGTGCGGCAGAACAGGATTTCCTCTTGCCTCTCAGAACAGAATAAGGGGCTGAGACCGGAGGGTTCACCGGGGACACTAAAGGTGCTCTTTCCTCTCCAGGACTGATCCTCACACCCGCCGCGGGTCCCAAGCAGCTCTGCCATGGGTGGGTGCTGCTGCGTGGGGGTACAGCCTGGCCCCACCACCGGACTCACTCGCTGAGCCCCCTTTGTGCGCTGCCACAACTCCAGCACATGGCTCGGAAGGGTCTGAACTTCAGGCTGGCTGAAGGAGAACAAACAGGCACAACAGGCTGGTGAGAAACCTGTTGTTTGACCCTTATTGTCAAAGCCTGCCCTGAGCAGGCAGATTTAGGAGGCTGGGACCGGCCGTGGGAGGAAAGGGCACCAGGCGGTGCCACCACATGCCTGGCACCGGTCCCACGGTGCCCGGAGGGCGCGGGGTGCCGGACACTGCCGGGGCAGTGGGCAGGAGCTCACCGCCGCCATCCTGCAGCCGGGGTGAGCTGCCGGCGTCCCGCCTGCCCGAGACTGCTGTGGACAAGGCAAGCAGGTTGGGGGTCTCTGCCACACAGCACCAGGGCCGGGAGCGCCCGTCCCACATCTGGCCTCCTGATTTTCCTGAGGGTCTATCTCCCCAAATAAGCAAAGACAGATACCTACAACTCAACTGCATCTAGAATAATACACGGCTCCTAACTGAATACAAGGCTGTAATTCAATCAAGATGTTCTGCTGACACTATAAACTGGGAGAGCAGCTCAAAGCAGCATGTATAAATGCCAGCAAAACCCCAAGACTGAATTACAGCTGTACTGTTGCGCCAGACACTGTCGTGGCTCAAACAGAGGGGAACAAAGTCCTCTTTGTTAAACTAATTATTTTAATACGTATAAGGAAAGGACAGAAAGGACCTGCTAAATATTTACTGTTTCAGGCCTGTTCTTCGTAGGACATTTTTTTCGCATGTTGTTGATATAAGCTGCTCTGTGCAGCAGTTAAAGCTGCCTATAAAAACGGAAAGGTTTGAAGTGTGCATGACATATTTCAGGGGGACTGGGTGACTCAGGGGGTTGGTAATGGAGCACACAGCCTTTCACCTCTGGAGCGCTGGTTTGAATCCAAAAGCCATTACCATCTGGAGGTCGTTTGGCGGCATCCCTGTTACGAGTCGGGCTGTTCTTGGTCCTAATGACCAAGCGCTCACATGGTGAAAAGGTCCCCGGCACTGGCACGGTGCCCGGTCATCCTATCGGAGGGGCTAGCGGGGGCAGGAGAAGGGGCTCGAGGTGCCTGCTGCCTTCGGGAACCCCTGGGACAAACGCAGCCTGTCGCTCACCGGGGTGTCACGCTGCTGCGTCCCACAGGGAGACGGGAGAGGTCACGACACCCTGAAAAACAGCGAGTCCTCCCGATACCAGAAGGGTCCAGCCCAGGAGCACCCGAGCGGCAGTGGCGGGGCAGCAGCTCTGGTGAGCACCGGTGTCCCCGTCCCACTGCGGCTCCTGGGAAGCGGAGCAGGGGACCCCCGCCTCCCATCGGCGCAGGCCAGCGCTGACCAGGGGAGCTCGTCACTGGAGGAGAGTTTGGAAAATCTGTTGCCACGGAAATGGCTCTGTTTGCTGCGTGGAAGAGCACGCCATGGTGCTTGGGTGCTGCCACCCCGGCGAGGGCTCCGCTGGCCGGAGGGAGAGACCGCACCGGCGCCTGGCTGAAACACCCAGGGAGAGAACACGGGACGTATCCAGCCACTCTGGCGCAGCTGGCACACGGCTCCTGTGGCTCAGGTGGAGGCTGTGCTGCTGGCAGGCTCCGGCAGGTCAGAATAACAGACCTGCAGGAAAGTTGGGGCAATGCGTAAAAGCACCGGCAACATGTTGTCACCCGCCTGGCAGCGGAAAACAGGGACCCCCAACAGCTGAGCCCCCCTGGCTCTGAGCTGCTCCGCGGGTCCCTCGACCTCGTGTCTGGAGTTTGCCTGTATTAAAGGCAGTAACTTCCAGGGCAAGACACTTCACGTGGCCGGGCAGACGTGGGCAGGCGGGCTCGCCGGGGGCTGCCGGGAGCCCAGCGCTGCTCTGCGGGGCCACTGCCGCATGCCGCCGGCCACCGAGACCCAGGGAGCGCGTCCCACCAGCAGCGGTGGCACTGCAGCCTCTTGGTGACATCTCCCGATGGCTGACCCTCTCCATGAAGATTAATGGAAAGTGTCTGCCTCCGATGGTGCTGCCGATTCAGTCTGTCTGGCTGCTAAGAAAATGAGACCTCCATCCCCAGCCCACCGCAGGGAAAAGGCTTCATCTTCGCCCCAAAAGGGTCAGAGGCTTGGCAGCCCGCTGCTCGGGGTTGGGTTTTTCCTAAGGAGAAGCTCAAATTCTGTAGATCTCAGCAAAAACTGTGGGAAGAACTCAAATATGCAGAAAGCACTGATTTTCCACGTGGATGCATTGCCATTAGCCCTGCCCATTAATTAGAATAATGCTAATTGTTATGATAATGATGATTATATACACCACTTCATATTTACTGAGATTGGAAATATTTAAAACAAACCCTTGCAAAAGCTGCATGCTTTTATCAAAGCCAGTAACGTCTTAGATAACATTTTTAAATGCCAAATTTTCTATGAAAACGTATATTTATATCAACAAAATTAAATTTCAGCTTAAGCTTCTTATTATAAATAAAAGAAAATAAGTCAATAAAACAATAAATATCTAACTGAATGAAGCAGAAATTATATCCAATTATTTTTTCTTTAAAACCCAATTTATCTGCCAATATTTTCTTTAAATGCTCATGTTACTTTTTCACTTACTAACAATAAATGCCTGGATGCATTTCAAAGTGGTGCCTTTTCTATTATTTCATTTCCTGGAGTCCTCAGCTTGAAAGGACATTAATAGCACACTATAAATAAAAAAAAAAGTTACTTAAGGATTTACAGCTGAGGATTTCTATGGAAACAAACCAAAGAGGGGAGTTTGCATCAGCGTGGGGGTGGTGGATGGAAACAAAGAGCACACACGGAAAATAGAAAAGAAAGTTCAGCTGCCACATGGCAACCCCAGGGCCTCCTACCTGCGCCCGGGCTTTGTGTCCCGGGGGTCACCCGGGGGGGCAGGGGGCCATGCGGGTGCCCTGACACAGGGTACACCCTGCCGGCCGCCGCGTGGGTTGTGGTGCTGCTCTGGCACGGTAGCACCCCCGGGAGAGGGGGCAGTTTGGGGTGCTGGGAGGGGGTTGCTGCTGGAGCCCCTGCCTGTGCCCAAGACGAGAGTCTCAGGAAAGCCGCAGGGACGGTCCCGCATGCCGGGACGCTGCGGGACACTGGGACACTGTGGGCTTGGGGCATCTCCTTTGCCCTCGCTGCCCTGGTCCCGCACTTGCCCATGCTTTGAGCATCAACGGGCGATGAGGAATGACTCCATCGCTAGCCCTCGCAAATGGGAAGCGGATTTCCAAGTGAGAGGGACCAAAATGACTTGCATAACATAGGAAACAATTCAACAATCAAAAAATCTTTCACTACTTAATAGGATTTTATAAATTGAATTATCTCTTTAAGCGCTGACAGTCCTAGCCTATCAATCAATTAAGGGATGCCAGGCTTGAGCCTACAGACTCACTTAGTGGGAGTGCGCTGCTGTCGGTGTGCTGCTGTTGGGGCACCTTGCTCTTTCAACATGTCATCCCCCCCTCCACGAAGTCAGGGCCGTGCCAGGGGCTGGGCAGGGGCTCCCCCCGCCCACGGCAACGGTCCCACGGGACAGCCCTGCTCCAGCCCCGCTGGGCTGGGGCTTCCCAGCCTCCCGGTCAGGGCCACGTCTGGGACGTTTGGCAAGAGGCGGCACCTGGGGCATCGCTGGACCGTGTGGGGTTGGCCTGGCTCCCTTCTCGGCATTGGCACCCCAGAAACAGGTGAGCACCTTGCCCAAAACGGGGGCACAAGCAGGAGCCCGCAGCCCCCGACTGCCAGCCTTGGGCTCTGCACAGCTGCCTGCTACTGAGACATCTTCTCTGACCTGCACAGAACTGGGCTCTTCTCTCCACCACAAGCTCACTGTAAACCCAGTGCCCTACAACACTTCTGGTTTCCACCATTTGACGATGTCTGAACTTGAGGTTTTATTTCCACCGTCCTTTCTCGTGGCCAGCCTCAGAGCATGGGATGTTTCACCATTCAACTGCAAACTGCAAAAAAGAATGAAAGAGCTTGCAAAGAAACATGTTATCCAGCCTTAATTATTTGTTGTGGATATATTTTGCAGCTAAAATGTCCTTTCAGTCTTTTATATTTGTGGCAGCCGCTGGGCAGCGGGGCACTGCAGCGTGGCCATAAAGTCAGGCCAAGGGGGCCAAATCCAGCTCACGTGTTTCTGGAGCCGGACAAACCCACGGATGGGCAGAGGCCCTGGGTGACCTCTTTGTCATGAGTGCAGTCTTTCTGGTAACTTTCGTTTAGGTTTCTGCAATTTGCCTCCCCACACTAAGTGTGTATTAATGCAGTAGGTGAAGCTTGCATTATTGATGGCGTGTAGGACCAGGTGTTCACAGACGAAAGGTTAGTTTATTAATCCACTGGGAGACCTTATGAAAAACAAATTCAGGTAAACAACATATTTTTCTTGACTGCTTTTCAAGATTTAAGGCAGGGATCCTGTTCTCCGAGTCTCTTTGACGCATTTCCATTGCACTCTGTTATTACATTCTTCAAAAAAGAGAGATTGCTTCTCATGCCACGTTCTGGGGAGAGAGAAACCTAATTGAATCTGCTGCCCGTGTGCACTGGACAGCATCTCCTTCCCAGTTATGGATGGTCTTGAGAGTTACTAAAACACACAGTCAGGCCTATTTGAAAGACATTTTTCTGCTAGGGGCCTGCCATACCAATGCTGTATCCCCTCCTTTCTCCATCTTGGGCAGCCTGTGCCCGCCATCCCTGTCCTCTCCAGTTTTGTGCCCCGCAGAACCCAGCCTTCCCCATCCTGCAGCCCTTTCTACTGCGACAGGAGCAAGTTTTATTGCAGTTTTTTGTCTGCCAAGCCATGGGGAGGGGAAAATGGGTTTCCAAGTGAACCCTACTGTGTGCCTCTCTCCGGCGAGGAGCTGGGGTGGCGAGGGACTCTTGGGGCTGGCACTGATGCCTCCCACCCCCTGCACCCCTGCGGTGCCCAGCAGCACCTCCCTCGCCTCCCAGCACTGCGCCGGTGCTGTGGGAAGCCGGGCTTGGCAGGACAAAGCCACCGATGCGGAGCTCACTGCTGAGCCTGCCAGATGCCCCGGCACTGCCGGCAGGGACCAGCTCACCCGCGGCTGCCCTGGGTCCAACTGGGATAAGGTGGTGGCTAATTTGAGGAGGAATTGAGCAGCGGAGTGCCGGGCACGGAGTGCAGCTGGCTCAACCCCACTGCCCTTTCCATGTGCTTCTCATTTAACCTTTGAGCTCGGGAGAGAGAAATCCCTGTGCCCCGTGTATGACCACTGGAACTTGATTAAGCACTGAACTTTAATTAATTGACTGGCTTGGAGTAATAAGGTTTGCCGATTCACTTTGCCCAACAAAGAAGTGAATAGTTAATTTACATTAACTGTCAGGTGTGAGGGCTGCCATCGTGCAAAGAGCCGCTCTCCACCACCCCACCATCAATCAGGTGAGGTGCAGAGCACGCGGGCTGCCCGCCCCCCCACCACAGCCCCCGCACTCCCTCCACCACCGATGTGCGTCCTGGACCCCTCCACGAAACCCCGGACCCTTGGCTGGAGCCGCTGCAAGCAGGCGAAGCCGGAGCAGTCAGTGACCCGCTCTGGCTGAGCCGATGGGGAGTCGCTTCTGCTGGGTGCTGGGGGCCTTGGGGACCCCTCCCGCACTCCCCCGGCCGCTGCTCAGCCCGTGCTGCCGTTCCCAAGGGGAGAGCGCCGGGGACAGAGGTTTGCCGTCAGTCACGCACGATACACCGCTACTGGCATTTCACCGCCAGCAGTTGGGGAAGCTTTCCAAATGTCAGCTTCCCATCCAGTTCAATTATTTCCACCCCGTGCCTGCATGATGAAAGGTTACAAGGTAAATCCCCTCCACCCGGCGTGTGCCGTGGAGCCGAGCCGCGGTGGCCAGCGAGGAGGAGTGCGTGCCTTGCCAGAAAACGCTTTTTGGCCACAACGGGCTTGGAGCAGGAGGGCGAGACACCCAGAGCACATGCCCTGCTTGTTTCTTCAGCGTGCATCTTCTGCTCTTTAAATTGATTGGCACTTTCTATTTGAGGAAAAATGAGTTCTTAAAATTGAAATACCGGTTATTGTTATGGTAATACAGCGGGGCTGCAGCAGGAGACATTTTAAGATACAAAAAAGGTTAGTTTAAATCAAGCAACTGATAGGTGAGTCTATATAAAGTACTCAGGACTAATGAGTCCAGAGGTCTCTACGTATTGGGTCTGGACCCCTTAATGCTGCTGATTCAAGTGGTGGGTGCAGGTAATAACCAAGATAACCTGAGGCCTCTGAGATCATTATTGCTTTATCAAGTTTTGTATAAAATATTTTCGGCCTCATTTAGGATGTCAGCCTCTATCAAACGTTTCCTTGCATTAAGAGCACGACGCATCCCTGCAACGCTGGCATACCTAGAACTCTTGCCATCTGCCAAGGGAGAAGCACTCGGGGCACCCGGGAACCCTCTTAGGGGGACGTGGCACTAAGCAGAAGATTTATGAATAATGTAACAATAAAAGTACTGAGTCCATATTAGCACAACATAGTGACTGATTCCCAACATACGTTATTGCTTTCTCTCATCTTTACCTGAAATTAGTAATTTCAAGTCCATACCTTTATTTGGAAAATAATAGTACACACAGAATTATAAAAGTTTAATACGCTCTCCGTAAAATGAAAAATGAGCGGTTATGATATTGTCTAACACTTTCAAATGTGTTTATTAATTCATGTTTTAAATCATAAGTTTCATTCTGCAGGAGAGTCATACACAGCAATAAGCAAGTTTTAAAATATTAATGAATAAACAATATTTCTCTATTGAAATATAACATGCTTCTTTGAACAATGTACCAACGGTAATAAATCACAACCAGCAGAAAATTGCATTTCATATTTAATACAACTTGAACTCTGCCTTTTTATAAATGATATCTTTTTTGTTTAATTGGCGTCAGTTCAGATCTAGCAGATTGCTAATAAAATTCTGGATTTCCATATTTAATGACGCGTGCTCCTGATGCTGAATTTTACCACAAAAAATACAGCCTTTTATTATCCTAACAGATAGCGTTAATAGGTGATCTCGTATCAGGAGCAACAGCCCCATGTTCCCTCCCGAAGCCTCGCCTAGGCTCCCCAGCAGCGAGGGCTGAGGGGCAGCCACGTGCCGTCTGCGGACGCTGCTGGCAAAGCGCGGCGGGCCCCAGCGCCAGGCTCTCCGCTCCTCGGCGCGGGGAGCCGTGCCGGTGCTGGGGGAGCACCCGCCGTCTGCCCCCCTCCGCTTGCCCGAAGGCGGCAGGGCTGGACGCGCTGGGGCCGGAGCCCACGTGCAGGCGTCCCTGCTCCCCTTCGGGTCTGCGCTCTTCTTCTGGAGAAGGGCACCGTCGCCTCGGTGGCAGCTTTGGCCGGGCGAGCGGCTGGGTGGGCGGCCTCCACCCCGGTGGGGACCGGGCACCACCAGAGCTGCCCCGGAGCCGCAGCGAGGGGCGCTCCCAAAGCCCTCCAGGCATCCCCCTTCTCCCACGTGCCATCCCCGGAGAGCTGAGCGCGTTGGGGCAGCGGGAGGAGGAGGAGGAGGGCCCCTTCCCCACGGGGCCCGGAGGTGTGCTCCTCAGGGACACCCACGGGTGTCCCCCCCCCAAGGGGAGCCACCACCCACCTCAGGAAAGGGGGCTCATGTAGGCAGGGCACGGCCACGTGTGCCACGTGCGCATCTACGGCACCCCTACACGAGCAGGCACGTCTGCGCCCACGTTAGTAGCCGCAGCTATGAATGAAATTAATTGGTTTTAATTAGCCTGTGTAAACAAGATCCTTAAATTTGTTGCCACATGAGGGTTTTGGCAGTCTCCGATAAATTAATCCTTTTTATTATATCAATGACAGGAAGATGATCAAATAGGCTTTGATATAGATTTTGGGATTTATCACCTAGTAGCACTCTGATATGCTTGAACTTTTTTTTTCCCTCCTGCTGCTGGAGGCAAGAACGAGGCTACAAATGCCATTTGCTTCAGAGCCTGCTCACAAGTGAAACGGGGGATTTAGCGACAAATGGACAGGGGATGCAAGGGAAACTTTGAAGAAAAGTTTGTCTTTGGGATTTGTTGGGGAAGTAGAGTTTTCAGTGGGTAGGGTCACGGGGGGAGAGATGTGGGGGCGAAGGGGACCCTGTAACGAGGCACAGCAATTAGTGAGTCTTGTCAGCGCACCCTGCAGCTGGAGGCTGAGCTAAACCGGCAGCACGGTCCCTGGCTTCACCTCCGACACCGGGGCACACGGTGTCTTCGTCCAGCCTGTCCTGCCGGAGAGCAGAGGATGGTGGAGGGGAGAGCTGGCACAGGGCAGGGGCGACGGTGAGTGCGGGAGGGACAGCCCCAGACCCGCAGCCCCCGGCCGAGCGGCTCCGCTCCCGGGGACCAGGACCATCCTGCAGCTGCCCACCCGACGTGGCGCAGCACGAAGCCAGCCCATGGCTTTTCCCCACTGACTCAGACGATGCTCCACCGTGCTCCGAAAGAGTGGTACGTATGTGTGGATGAGGGCAGCACCCTGGGGCTTTCGGGCTGTACTAAAGACAGCGTGGTCACAGGCATGGCCTTAGCGAGGGCAGCAGGAGCCTGTCAGCTGCCATTTCATGGTATCGGCAGCTGCGCCAAGACCTTCCCTGCTTATCCTACAGTCTCAGCCTGCGCCCAGTTCCCTCGGCACAGGCTCCCCATTAGGCTGGCCTATGGACACCATTCCTCCCACTGTGCCGAGACGGGCTTCACCGGTGCTGCAGGACACTGTGGCGGGGCTGGTTCCTGCAGCAGATTTGCTCTGGCATGTTACAGCTGATTCCCCAGGTACTGCTACGACGCAGCCCAGCACCTACGGCTCAGTTGTCAGCCAGGATTTTAAATATCAGCACCATCCTTCCCACTGACACCCGTTGCAGGAAGGAGCGAGTGGCTTTGTATTTCAGGTGCACGGGGAAAACAGACCCGGTGGCAGATGGGCTGCCCAGGGTGCCCAGCACGCCCGTGGGAGGCGAGCAGCACCCACATCCCATCTGGAAAGCCCAGGAGACCAATTTAGAAGCTGTGCTGTCCCAGGCGTCCCCTCTCCACCGTGGGCATGATGGCTGGGGAGCTGCTGCGCACAAAACCTTCTCCTGCTCTCCACCACCAAGGGAAGGATAACTGGATGGGAATTCTAATCATATATTATATTACCGTGTCATATTAGACTAATAAAATCCTAATATGATACAGGAATGGGGAGCATATCATAACTCCTCTGTGGCTAATACAATGCACGCAATAAATCACTCCCAGAGCTTATCCTTAACAATTGTATCAGTGCTTTCTGTGTCATGCTGATAACTCAGTCCCTCTGATCTAATGGTTCACTTTTCTTCACAGTCCATATGGCAGTGACATTAAAGCTAATGAAATAAAATAAAATTTGCCAATCTTTGAAGAATTCCATTCTTTAAAAAGATGTATTTTATTAACACAAACTGGAAACATCTTCAGTTACTCGGAGTTATTTTTATCACATTGGAAATACATGGCACAGATACTGGCATCAGCATCTTACATCCGACTCACATGTGGTCTTTGCAAAAGACGTCGCTACAGGATAACACCGCACCGTTCAGCCTAGCACACTTAATGCCAAGTTCGCATCATCAGCGGAGCTGCCCTCATTGAACCAGTCCCGTGGGGCATGGATTTTGCCATGCCGGAAGGTCGCAGCCTCCCTGACTCTTCCCTTCCTGGGCTGAGGATCCCTCATTGCATCCAAGGCCATGTACAGAGGGAGCTGGGAGCTCAGTGTCTGAATGCCAGGGAGAGTAGGTCATCACCTGCTTCACTTTTGGCACACGGAGGTTTGCTTTTCTTCATGGGGCTGTGAGAGGGCTGCAGGGCTGCTCCTGCAGCTCTGCAAGTCGCAAACCCGGTTGCATCTGCCAGGCGCCGTTTCTCCCTGGCTGCGGGGCTTCTCACGACCCCTCCTGCAGGGCGGCCCAACCACCAGCAGCTCCTCGGCGCAGCGGCCGTGCTGCGGCCCCCCCCCCCGGCCCAGGTGCACGGCAGGTCAGACGGAGCTGGGGCTGGTCCCAAAAGCGGCTGGTCCAGCCGGGCACCGGGAAGCGCCGTGGGTCTCTCCTCCAGACACCCTTGTGCCTCCCACAGCCCCGTGCTGCACAGCGTGGCGATGGCGGTGGCGGGCGCCTTCGTCAGGCACGGGAGATGGTGATTCCTGGGACCCGCTGCAAATCCCCTGGCCATTCCCGCTGTGCTCTGTGCAGGGTCTCCAGGCTGGCACCTCGCGGGGCTGGCAGGAGCCACGGCCACGGGGCACGGGGCTGGCAGGCTTTGCTCCTCTGCCACCATGGTGCGCTGGGCTGCAGCGGCTCCGGTCACAGTGACGCTCACGTGTGCCAACAGCTCAAACTTGGGCACGGGGAATCAGGATGGCGGCACTAAGCGGTCCCACGGGCGGGAGGGCTGAGGGTCTCCTCCCCACTCCAGGATGGGTGCGCGGTCCTGCGGCAGAGGTCCCACACGCCCGGGGGGGCCGCAGCCCCCATTCGGGGTGCATGCGCGAAGGAGGGATCCTTGCACGAGTAACTGTTCCTGCGCGAGGCTCTGACGGCCCTTCGGGGCATAGCTACTGGGTGAAACACAATACCATCAACAGCATGATCTTAATACTGGTGCTTGCAGTAAACCTTTCTGATGTGTGATCAAGCCTCAAGGATAAGATGTTTATTATTTGCCATGTAACCACGTGGCTGTTCTCCAATGTAAGGAAAGGCCAAATTGCACTTGTAATTCAAAGGGACCCAAAGCCTTAATGCTGTAAAGAAGCACGCTAATGATGCCCAGCGGGCGCGGGGCATGCAAGTGCGGCCCAAAGGTTGTTGATGGCCTTCCTATGAACCTCCTCAGTGTGTGACAGGTCCTTGCCTGTGGCCAGCAGAGATGTGATCAAGATGAGGGACGTCTGTGTGTTCATTACGCTGCCTACGCCTCCACTGACACACTTTACATTTAAAATACTGTTTCCTTTGAGCTGGAGCATAAACACCGAGCGTGTGGACTTGGGGAGCTCCATTAGCAAATGCAAATCGTTCGGCACTTTATCCTCTGCACACAGAAGTCTTCGGAAGTCCATGGTCCCCATCTGCCCCAACTCTCGTTAACTGATAATGAAGGCTTTGCAATGCACGTCTAGTTATTTACTTATTTATTTAAATGCACCACCTGTAGTGAAAGAAGCAATGTTCAATTCTAAAACTGATCGAGAAGTTGTATCTGCTCTGTAAACAAAAGCAGAAGCAGTAACTGGTGCACAAGGGCACGCAGGATGCAGAGGGAGAAGAGTGTGGCCGCGGTCCTGGGGGTGAGAGCAGGTAAACAAAGGTATTTTACAAAATAACCTGATACAAGAATTGTTGATAAGAAAAGCTGACCCACAAGCTAATTGAATCATGCAAATAATCGTTTAGCCACCAAAACAACACCTAAAGGCTTGAACAGCTGACTGGAAAGGAAACGTGATGGGCAGGCAGCTCCTCCGAGCGCAGCCTAGCCTCGGCTCCAGCCTAGCACGGGCTGGTAGTAGTGAGCGCTAGCCCTCCTCTTGCCTAGCTACACTAACCCAAGTAGTAAGTAGTTATATTTATCAAAGACCATTTGCTGCAAGTGATTAACGTTAATTTGATTTCCTGTGAGTCAATTTCCTTGAGATATGGTAAATAGGCCATTACCTGTTATTGACCTTTACTTTATTAAAAAGATTTAAAATTAGCATTTATATATATACGTCCTTCCAAAAAAGTTTTTTTAATAAAGAAAAATATTTCTATAATCGCATTACACTTGCTAGCTGAGGCTGTCATTCCAAAGTTAATGTTAAATAAAGATGGTAATTAAGAGTGAATATGATGATGATTTTTAAACTCATCTAAAGGACTGACCCCTTCCTTCGCCTCCACTTGAATTTTTGCTCCCAAGCAGAGCAGGGTGGAAGCGGAGGCAGGGGCTGGCGGGGGCAGCCTGCGGGTTGGGAAGCCTCTGCCCTGCAGGCGCTGCTCCCGCTCCTGCTCCCTGCCAGGATGCACCTCTCCCAGGATTTGCAATATCTCCTCCAGGCAAGAGGGCACAACGACCTACTGGTATTTAAAGAAATGCTCAGCTCCT
>NW_010972648.1:647835-670082 GCF_000737465.1 Haliaeetus leucocephalus
CACAGCAGTGCGTCCTGTAGGTCCTTCTTAAGTGTCTGCAGCAAAGTGCTGTGCATATTTATACGTCTGTATGTGCTTGCATGTATGGGAAGAGATTATGGTGTATATACTGCATATAAAACATGGAGTTAGCCCTGTCTGAAAGGATTGGAAAAGTGACTGAGAATGAGTTGTATTTTAATAGCTCAGTTAGATGTGTTCTGACATTTAAATAAATGAATAAATAAAAGTTTGTCCAATAGATGAAAGAAAGATGGGGGGGAGGTTTAAAAAAAAAAAAAAAGAAAAAAAAAAAAGAAAAGGAAAAAAAGAAAGAAAATTCACTGGATTTACAGTGTCCATGGAAGTCAGACGCACCCAATCCCATTCCATGAGCTCAAGCCAGAGCCGAATGCATTCACAAAGCTTAAAATTTCAATCAGAAAAAAATCACTCTTTCCTTTATATTTGTGAAATTCAATGCTGGGGTAAGAATAGGTCACAATCAGAAATATGCAGCCTCCACTCTGCAGCGAGGCACAGACCATTTAATAGAGCCAGAGTAAGGTGGAATTTTTAGCCCAAACCCTACCCTGCTAGAAAGGCCCTACTTTGGGGCATTTCTCCTACCTGTGACTGCACATTGGCTCCGACTTGGGACCCCTGGTAAGAATCCCCATTCAGACTCTGCATGTTCATGAACATGTCCCCAGAATTTGGGAGGTTAAAAGAACCAGAAGAACCTGGAAAGGAAAGAGTTAGGTAGCTGAATAACAGAGAGCTGCAAATATATAACGCCAGAGACCTGAGGGCAGGGGAAGGAGAAGAAGACAGGAGAGGAGAAGGAAAGGCAGCACACAGCAGAGGGAAAGCTGCTGGCCCCGGCACAGGGCGAGCTCGGGCCACCGGCCCCCCGCCCACCGGCTCGGCGCGTCCCGGCGGGGGCTGCTGCCGGCTCTCGCCACGGCACCAGCTGTCGCCCGGGAGCGCGACGCTGAGAAAGCCTGGAAGCCCCGTGCAACCCGGGTCAGCTTTTCCCTCTGGAAGAGCAGCCTGTACAACAACAGGTTTTCATGTCGAGAGCTTTCCTCTGGTGGATCGCTTCATCATGAGATGCTATCGCCAAACACTCGGAGAAAAACTCATTTTGAGCCTGTGCTTAATGTCTCCTTCAAAAGGAAATGGCTGCTAATTTCTAGTTAGCCGATTTATTACCATCAGAGGAGGAACCTTTTTCTTACTTTCTTTTGATTAAAGTTTTTTTTTCCCTGTGGATCTTTATACCCTTTAAAAGTTGTCTACAACTAAGTTGCAGCAAAACTTCAACGTAAATAGTGTCAAACACATCTGTGCTTTGCGGAAGCCTTTGCCTCTGGAGCCCCAGAAAGCAACTTCCTCTTTACGAACTCCCCTACTAATTTAACGCTTAGATTTGCAAAATGTCAACAACACACTAGTGAGACAATTTTTAAGTACTGCAGAAGAACACGTGGTAGAGCAACTCCAAAATAAAAGTTGCATCCTTAGATTTCTATATATAACATCAACTCCATTTCAAGCAACCCAGAGTTTACATTCTAATTAGTGCATACTAAAATATGCCTCTATTTTGTTCTTATCTTGACAATAAATTTAACAGTTCTACAAAACCAGACTTGGAGCTCTGCCTCATTTTGTGTTATTTTCATTGAATGAGAAAAAGCTTAAAATATCTATGGAAACAAAGAAGCTGCCAGAAGCCCGAGCCAGGCAGACGTTACCATTGCGGGAATTACGTGGGCCCCGCTCCGCTCCCCCGTAAGGCGGCGGGAGCTTTGTCGCCGAAGCTGCTGGGACCACCTATGGCAGCGCTCAGCCCTTGCAGTGGTCCAGCCTGGAGGTCCACGGGCTTGGTAGCACTCCCCGTGCCACGACTAGGTCTGCTAGGGAGCTGCAGCCTCCTCAGCCCGACCGAACTCACTAGGGCGCCATCAAGGGTCTTCCTTTACGGACTGCCCTTTGGGATGCTTTATCGCACGGGCCGGGTACGTACCAGAGTTTGGTGTGGTGGGGGAGTTTGTCTGGTTGTTCTGGACGGCCGCGGCCACGGCGTGCGCTGCGGTCACAGCCGTCTTTGCCGCGTAGAGATTGGCTTCTTCCTGGAACTTCCCGATGTTCTTCTTGTACCTGATTCTCTTATTGCCAAACCAGTTGGACACCTGCAGTGGAGAGAGGTGGGAAGGGTGAAGGACACAAAGCACTTGACCTGGCAAAGCATGATGCCTTCGAGATGTCATGTTCAGTCCAGCAAATAGGCGTGCCCCCACCCCCACCCCTTATCTGCTGGGTACTCCAGTTAACTAAGCAGTAACTGAGGATCAGTTAAATATTACGATAGATATGAGCATGATCTGGCTTTGCTTCTGTTGGCAAACTGATGCACGAGGGGTGAGTCTTTGATGACGACACATATCCTGGAGCTTGCTGTAACATTTAGTACAGCATTGTCTCCTACTTCTATGAGCCATTTGTCAACAAAATCAGTGCAAGACCCCGAAAGCTGCTGAAGGAGGACCAAGGTCCGGTTGAGCGAGGGCGAGCGGGCAGTGGAGCAATTGTTCTTTATTTTTGGGCTGGAACAACCTTGGCAGCCCACTCATAGAATCGTGTTTGGTCGGCTGAAAATGAAAGGAATCATATAAATCAATAATGGCTGAAAAGTCACTTTGTCATCTCCCTTTGAAGATACTGTACTGAAGCCAAGATGGCTCACGGGGCACTGACTATTAACCCACGCAGAGGTCACGGCTGGAGCCGCTCAGAAAAGTTCATACAATCTTTCTCAGTGGCTTTGTTTAACTTCAGCTGCTGTAACAGAGCTCCTAAATAACAAACCTGGTTTGTAACATGGATGATGGCCAATGCTGCCGAGACAAAAAAGCGTCTGCAACAACACAGAGGTAAAGGGGAGAGGACCAGTAATAACACGATAATGGTTATCAGCCATCCCTGCAGCGAGGGACCCAGCCGCTCGGTGCAGGGCAAGGCAGGGGCTGGGGTCCCACACTCCCCGGGGCCCCTGCACCCCCACAGCTGCACCCCACCATGAGCTGCAGCAGCTCTACGGCACCTCTCGCATCCCTGTGCTCCATCGTAGCACCCGGTAAGGCACCCCGCTGCAGGAAGGAGACAAATCCTGCTGTATTTTATGCAGCTATAGCTTTTGTTTAAGCACAATTAATGAAAAGCCTCTAGCTTTTAATGGTAATACGAAAGGTACCTTATACATTCTGTTCCCTAGATAATACTCCACCGTATTCTATATATTGCACTTAATATTACCTTGTCAGTCAGAGAAGCAATAATACATTAATGAAACCTAGCAAATAATTATTGTGGACAATCAGATTACGCTTTATTAACAGTTTCATAATTGAGGAATCTCTGTACATCAACTGTATTGTCCACGGATGTGTGTGAGACCCCTCTGTTTATGCACGCCCCTGGACCAATCAAACAACAGCCATCACTAATAAAGGTTTATTTAATTCTCACAGTAAAATTTTAATATCACCAGCAGCCTGGGGAAGCCTCTACGAGTGGATTTGCTTGACATCAGATCGTTTCCATTCTGCTAGTCCCAATACTTCTTAATCTTTAATATCAAGGCAATTAAAATTAATGGCCACTCATCCAGAGCCACTGTGGGCAGTGTTTCCTTGACATCAATTGTTTGATGGGATTACCTAGAGGTTAAACTAACAAGCAAGGTTTAATTGGAAGCAATGAGAGGAGCAGCGATCGTACGTTATGTTTAACCCGCATACCACATCTAAGTGAATATCCAGAAATGTTAAACTATTTCTGAGATTAAAGCGCACGCCCTGCGCACCGGCAGAGCGCAGCGTTCAGGGCTGCCGTGGCCGCCCCGAGAAACCACAGCATCCCTCCGGGGTAACGCAGCCACCGCCCAGTGCCTTTGCCTCCCAGCCGAAGGACTCTTCGCTCTCCCATGAAATACATCAGCAAGGGGCTGCAGCAGAGCGTGCCGTGGCCCGGGGACAAGCAGGGGCTCCAGCCAGGCGTGCACGGCCAACACGGGCAGCTGGATGTGTCCAGGATGGGGCCAGGGCACCGCTGGAGCCGAGGTGGTGCCAGGCAGGATTTAGGCTGGATTCACCGCCATGGCATTTTTCACGCGGGGCTGTGCTGGCTGCCTGCAGCTTCCCCTGCCCGTCCGCAGCACAACTCGCCCTGCCCTTGCCGCTGGCACTGTCCCGTCCTGGGGAGGGCTGGAACGCTGGTGCTGGGCTGCTCCCTGGTCAGCACCGGGACCCAGAGGAGCCACGGCACCCTGGCTTCTCACCCAGCCCCGCGCTCACCCTAAAAATGAAAGTTGTCTCCATCACGAGCTGCTTCACAACACATTTTTCATTAAAACAAACTATCTCTTCACATAAAAAAACACTGAACATCTTTCTCCTCCTGATCATTGAAGGCCAATTAATTAATTTGGCTTAATTGTATATTACATTTCAAACAATACTGTTGCACTTATTTATCATGTTAATTGCAATGTTAAATAAAAAGACAATAAAATATTACTTAAATCATCAAGATGCCTAATGTGGGATTTGGGATGGGGCAGGCCTGCCTCGTGTCTCTGCAGTGGCTGATTTCATGGGATAAATCAGCACTCGTTCTGCAAAAGACGCAGCTGACACAAGAGCATCACTGCTGAAATTAGTGAACTACATATTTATGGATCACGGAAAATTTTCCATTGTCTTTCCAAGTGTTTGTAGCACACAGCTTATGTTCCACACCTAATCAAATGGCGCAAAATAGAAAAATTTTGAAAATCAGTGTGGCACAATTATGGTACGTGATCTAAAACAAGAATTTTAACTCTAGAAACTATTTAATTAAGCTTGCACCTGTTTTCTTTCCTTGCTTCCCATATGAAGTCCAGGGGTAAGAGCCTACACATCCATAGCTCTCTGTGTCAATCTGCTTACAGAAACAGACAGACTCAGAAGAAGCAGGGGCAGGAGGGGTGTTGAAAACCAGCTTCTGCATTCTTTCTTTAAAAGAATTTTAAATATATTCCCTTGTCAACCACATCCTTCTTTTGTTTGAAGCAGTGAAAAATTTTATTGCTGTAATCCACTGACACGCTTTCAGCAATGAGTATGCCCTTTCTATAGCCCATATGATAGACTGATAGTTGTTCATGACACCCTGAAAGAGGCTCATCTGCAAAAGTATAAAACATCAGCCTCGCAGCCATGGTAAGGGGAGAACAGATGATACAGTTTATCTCCCTCGAACACGTGCTGATCGGGTAGCTCTAAATTACAGCCGACGATGTTCTCTGTTAAGGACATTTTTTTTCCCTAGAATTACCTTTTCTGCACTCTTAAAAATGAAATTGTGTGAGGTGTTCATCTTAGTAAATAGTTTGTCTTTATGCTTTTCTTGAAAAACCTTCTCTACATATTATTTTAAACACCGATATCAAAACTGAAACCATCTATCTCCCATCTGCAACTACATGATTCTGGGAGACAATTTTCTTTGCAGCTCAGTAAAGTGCTATGGCAGCAAGATTTCCAGTGAGCTGTTTAATGTGGGGGGAGAACGACCCAAAACAGTCACTAATTAAGTGTTTGAGGGAGAAAATGTTCTGCCATGAATCTGCCCCCAGCGTTTACAAGGCACTGACAGTACAAGAAAGAAACACCTTGGATCATTGTTAGGAGAGGCTACAGGGGAAGCCTGGCTCAGCCAGGAAAAGGACAAAGCCTCTTCATCAAACATGAACCACAACCTCCAGGAGTTCGGAAAGCCATCCGTTAACTTTTTTTTTTTTTTTTGGTCTCATTTTCCAGCTCTTTGCACCTCCAGGATGTTTGTAGCACAGAAGGTAAATTGGGCACAGTGCCAGGCATGGCAATGTTGGAGGCACTCCTGGTCGAGGCTGGAAATGCGTGCGTTCAGAGTTTTTTCATAAAAGACACGTGCAAGGTGTAGCTCAGTCACTCGCTTGGATGCCATTGCTTATCCCATGCGATGCTACTCCTGCCAGTATTTTAAATGACTGCTCAATTCACCCCTGATTTCTGGATTGCATCCTCTGACTTCTGCTGCCAACCACCAGAGCAGAGTGCACTGGGCTATTTTACAATGCTTGCTCAGAGCTTTTCTGCTAGATGGCCTCAAAAATATATACATTTTTCAGCACAAAGAAAGACAACTCCAGCCCAGTTTGACCTAGTAAATACCAACTAACCCTGCAGTCCTGCCGTGCGGCCTTTGGAAGTGCCTTTGAAAATCAAAGATTAGGATATCCACAGTATTCACATTCTCTAGCTGCGACAGCAGATCTATCAGGAACTTAAGCAACCAGCTGATCACAGGCACTCCCTCTCTCACATACATGCTCCTCTCCCATTAGATGATACATTGCCCCGTTTTCAGGCTTTCCCATCATCCAGAGGTTTTCCTAGCCATTTATAATATCTTGCCAGAGTGAAGCTCTGGCCATGGCCCCAAACCTGCATCTCTGGCAGCTAGTGCCCAAGTTGCGCGGTCAGCGCTGCCCTTGCTCCAGGCTGGAAAACGTCACCCTGCAAAGCTCAGGATGCTGTACGTGGTGCTACAGAGGACACAATGCGGCGACTCCCATCACTCACTCAGAATTCCTAATGGATTCAAGAAACAACTAATTCATGCTTCTATCAAATATTAAAGAGACAAACCTATATTCATGTAACAGGCTCACTACTGCTGCTGCTACACTTTTGGATCATCTGCCTGCCTTTTATTTCGTTCTACAACATATACATTAAATCTTATCAAACACCCAATTAAGAAAGAAATCAGATCTATTAGCACTAGAAGCAATCAGTTATGGCTTCTCAAATGTTCCATCTCATTTCCTTCAGTCACTTCAGCCCTACCTAGATCTAGCTTTTTATCTGTCCAGTCTGGGGGATCACTAACCCCTTCTCTGCCAGGCACAATTCACCATCTGCTGGGTGGACAAAAAACATCTCTTCAGCAGGTCTGTTGTGCTCCCTACCATGTAATCTCTCCCAATTACATTTTGCCAGCAGAACTGAAGAACTTTGGGTTTCTCCAAATTAGTGTTGATGGTGTTGCCTCTCCTAAATACACAGCAGGCTGCTGTGGCTCATGTGGGAAGATTTTTGGACACCACTTACTGGAGGAATTGCTATAAAGCATCTCATGCCAAGAGGACTGAAACCAGCAACAAGACAGAGGGCTGCAGACCGAGGTGCCCAGGTACTCACGTGCTCTCGGGCTGTTTGGCTGGTTGCAGGCACCCACAGCAGCCGCAGGGACGCCTGTGGGCAGGGAAGAGCTGCCCAGCAGCCACCACAGCCGCACCTGTACCTGCTAAGGCTGCAGTCACTCGCATGATGCTAACAGCGATGAAGGAGCAATGTGAGAGGGAATGAGTTTGGTGCTGAATCTCCCCCCAAAAATTCCTGCCCATCACCACAGCCACTCACAAATGGACTGGGAGAAACTGTCCCCATCCCCATCCCTTACCTTCCCCTGGCACCGGGCACAGGCACTTCCCACCCCTCTTGGAGCACAGAATGTGCTGCGTGCCAAGGAATGAGCAAGAAGAGAGCAAGGCACACACATGTGTCCGCTGGCCTCTCATGTCATAGGGCAGTTTTGCTAGGGTTTGTACTGAGGGTGCATCCAAAGTCAGTTAAGTAATATCAAATTTGGGGGTGCTGGGTGGCCTTTCATTTGAAAGTCTTAAATAAAGTGCCTGAATTTTTCATGCATTCAAGGGAGACCTATAAAGTAAATCTCAACTCAGGTCTTAATTATAAAGCTAAAGGTTGCATTGCTAATAATGCCAATACTGCAGCCTGCAATCATTAATAGTTAACACATTCGCCGCAGGCATTGTTCCTCTAAAGGACCTGAAATATTGATAAATGGAGCCAATGGAGCTGGGAGGAGATGGCACACCAGCCCTCACAATGGGCAATGGGGTGGCTGGAGAACTTGGAAACTGCTGGTGAGTTTTCCCTGCCACCCAAGTGCAACCTTGCCCAAGCTGCATCAGCCAGATTTGGTGTGGGAATAATCTGGTTTTCTATCAAATGTACAGGCCACGAGAAATGTGCAAAGTGTTGTTTTGCTTTTTAAGCTATCTGGTGAGGGAAAGGTGAAGGAAAGCTCGATGGAGCAGTGTCATTGGCCTGAACATCACTGTGAGACACCAGTCCAGAGCTGTAACTGTACTTTGGCCTATACAGAAAGCAGCTGTAGCCAACAACGGGAAGCACTTCTGATTAGGGAGATGCTGGTTTTCTTGCATTAACTTCATGGTAACATCTGTTATATGTGACAAAAAGAGCAAATCTGTCTAATACGTTTTTGCTACAGAGAAACCACTTGTGTCACTTTAGTGTATTGAGAGGCTGAATTTCTGGCTGGCTTAGAAAAACAACTTCAAGCAATCAAAGAAATTCTGACCTATAGAGATAGACTATATGTTTGTCGATAAACTGTCCTCCCCCTGAAATAATGCTAAGTTGTAACGAATTCATAACAGACAGCAAAGCTCAGCAAGGAATCTTACTGACTACACAGAAAGAAAGCCGATGTAGAGTGCTAACCTTATAGCCTTCTTATTTCTATCTTCACCTTTGTACACACGCTCTTTTTACCCCAGCACAACCCCAGCCACCTGCAGGCACACTGCCTTTCCTGCAGAGCTTAGTCATGTTCCACCACCCTGCCGAACTTTATCACGGTCAGCAATGCAAATTTGAAGGGATCACATTGGGCAGGGACCTGCTCCGTATCGCACGCCTCCGTTAGAAGCGCATGCCAGAGCCCAGAGGCAGATGGCAGCTTTGCAAGGGGAGCCAGGAGGTCGACGCGCTGCCTGGGGCGCGGAGGGGTGAGGGCTGGGACCCGCTCCCACCCACTGCTTACCTGCGATACTGTGATGCTGCATTTCTTTGCCAGCTCTTCTTTGGCTTCTTCACTGGGGTAGGGGTTACTGAGGTGGGAGTAAAAATACTCGTTCAAGATTTCTGTGGCTTGTTTACTGAAGTTACGCCTTTTCCGCCTGAAATGAGAAAAGAAAACCACAGCTGTTCTTCCAGATGCAGAGAGGTCTCTAACAGGGTCAGCTGGGGTGGAAGCAACCCTTGTTTCACATGCCCGTGCTGCAGCACACGGCAACACGACAGCACTGTCTCCGTACCCCGATCCCTCCAGGCCAGCCCTCCAGCAGGGCCGGGCTCTGCCCTGACGCCGTGCAGCGCGGGCAGCGGGCTGCAGCGCCCGTGTTCCTACATCCAGCCCTGCAAGGGTCTGGACTCCGCTTCTGGCCGTCCACCTCCACCTGGGCTTTCATCCCGTGGGTGCACCGGCCACATTTGTGTGCTGTGGCAGAAAACACGATGAAGCGAAAGGCAAAGCAGGGCGCTGAGCCGGGCAGCCTGCCTGCAGCACCTCCGCGCCCAAGTACGCAACCCAAGCCGAACTTCCCGGCTGCCAAATCGCTCTGCGCCGACGACGGCTTCGCGAACCTCGCTCCCTTTAGCGGCGGGTCAGCTGGGGCTTCTGCACCGGTGCCTGGGGTGAGCACAGTGGAAAAGGACGGGGTGGCCTCCCTGCCGTGTCCTTACATAGCACTCATTGAGCTAATTGGCTTCCGTGAGCAAGTGGCTTTCAGGGCTTTGCAAGGGAGACCCATCTGTACACCCTCCTGCCGAGGGCTGAGCAGGGCCCAGGCTCTCACGCCGCGTGGGACGGGTACCACGGCGTGCAGCCCAGCCAGAAAGCGAAGCCTTTCCGGAGCGCTCCGCCTGGCACGTGCTCCAGCGGGCCCAGCGGCGAGGCAGCACCGGGCAGGGAGCAGCAGAGCCCCCGCGGCGCAGCAGGCAGCCAGCCCACCGCCGCGCTCCCGCCGCATGGGTTACAGCGGCAGCATCTGCACAGCTGCGGCGCCTTCCCTCGGAGCCGCCGTCGGCTGCTCTCCTTCTCCCCAGAACGTCCTCTGGAAAGTGCCGGTTAAACATTTCCTTCAGAGCTCCCTTCCCCTCAGGGCTGGTTGCAATCAAACTGCCTGCGCCCGAGGCCAGCAGGCAGCCGAGCGGCAATCCCCAGCGCTCTCTTCCAGCGGTATCACAATGCTGCTAACTACGCTGTATCCTGGAGCAGGCAGACTCTCTCCCTAGAGCTATGTTTATCTCATTACTGTGCTTCCGCTCATTTTGCCTTATTTACCTTCCTCCTTTTTAAAGAAATCACTTTAAAATGTGCATCTGCAAGCTTTACCTTTTGCAGTTACTCCAGCTCTCCATAGACGTTTCCTCCAACTGTTTGTAATTACCCTAATTTGCCACACCTGCCAGTGACCTCCTTGTTAATAAAATTATTTTGCTCTTGTTTAGCTCCTCACAGCTTTCAGGTGTGAAGCATGAGCTAGGTGCTGAAGGGAGGCTCTGCATGGTGCCTGCTGCTCCTCCCCGCTCCGCCGGGCTCAGCTCCCGCTCCGCCGGGCTCTGCCAGCTGCCAGGGTCCCGCTCTGTGGAGGGGATCCCTGCGAAAGGGATGGGGCTGGGGATCGATATCCCACCTCATCAGGGCTTCCAAGCAAACCTGGCTGTGCCTATAAACCCCCTCCTAATCCCCGCCTGCCTGCTGCCTCGCAGCCTGCAGAAGGAGCAGCCTGCTTTGCAGGCTGGCGGGCTGCAGGGACAGGCTCTGAGCTCCGGCAGCGACACAGGTGTCCGAGGGACACGCGTGCTGGCTGTGAGCGGTTCGGAAGGTGCTGCCTTCTCCCGCGCCCCAGTCAGGCAACAGCTTGTTGGGAGACGGGCCAGCAGATCTGGCTTTCGGAAGCGTCGCTGCCCTTTTTACCTCGGGCGCGTGCAGCTGCTAACCCAGCGTCAGCCACAGCCCGTGGGCACATCCCTCCCAGAGAACTTAGCTCTTCCATTACAGGGTCAGTATTTTGCAAGGCTGGCCTTATGCTGCGAGACATCGGTACCGGCAGCCATTTAAGTAACTGCCAGGGTGACAAAACAGCCCTTTGCACAAATCCTATGTGACTCCCATACGAGCAGGGTAAACAATCAAGCATTGGGTAAACAAGCCTAGTCTGTGCACTAAAATATGTAGAAAAGACACTGCTGTTTATGAAAGCTCTGTGCAGGAAACCCCCACTTTCACAGCAGCTGCTGGGTGAAGGACAAGGGCCCTGGGCTTTCGCTGGGGCAGACCAGCCCAGCGGGTCCCTGCCCACGCGGGGACATGGGTTCCAGCAGGGCCAGGCAATTGCCCCTTTCCCCCCAGAAAGAGCCGGGGGCACTCGCCTCTGCCTTACCTGGCATCGAGGAACCTTGATCTTAAAATCATTACTGCTTCACAAGTACTTTGTTTGAGTTGCATCTGGATGGAGCTGAATTTTCGATGAATGATGCCCACCATCCTTTCAATCTCCTTGGGAGAAATGGGACGTGTCCGGCTCTGTTCTCTGAGAAGGTTCATCACATGTGTGGTAAATTCATTACATGCCTGTGAAGGAAGGAGAGGCTTAGAAATTGTTTTGTGCCATCCCACAAGGACACAAGCTCGGGCCTGGCTGTTGGGGGGGCTGGGGGACCCTCGCGCAGCCCCGTCCCCTCCACACGTGTGCGGCCGCAGGAACAGATCACGCACACCCTGTCCGTGAGAGCCGGGACCGTCCTGCGGCAGCCAGGGATGCTGAGCAACCGCGGCGCGGCTCCTTCCACGCTCATCCCTTTCAAGGTCCCCGTGTCCCCAGCCAGACCGCAGTGGAGAGGAGAGGTCGGGGTCAGCGCGTGTAATGGCTGCGGGCAGGAGGGGGATGTGAGCGGGGACCAGCACACGCTCAGCAGCCAAGCGAGCAGAACCTGGGAAGGGCTGCCTGTCCCGCAAGCCGCCGAGCCCTGCGCCGGCAGCGGGCAGGGTTAACAGCCCGCAGGAGGTGAGGAGCTCCAGACCTTTCTGAGGCACCGTGTGCGTCCCCTGAGAGGGCGGATTTCGGCAAAGCCGTGCCCGAGCCTGGCCCGCGCCGTGCTGCCAAGGCGCTGAAGGAGGGAAGGCACGAGGAGCCATCAATTATCAGTCCCTGACTATGCCGGTGAATGGACACGCTGATATAAACTTCTCCAGGCTGCATCATCAACAGACGCCACCTGATCCGAGCCTTCGCATGACCAAGTGGCTGTCACGCTGGCATCCCAGCTTCCCCCACGCAGGCTGGAAGCTGCCACTAACTCTGCTGATTTATGTCTCCCTTATCTTTTTCCAAAACAAACCCCGGGACTGCTGTCTGCTAGGCAGAGCTGCATGGTGGCCACAGGGCTAATCCCTTCCCGGGGGCCAGCCCGGTATTCGAGCACATTTTGGGCACTAACCTACCCCCGTCCTGAGGGAGTCCTGGGAAGCGGAGAGGGGCTGGGCGACGTGCTGGCTCCTGCAGGGTCTGCAGGCAGCGCAAGGCAAACTGCTCTCTGCTCCCCAAACCCTTATCAGACGAAGGTGGGTGTATGCAAGGCTGACGCGTCTGCGGGAGGTCTGCGCGTTGGCTGCGGAAGGGCCAGCCGTCGTATCGCACTGCTGGGCTGCGATCACGGCCAAGTAAGGCCACGGGATTTTGCTCTTGTGCATCTAATGTTAACCGGCGATGAGCACAATGCTCAGCAGCCAGTAAATCACGTGGAGGAAACACTGCGTGTATCTCATCCAGACCCTATACGTTACGTATCTGTTTGACTCTAGCTCCCCTTTTTCTTCCAAAGCCAGGGTGAAAAATATCTACGTAATTTGTCTGACAATTACATTTTCTCCTGCATTTCAATAGATTGTGCGAGGGAAAGAGTTAAAAGTGAAAAGTTTATGCATCTAAAAACTCATAATTTCCTATAACATTTGCTGAACGTCTCACAACTTATTAAGTGAAGCCATCTATGAATGCAAATGCTGATTAGCAATTTGGCAATAGCCCAACATTCGCAGAATTCACATAGCTTTTCTTTAAACCAGTAGTTCATACATGATTAATTAGAACATCTCATTTATGTAGTGTGCACTTTAGCTCATTACTCTAAGTAAAATTCGTTAAGTATTTACATTTAGATAATTAAAATCTGGGTACACCCTTAAGAAAGATGCATACACTTCAGGCAAAGTGATTTTTTTTTTCTTTACACTACTGAAAGTAAATTACAGGCTAATTTACATCCTTGCAGCGCCCGTTTGGCGGCAGCGCTTTGGTGAGGCTCGGCGAGCCTCGGTGCAGATGCCCTCCGCCTGCCACCGCCGAGCGCGCCGAGGTCACGGTACCGCGGAGGCTGCGCCAGCTCACCGCCGCTCCACGCCAGCGCAGACACGACGCTCCCGCCAGCTGCTGCTCCCTGACTTTCTCGAGACTTTCTGAGCTCCAGGTTAAGGAGCTCGACACATCTCATCCTCGCTTCTCATTTGCATATTTCCTTTCCATTTTGACATTTCAGGCAGCAAAACTCGCGGAGGTGACCAGCTGCTGTCCCCTCTCACCACGCTGAAGAGAAGGGGACGCTGCCCTGAGCGCTCCCGGCCACCCTGCTCTGGCCCAGGGAGAGCAGGAGTTGTCCCAGGTGACCTGTTTCTCCTCCTCCCATCCCAAAGACCCGGCACAGCAGCTCGCCCGCCCAGCGCGAGAGCGGGCTCCGAGCCCCCAGGGAAGCGCGGCAGCCCCTGGCCTGAGCAGGGAGGCAGCCGGGCACCGGTGCCTGCTGCAGACCAGGACCGCATCCTTCCTGCCTGCCGTCTGCTGAGCTGCCTGGACAATCTTAGCATCCAGAAGCTTGGGTTCCGCCATCTGACCGACGGCAAAAGCCCTAGCTTTGGCTCGCCCAGTAAATGATGCACAGAGGTAAGGTAACATAGGCACCGAAATGCAGCCACTCGCTCCCTGAGACGAGAGAGCGGCTCTGACTGTCCCAAAGATACAGCTGAATCCAAGTGTTTGGCACTGAAAGAACATTTCAGGCACACAGCTTGCCACGTGCTCCCTTGTTTGCAGATCTGGGGAATTCAATTTTAAAGTACAATAAAAATGGCAACTGTTGCATTAAAAATCTTTTCAGATGTCTTTTCTATGAGAAATATTTCTCCACAAATATAGTACCAAAAGTTGGATGTTTCAAAGCTAAAGTGAGTTTCTTGCTTTCAAGAAGCAAAAATCCTTCCCTGAATTTACTTGAACTGCTTGATGAGACTTCGTTTGGTTACAACAACTTAGAGAGCCTGGTTTTAATTTATCTTTGCCAGCACCTCCCATCTGCAGAGCTACTTCAGTGCAGCAGAGTGGAAGTAAGCTCAGATGACTCTGATGCTTTGTCTTGTTTTCTCTTGTTTATTTATAGCGTCCGAGCTCCTTGATCCCTTTTTCAGTACTATTTTTCAGGCCTCTGCTTGGTGCCCGAGACATTATTAATAATGTCAGGTCATAAGTGATGGCCTTGTTAACCTGCTCAGAAACCTTGTAGGAGCGGGGATGCTCCTGCGAGCCTTAATGCTTCATCAAGACTCCTCAGATGAGCGCAAGAAATAAAGAGGAAATGGCCCAAAACAGTCTTCAGGGGCACGGTGCCAGCCAGAGCTCCGTGGGGCTGGTGGTGTCTTCCGAGCAGCCACACTTCACCCCAATTTGGGGTGAATTCAGAAGACATCTGTGAACTCAGGAAGCAGGTTCCCAGCTGCTCCAGGAGACCTGGGACCCTTACAGTACTTTTGCCTACAGCAAAAAATGTATTTCAGTGTAATTATAGAAGATAGCTTTCAATATGTCATCTCTATTATAGTAGCTGTAAATTATGGAAGGAGCTGCCTGTGTACGGCCATTTCTCCCGGCGCACGGCGAGGGGAGAGCTGTGTGATGGCGTGACACACTTTCCATTTCTCTCTCTTTTTTTTTTTTTCCCGAGCGCATTCCCCTAACTGGCAACAAATATCAGGATCAAACTCTGCCTGGAAAGCATCTCCAGGAGGCCGCTCTGGTTCCTGCTGCCGGCTGCAGCGGGACCGCAGGAGCGCCTGCGCCGGGAGAGAGATGGCGGGAGCTGCTCCCCCCGCACGGGCAGGTGCCCCTGCGTGGGGGCTGAGCTGCTCCCTGGCTGCAGGGGGGCACCCGCCTCTCGGGAACCTGCGGCCGCTGGAGGCAGAGATGCAAAGTCCTGGCTGCCTCTCGGCTGCGGAGACAGGCGCTGTGTTGAGACAAACCGGCAGGAGACGGTTTGCGGCAAGGCTGGGGAAATTATCATATTTCTGTAGAGCAGACGTTGCTGGGTGTCAGGATCAACAGGGAAGCATACATGTTTCAGAGCAGCTCCACCTCTCTTTCCTTCTCCTAGCAGCACTTGAGCATCCTCCAAAGTTCCCTGTGGTGTGGACGGATGGCGGTGACATTTCAGCCGAAACCTTTGTAAATGGAGCTACAGGGCTAAAAACGCTACTGCTTCCCCCACATCATTAAACTTATTAGAGTCAAAGGACACTTGCCAGGAAACGGCTGCAAGCACCGACCTGCAGTTGCTTTGGCCCCAGATCTATCTCCAGCCTGCATCCCTGTGTTTTTTTATAAGACACGCTCCTGCTGAATGGTGCTTGTTAATCCGACGGCCATCCCCATCTCAGCGCTCCAGGCTGCATGCCGGGGCCCTGCGGTGCAAGGAGAGCCCAAGGGTCCGCGCAGGACATTTGGGGTCCTTGGAGGGTGCGGGGAGGGGTTCGTTTGAGGGAGAAAAGGAGATTTGCACAAAGACCCTGTCAGTTATTTGCTCAGCTATGTGTTCACCAGTTGAACAACACAGTGAAGGAGGCGGCACAGATGAGGCAGTGCCACCGGCACCTGAACCACGGCAGCCTCAACGCCAGCCTTGTGCCGCCCAGGTTGTGGTCCCGCCAGCATCTGCAGCGGGATGCTGCGTGGACTGTGCCGGTGGGCACCGTCCCCCTGCTCCTCCTCCGGGCTCCACGGGTGCCCCGCACCTACTCCCCACCACCTCACCGCCTCCACCCGCCGCTGACGCTCGGTGGGCACCGGTCGGCTGCGTCGGCACAGCCTGTCACAGACCGTGCCTTTGTTTCTGGTGGCATGAAAAAGCAAAGCAAAGCGGCCAGAGACCTTTCAGAGCGTCTTCACATGAAAAAAAGGGAAACTCTAAAATAAACAGTTATCGAGGCATCCAGGCCCCGCTTCACGCTGGTGAGGCAGGGAGGGGAAGCATGCCAAGGCCGAGCATAGGGGCTGGGGAAGGAGCCGGGCAGCACGGTGCTCTCTTCTCCTCGCCCTCGCAGTTTCAAGCGGTTTTATCACTGCCTCCACATCTCTTTTGTGGTTTTGGTCTGTACAGCCTGATGCTTTGCTGTGATGGGCTGGGGGCAAGTGCAGGACTTCCCCGGCTCAGGTCAGGAAACCACCAGCTGATGAGGTTCGCTGAGCTGATTAGGCTCAGGGTTTACAAGCTTTATTAGGACATCTCTGGGAGGGGAAAATGAAGACATCGCTTGAGGCTCGTGAGGGCCAGGGGTCTCTCATGCCATTCTTCCCTGCCCCATCTCCTTTGCTGCCGTTGTTCCTTGCAAAACCAGAACGGAGAGGAGGCAGAGCAGTGTCTCCCATGGATTACAGGGAACCCGGGGTGGCGCAGCCCCCCACCCCAGGGGCAGGAGCCACGCTGCGCCCAGCACCAGCCGGCAGCACATGGCAAACACACCCCGTGCCATCGGCGTGGCAAATGTGGCGGGTCACCAGGTCCCAGCGGTGAACGTAAACCCACGGGTCTCTGCAGCACGCTCTTCACTCAAAACAAAGACACCCAGTGCCGGTGTCCACCTGAACCGGGATTTCCATACTTCCTATCCGTAGCGGCAGCTCCCGAAGCCTGGCCCAGGCGCTGTGCCGGCGCCTCGCTGGCTACTCCCTTGCAACCTGCTACAGCCAACCCGCCGTGGCCGAGCCTTGCACTGGAGCCTCCTGCCGCCTGCTCCGGGAGCCCGTGGGCTGAGATCGCCAGCACGGCCCTCGCCTGCCTGCGCTCCCCGACTCGCCAGACCCAGCCTTGCAACGCTTCATCACGGGGCACGAAAGTGGCACCGAGTGACAGACAGCTCTCCCCGTCTCTCCCTCTCTGGGCTGGCTCGAAGGGGAGAAACATGGGCTCGGGTGTTGCTTTTATGCGGTTACAGACAACAGAAAACACTCAGGCATGCAAGACATGCGTCCTGGGTCCAGCAAGCGGCTCCTCAAAGCCCGACGGACTCCCGTAGCATCATGGCTCTTTACGGGGGAGAGGGGTGGGGAAGGGGAGGAGGGGATGTGGTCCGGAGCTGGGCAGCGGCGGGCGCCGGCAAGCGGAGGTGCGGAGGAGAGCAGCGGCAGGTACATGTACAACTGAGAGGCTGATGTCTGACCTGTTCATATTTCTCCAGCTCTGTGTGATAGATTTGTCTGATCTGGGTCAATTTGGCTCTGTAATCTGAGTGTTCAATAGAGTTATCTGAAGACCCTCCAGAGGCTGCTGCGGCTGCAGCTGCTGCCGCCGATCCCCCACCTTTCTCCGGACCTGAGACTCCTTCTGCCAGAAGCATATTGTCTAGTCTCATTAGCTGGGGATCGGGAGGGTCTTCCTCCTGGGCTCCTCGGATGCTCAAACCTTGGGCAGAAAAGAGAGAACAAGAGAAAACACAGTCAGTATTTCTTGCATCTGCCCGGCCGCTGCCCGCTCGCTGCACGCCTGCGAGGGGCCCTCCTGCAGAGCCCTCCTGCCCCGCGGGGCCACGGGGACCGGACCTGCCCACGGCCCTTCCTCCATCCCTGCGGTGGTACCCAAACGGGCACCTGCCTCCGAGGCAGGTCCCGCGAACCGCAGCCCAGGCAGGTGCCATGGGGTGACAGCAGCACTGTAGGACCCTCACGGTTCCGATACAGAGCAGGAACATCTTCGTGAGGCTTTTAAAGGACCCTGCAGAGTTTTTAAATGCTTCACTGTAAGTATTAAAGGAGTATTCGCATGAGTACAGAGACATACACCTTCCGGTTGTTTTCCAAGACCTAGCTAAATCTACGCAAGGCTGGCATTATCCTATACATTATATCACTTTGATGCAAGACTGTGTGGTAAAACTAAGTGCATTATTTATTCGGAAATAATTGATTTGCTTCTCATTTCCTTCCAAATGGATCTAAGCGCCATGTTACTCTTATGGCAACTTGCACCAGTGGATTCCACCCCTCCTATGAGATCCAAGTTGGTTTAGAATGCCTGGGGAAAAAGCTGCCACTTGCTCAACTACAGGTGACTTTGGGCGAAAAGCAGGGAGGTGCTGTGTCTCCCACCAGCACAAATCCCATGGACGGAGCCATTTCCATGCGTGCCTGCAGTCTCTGGCTCCACACAGGTGGAGCTGAAATTTCACATCGGAGGAGGGAAATGGTGGAGACAGAACTAGGAGCATCGCCTCGGGAACGGCCCCTGTGGGAGTGGGGTGTGGAGGCTCTGACGGCCCCTCGCTCAGGGCTGCCCCACTCCTCTGCAGGGCAACATGCCGCTCCACAGTGTCTGCTCACAGACTGAGGATAGGCAAGAAGGAATTAAACTTCCCCTTGCCATGCAGGGATTTGGTTGCTATCGCGATGCTGGGCTACTGAGTACGTGTTTAAAATCGCCAGTGCTCTTGCACTGTGTTGTTGGGAACAACACTTTAAATCTAATTTTTGTTTTAAATCAAGAATTTCCAAAGGGATGCTCAGTCAGCAATCTTTTCTGCGTCCTATAGATCAAGGCTGACAATTTGTAAGTTTAATCAGGTCACGCAGGCATGGCGCCAAGCTGTTATCAACAGTGCCAAAAAGAAAGTTTAAAAATAATTACAGTAGTACAAAAATCACTAGAGCCGTGGCTTCTTGAATCAACATTTCCATTAGAGATGTAACGCAACTGTGTACATCCCAGCCCAATTAACCTCTTTAAATCTGTTTAAGAGCAGGTATTCGTGCTCTGGATAGAGTGGGTCCCAGGGGTCTGCCATTGGCACCCCCCGTGTTTGCACGGGTGCCTGCGCCTGTCTGCGCTCCTCGCAGTGGTGCGGGCTCCAAACAGGCTGTGCCAGACGTGGCAGCACCACCCACAGCTGCCACGCGTGTAGCTGAGCACCAGCAATGCTGCTTTCTGCACTAACTGAGAACTGCAGCCACTCCCCTACAAGCAGATTTCACCCTCGGTGTCCTGAACCCCATGCACAGCGGGAGGTGACCCCCTGACTGGCCAACCTTCCAGACTCAAGAAACCACAGCATTAATTTTGCTCTAAAATACACATTTTAAACCTGTCACCTTCATTTAAAACTATAATTCCATATCATTTCATGGGAATAATAAAAATGTCTCATCATCTCTTTAAATTATTTCTGTTGCCTGTTCAGAGGTCCACAGATGAGCATGGTTTGACACCACCACCCATCGTCCCGGCTCCTCCCTGGGCTGGCACAAGCGTGCTGGGCACAGCCCTGGCACGGCTCCGGCCACCCGTACTGCTGCCTGAGCATGTGGCCAGGGGGAGCAATGCTGCGCTCGGGGGTCCCCGCGGCAGGAGGGGCAGGGGTCCCTGGCCACGGGAGCCCTGCGCCCACCCCGTCGGGACCGCTCTGTCCCTCGCCCCCTCGTTCCCCTTAGACACACTGCCCTCGCTCTTGCACAACTCCTGGCCTGTGCGGTGCTGCTAATACAGGGATGATTTTTCTGTATTGTTTTGGTGAGCTGTTCCTCCTGTTTATCTTATTCCCACTCTGCTCTGCTGTCACTATGTTTAATAATGTTCTGGTTTTAAACCGCTCCAGCTCCTGTTCCCTTCTCATGAATGATTTCTACTGTTTTTTCTTCTTTTTGCTTCCAGACCATTTCTCAGTCCATGTTTCCTGCGGTCTATTCCAGCTGGTTCTCCCCAGCTGCTTTTCTGCTATGAAACTCATCCACCCTTCCAGTATCACAGTAGCAGTCCCACTCCACTCCCCTGATGCTGCAAGATGCCAGGCCAAAATCTGCAGTAGAATAATTTGGTACAATTGCTGAGATTTCTGCATCATTTACTTCCACGAACAGGCCAGAGACTAAAGGGCTTTGTCCAAAATGACACTATCCATCCAGACTTAAATTAATATTCAAAATCCCCAACCCTTCTTGTATAAATCTGACAAAGGACAGCAAGGGTTCCCCAAGGTTTAAATGCAAAAGCCAATGTCTGCACTGGAGACTGAAGGAGCCAGTGAGAGGCCCTGAAGCAGAAGAGGAAGAAATTCAGCAGATAAGGACAATGACGAAGCCACTAAGGTGGTGTCTCACACGCGACAAAGCCACTAAGGTGTCTCGCACACAACCCTAACACGTATCTCTCGAGCTGGTGACAGAGGGGTTGGCATATTGCGTTCATCTTAATATTAAGTAACACTCCTGTGGCCAAAGCATCCAGTCCAGCGCGCGCGAGCCTGCAGACAACCCACAGACAAAGGAATGACAAAGTGCATGTGTGGGGATATAACATTTATTTTGCCCCTGAGTGAGACGCATCATTCATTTGAATGGCAAAGCCACAAGTTGATTAACTGATTCTAACAAGAATTAAGCTGTGTGTTAATTCAGATCTTTCCTTATGAACTATACGAAGCAGATCAGCACAACTAATAGGGTCTGGTGTCCCTGGGGGCAGGGGACAGTAAAACTGATGAACTCCTCCGCAATCAGTGAAACATGCAGCTCTTTGGCAAGTTGCATGGGCTGCCTCGGCTGCAGGTCGAACGTTTTTAACGTTGTCTGAGAAGGAGTCAGAGCATCTCCTGGGCGCCTCAGCAGGGAGGAACACTCTCGCTCTCCACCGGCAACACGTCTGCTCCTACCAGCACCTGCCTTTATAAATTACTCTTCGTTTGAATACGGTGATAATATATGTATTTTTTGACATATAAGCTCACACTCAGTGGCTATTGTTTCCCTTTTTTATTCCTCAGTATATCAACCTATGAGTTTATTACTGTTTAGCTCACTGACCTTTCAATGCATCGTGGAATTAAGGTGCAGAGCGGACGGGAAAGAACACAACAATACATCACTTCCAGCGGAGCTACCGGCGCGCTAATGGCAGCGGAAGTGAGAGGGCCCCGGCGCGGCAGCGACCGCCCGGCGGCACGCTGACCAACGGCAAAACCCCCATCAATAACCTGCTTGGAGGGACGGGACTGCCTCGTAGAAGTACGGCCACGGTCCACTATTGTTCACTAATGGCTTATGGGCATTTGGGTCTGCAGAGTATTTAAAATCCAGCATCCTTGGTGACAATAACACATTGTAAGTTAATAAAAAGCATGTGTGCTACTGATTTTAATCTGCTTATAACTACAACGTTCATTTCAGTATCTCGATGATTTAGACAAATCACATAAACAGACACTAAAACATTGTTTAACAATGAACTTGGCTTTGTTATAAGACCACAGTTTTAGCATATCTTTCAGCAAATCCTAATTAGCTGTCTTTCAACATGCTGTGCACCTGCCCCCACACATAATAGACGAGAGCATCTGCATAGACTACTGCATTCAGAGGCCAATAAATAAATTGCAGGTCAAAATTATTACAAAGCTTTCTTCGAATAAACCCATCTCCTTCACAATACAAAGCTGCAGATATGAAAAGTACCTAAAGCCCACTCAAATGGTATGATTACAGGGGCCGTTGGAGTTTAATAATCTGACTGTAATTCAGGCATTTTCAACAGCTCATTAAGGGTTCATTAATATATGGGCAAGCTTTTGAATTATAAATAAGCAGATTAGAAACCTGCAGCGTCTGAACTGTACAGTAGTATCCTCGCCAGCAGAGGAATATCGCAAACACAACGAGGGGCTGACCCCGGAGAGGGGAGGTGGAGGCGGGGGGCGATGCCTCACCCCCTGCCTCCCCCCCCCCCTTGATTCCCCCGCGGGCCGGGGGGAAGGTCCCGGTGCCCACGGAGGATGCTGGCCCTGCCCGGCGTGACCCTGGCCCCCACCACAACCCCCCCCGAGCGTGGGGGCTCCTCAGCTGCCGGCGGGAAGGCCCCCGGGGGGCTTCGGCCCCCGCACGCCACAGGCCGCGGGGGAAAGCCGACGTGGTGCCGAACCCATTTTACAGACCGCAGGGAGGAGCGGCGGAGGGCCCCGGGCGTGCGGAGGGCCCC
>NW_010972648.1:672693-756736 GCF_000737465.1 Haliaeetus leucocephalus
TTACAGATCTCTACGTTTCTGATTCCATTTTCTTCTTTTGGATCGTTCTATTTTTCTTGCTTACTTTTGACTTGTACTTAGTGCTAAAATGTCAGTCTTATTTGTGCTCAGCTTGAGGAAGCAAAGTACTCGATAGCTCCTCATCACTGCCCCTCCGTGCTCCAGAGGCCGGCTTCCAAAGCAGGGATGTAAGCGGGGAGGGGAGCTAAGGAAGGGCCCAGTTCAGGGAGGTAATTACATTTGCGAGAGTGATCCAGTTTCATTTGCAATCCTGAGCAAAGACTGCTTTGACTCTTTTGCAGTTGTTTGAGCAATGATTTCCCTGCACGCAGCTCAGAAACTCTGCATCAAGGCAGTATCCGAGGAACCTTCCCCTTGCACCACAGTTGTAATAGTATCACACCATTTCCAAAACACACGTGTATTTTAATAACGCTGATTCTACAAATGAACACTTACCCTAATGCTGTTTCTGCACTGTGCTTGGTCAAGGACTTCTCAGTCTTTATATTCTAAGAAGGATGCAACTATATTTACATATGCATGAAAATGCACTGAACTTAAAGAGAGCAGTCGGATGTGATACTGGTAATGGAGAATCTCCTGTCGGCAACTGTGCAGCCACCACATAAAGACCACAAGCACAGATCTTCCCCAGGAAGGAAGAAAATACTGCACCCCACTTCCAGTTAAAAACACCAGATTTGCTTAGCCATGGACTTTATGGCTCTCTGTAAACTTCACCCATAAATCCCTCACGGCAGTAAGAATCCTTCACAGACTGGATAATTTACCTGACTTCTCTTTGCACTTCTTTCCTCCTCCGCTACTGCAGCCATCTTATTTCTCCGTCTTACAAAATGTTCCAAATATAAAACGTGGACTGCATGCGCTTGTTCTCAAGCAGAGGGACTGGCGCCAGCACGGCGTCCCCCACGTCCGCGATGCGTGGCTGCGTCCCCGCGTACAGCATTAGCATGACACGAGGGCCACCGTCGCTGGCAGGACACGTGCATGTAACAGCATGACATAAAGTTTTATTTGCGTTATTATAAGGGACATAGCCTGGCTTTATGGAGCGGGCTGTGTGGCGCACAGTGGATTAGGGAAGCAGGAAAGCCACCAGGCACTCTTGGCGATGCTGCTTTGCAGGGCGCTGGGTGCAGCCTGGTACCGATATCATTGAACCATTGAATGGTTTGGTTTGGAAGGGACCTTCTGCAGATCATCTAGTTCCAACCCCCTGCCACAGGCAGGGACATCTTTCACTAGATCAGGTTGCTCCAGATCATGAGTAAAGCCCCAAGACCTTGCAGAGCAGTGCTGCTGTCAGGGGGCTCCATGTGACATGGCTGTGCCACGTGCCCAGTGTCCCCAAAAGCAGGGGGGCTGCAGCGGGTCCCCAGCCAGCAGGACGGCGCGGGCTGCGTGGCCCATTCCCTGGTGGTAAATCAGGCAAACGAGGTCTCTCCTTTAACATTGCAAAAGCGCACACTTATGTAAAAATATGATCAAAGTTTTATACATGTAGAATTTCCTAACAATAAATCACATAAATGGATATCTACACTGGGTAATAAAACTGAACAGATTCTAAACTGATCGGTAAAGTTGCTCATAAATTGTTGTTTTTAGCAAGCTGTAAACAAAAGCTGTATAAATACCAAGTGAGCCTTATAATGTAACTAGGTACACAGAGAAGTGCTCCAGCTGCTCTGTTTTCAGAGAAAATGCACTGGTTTTGGACAATGTTTGGAACTCTTTTGTTATTGCCCAGTATAAACATTAGATCTCCGGCTTGATACGCTGGCAACAAAGGGAGAGGAAGAAGCAGAAATAAATGCCGCGGACTTTGTTGTCTCTCATGGTGTTCTCCTCCTCGCAGAGGTTTACATGCCATTATGTACCTGTAGTTTGATGGGGCTGTGCGAGGCACATCTCTTCTCTGTGCTGTCTGTATTTTATTTAATTGCATTTCAACAAAACAAAGAAAGCACATATATATTCATGCAAACCATGCACTAAAGGTAATACTTACCTGACAGGGACAGAAACTATGTGGGATTCCCAGCCCAGAAATCACAGAAGAACACACTGTAAATTCTCATCTTTTTCGAATGCCCGTTTCAGAATGAAACAGAAATGATCATTTTAGCTGCCTGTCCAGAGGTGAAATACACAGCCAGCGAGCCCCGAGCATGGGACCTGCAGATTAGGTTACCAGCACAGAGGACTTCGAACCTGCCAGGGAAAAGCCCTTCCCAGAGCGGGTGCTTCAGGTGGTAAAGGCAGAGATGTCAGCTTTGATTTGAGCTAACCGAAAGGAATCTTTGGATGGAAAAGCTCCAGGACCTTTGAATTAAATGAAAGACCAGAACACTCTACAGAATGTCTGCAATAACAGTCTCTACAGAAAATTATGAGGAACTACATAAATCCACCCTCTTCCTCTTCACACAGGCTCATTAAAGCAGTACTGACTCTCTGGGCAGCTATAATTCTGCTGAGTGATACCCTGGAATCACCCTGTCAATACCCAGTGGTGTGCTGCCTCTCCAACTATCTGTGCCCCTAATATTCCTCTCTTTGATGGGATTTGCTGACCTTTAATCTGATGCTAGTTTACTCTCATCACTGAAGTGCAAGTCAGAGAGCAATAAAACGGCAACCTCACTGATTCAAAAGGGAGAGCTAAAGCGCCACTAACTGTGAATCTAACCTTTCGTAATGGCTCTCCCCTTAAAAGGGGAAACATGAAGTGCAAGGCAGCTAAAACAAACAATATTTAATGCTGACTACAAGATTTATTGCAGCCCTCTTTGCATGAGTATTAAATTGGAATTTCAGGGCTGTAAACTGAGGAAGAGAAGAGGGACAGCCAGCGCGGATGGAGCCACAGCCCCGCGCAGCACCTTCCCCATGCCACGGGCACCACCGGCGCTGCATGGAGCAGGGCATCGACAGCCGAAAGGCACGGGTAGCGGCGCGGTGGACAGCCAGCCGGAGCTGACTGAGCAAAGAGACCTGACCCCAGAAGGGCAAACGGAGCCTGAGCAGCACAGGGACGTGACGAGCGTAAGCTGCGTTCCTGATGCAAGGGAGACGCATGCGCAGGCATGCGCGAGCATCCTCTCCTGGGGAGGCCGGCACTGGAAGTGGTGCTGGACAGCCCTGGGGAGCAGCCTCAGGCCCTGCAGCCATGCGGTGCCTGGGCTGCCGAAACACAGAGCTGCCCAGCCCCTCACACCACCCCGTGCCACTGCGGGATGTGCAAAGCACCCGCAGAGACACCACGGCCCTTAACCACGAGCCGGGGCCACCAGGGAACAGGAGACCTCGTGCTGCTCGAGAGGGTACGGGGTGAGGCTGCGCACCAGGATGGGGCCCTGGGCACAGGCGACAGAGGACTGCAGCAGGGGCAAAGGAGGGATGGGGATCGGTTTGTCCTGATCGAACCCCTCTGGCTGGGTGGCCCCCAAAATGGGTCTCACTAAGAGGAGGCACTGTTTAGCACACGTCCATTGTAAGAGGGAGATCAAGCAGAAAAAAAGGTTATTCTCAAAATGCTGGTGCTCTTCCCCGAAGGAGCCACTGGGGGCTGTCGCATGGCCTCTCCCCATCTCTCCAGCCCTGAGCATGGGGGCTGCTCCAGCCCTCAGCTGAGCCAGGGTCCCCTCGTCCGGCTGCGCTCCCCACCGTCCGGCAGTGTCACCACAGATGCAATGATCGGTAAGGAGATGGAGAACGGCCTGTCTCTACACGTGGTGTACAACATCTCCACCTATTCTTTTATTTATTCCATAAACTGCAGGAAATCACAACTTGCAACGCGAGCCAAATTTTCCAATGGGTCTGTGCACTTTGCCTGTCCCAGAGGGGCTGCTCCTGCGCTGTCGGGTCAGGGTGCAGGAGCGCAGCCAGGCACCGTGGAGGCACACGGGCGAACACGACGACTGCCCTCTTGTTAGTGCCCCAAAGTGACTGTTCCCATGGCCAGCACTTAGAGAGGAGTGCGACCGGTACCTCCAATGCCACCCCAGGCTGGCAGAGTGTGTGCACAAAGCAAGCAAATAAAGGACACAAATCTCGCATGTTGTATACACACAGATCAATAGAAAACACACCAAAGTCACATCACAAAGCAAAAGAGAAATTATTGCATAACAAATTTCTCTCTGGCTCTCTGGGGAAAATAAAGACTGACAGCTTTGGGTTTAACAGGTGCTGCTAGAAGATGAGCTACTTATTAATACTGCTAGGAAGGAAAAGGATGATAAAAACTATAATGTGATTAATTATTTATGTTTACGAGCATGATTTTTAAGAGTCACAGTTTGTCATGCAAATCGCTTGGTCTGGTTCAGCTCGGCAAGTCGCACCCCAGAACATGCCTGAGGGCTCTTCACAACACGTGCAGCAATTACCACGCCACTAACAGGGCAAGCAGACCCATGGTCCAGACGACGGCGTGCCGCCCCGGCCCTACTTCCAGCCGGCTCCAGCAGCAAGCATTTCACTGCCATCGACAAACACAGTGACAGCATTTTCACGGGTGGAAGAGACTGAAACAAAAGTTTCTCATAAGCATAAAAGCTAGGAAAACTCTTGCAGCCGTTCTCTGCCTGGTGCGGCTCCCTTTGCAGGCAAACCGAAGGCGGAGTGGAGGAGACGAGAGCCCCAGTCCCGGCGGTGGTCCCTGGTCCCCCTCCAGCTCCGAGGCGGCGCTGGTCCTTGCGGAGACGACAGCTCCCTCCGGCCCCGCAGCGGCCCGCATGTGCAGAACGCAGCGACCAACACCGCAGCACCAGGGTCCCGCGCCGCAGAGCCGGGGCACCGGCATTGCCAAAACCAGCCGCGGATTTGCATGTAGCAATTACTGCACAAAACACCACCCAGCACTTCTGAAAAGAAAATTGGAAGCATACATTTGCAGAAACTCACAAAGACAGACTTTGTCAAACCTAACAGGCACTGATAAGGGGAGAGCTTTTATAAGGGATACTAAGAGATGTATCAGACGAGAGCAAGGCTGAATACAAAACAGTATTAGTATAAAAAAGAACAAAGAAAAGGCCTGCTCCGCCTAAGAACTGGTAATACATTAAAAATTTAAAACCTGGCACGACAAATCTGGATACTCCCTGCAGAAGACAACTGATATTAATGAACAGGCCTGTGCATTCATTGTCTGGGATCCCAGAGGAAAAAAATAATGCTGGTTACACTGAATTTTTTACAGTGAAATTCTTCTCTGCACAAACAGCTCCTCTGCCAAATCACCAGATTATTCCTGGCAGTTTTAACCATCTAAAAACACTCACCTGCCCAAGCACCAGATTCACCTGAAGGTACCTCATTTCTCCATGCAATTCCTCAGCACAGGACTTCAGCAGAGCCCAGCTTCCCTCTTATTTATTCAAGAAAAAGTGCTCAGGCTTGGTTCAACCACCCCTCTCAGCCCCAGATAAAGCAGCTCCCGTAGGACAAAGAGGATTTTGGTTCCTGTAACGTTTGACCTGGCAGGGCTCAAGCAAGGCCGAAGGAAAAACAACATGGGGCTCCCTTGTTTGCACGGGCTCCGTCAGATCCTGGACAGAGGGCCCCGGAACAGCCAGCCTGGATTCGGGGTTTGGCATCACTTTTGTGGCCAGGAAACAATAACCAGAAAGTTGGGAAATGCCAAACAGTACACATACTTCTCTGCTAATGGACACCAGTACCAACAATTATCTAGGTTGTAATGAAGAGCGGTAGAAGCGCTCGGCGGCATTTTCACTCGGTTGGCAAGCGTGACGTGAAAGACTTCACGGGAAACTTCTCCAAGTTGTGTCGTAAGACCCGAGCGGCCATGAAGCCTGTCAGCTCCACGAAATGTGTCACGGAGAGTGGAAATACTAACGAAAGGGAGCCGATGGAGAGAGGGCTGCGTTTTGGAAGGAGGAGCTGGGCAAAGCCAGGGATAGCCAGGGCACCCAAGCCCAACAATGCACGAGGGGCTCCTAGCCCCCCCAAGGGCTGTCCCTGAGCCCCGGCTTCTCCTGTTCATTCTCAAAGCCTTCCTCAGTGGAAGAGGCTTTGGGAGCACCCCGTCGTCGTAGTGCAACGCAAATCCCGGGGCAACCTAACGAGCGCCCGAGGCCGACGGTGCCCGTCGCTGCGTGCGGCTCCGACCTGCAGCTGGGCTGCAGAGTCCTCCTGGCCACAGGAGTGAGCCAGGACGGGCCTGGGAGCAGCGCCGGGTGGTGAGGGACGCATCAGCAGCCTTCTGCGCCTTGGCTCCAAATGGCATTTCTCTTCCCTGTAAGGCTTTGGTGCTGTGTAATAGCCGCACACTTGAGCGCACACAACAAGCAAAAGGCTCATTGTTATTGCTGTCGCTGCTGCACTCCTTAGGTGGCTGGGTGTTTGGGTGGAAACCTACCTGCCTGCAGCAACGCGCGGTGGAAGAAGCTGGGAATATCAGCAGTTTATGCCAGGGTCACCCGTGCAACACACAATTATGCCGGGGTGAACTGTGTTATAGGGAATGCCTCAAGTTTTAAACTGTCATTAGAATATCGTGGCCTGATTTTAACAATACAGCAGCGCTTCTAATGATCTTTAAGGTAATTCACTATTCAGACCCCAAGCAAAAGATGCAAATGTACCACTGAAAGCTCCTTATTAAATACCCACAGGCTACAGTTCTGTACAATAAGTGGTCCAGGTCTTTTTAGAACATCCTAATTAGATGAACAGAGATGCAGAAAAATGCAAAACCAGGTCATGCAGCAAAAATGTTGGGGGAAAAAAAAAAGCTGCAAAACAACCCCCCTCCAAGCCCCTCATTAAATACCCTCCCCCACACTGCATCCCTTATTAAAACCCTTGCAGTGTGATGAAGTGGAGCCAAAGGCTTCCAGCCCACCATCGTCCCCAAAATAGAGGTGACCGTTATTGTTCAAGTTAAGTTTTCAGTTTATTGCCAGGGATATGTCTAAGTGATGATATAAATAATACTATGAATAATACATTAAGCAAAAACCCAATCTGAAATTAAATTTGCCTTGGGTTATCTCCCTTTTTACTATATACATACAGAATTATTATGCGCTAGGGGAAAAAAAAAAGCTAATATCAAGGTAACACTTTTTTCCCCTTTGAAAGCAGCAAGAATTGCTACCCCTGAAAAGCTGCTGTCTTACACCAGAGACATCAGGGAAGAACTTCCCTTCACTCTGAAATAAGGCGATAAACTTGGAGACAGGTTTCAGGGCTGATTGGAAGATTCTCTTCAGCACGACTCAAGCAGAGATGTTTGCTTTGGCCTGGCGCATCTGCATACGAAGAAACATGCAGCTTCATTTGCAGGTGCACTGAGGTTCATCAGACCCTCCCGCCAGGCCTTGCTGGATAATTTACTTTCAGTGCTGGGAGCTGGTCTTACATTTATTTGATCTTTATGTCTCCAGTTTAGCCCAGATGAGTACCAGCCCTTTACTCACTGGCTGTTTAGCATTTAGCACTGACCTCGCTTTGATTTCCAAAACATTCCCACCACGGCCAGCATAAGCAGAACAGGAATTAGCCAGGCTCACATCAGGTGAAATTCAAACTGTATCCAGATACCAGACAAAGGAGAGGAGCGTTACAGCAGGAGCTGCGGCGGTGGATCGGGCTCTGCGCTGAGCCCAGGCACCTAGGTCTCTCCCCTGACCCTATGCCAAAATTGCAGTGTGATTTTAGGCAAACCACTTCTTCTCCTCATGCCTCAGTTTCTTCAGAAGGCGAGTAAGACTGTGGTACTTCGGTCACTCTACAAAGTCCTGAGGAGTTTTGGCTAAAAATCACTAGGAACTAAGGCCTTGAAAATATATTGGCACCTATTTCCAACCAACCCCAAGGCACCAGCGCAGCCAGTCCTCATCCCCTGTACCAAAAGCAAGCTGTTTCCCCTCTGAACACAGTCCCACGAGGCAATGGATACGGACTGGAGATCATCTGAACTAGTACCTTCATCTGTCAGGTCCTTCAAGTAACTCTCCATGCCACCAGAGACATGCATCCTGCTGTCAATCTGCTGCTAAGGCACTCCAAATACCAGGGTACTAATGCAAATTATGGCAATTCACAAGTTGGTTTTGTCGTGTGAGCGTTAGTTCAAAGGCAACCCGCTGAGACCGGAAAAACTCATTTCCTGAATGCTCTGAGAGAGAAAATTCGGGTGACTGACTGCAGAGTCTGGGAGACTGCAGTAAGGGCAATCTGCTCTGCTCTGCTCCTACGGCAGCCACCCAAAGCACTGTCTGACGACTTGGTCGACTTAGATGGGGACATTTGTACTCATATTTCCGTAGGTGCTTCCATAACACTAAGTATAAGGTCGTTGGTGCCAACACACCCTGGCTTTTCTTCCTCCTCTCCCCCGCGCTCTCCGCTGCGGACGCTGGCAGCCTGGGGAAGGAGAGGCTCTGACCCCCCCAGGCATGTCAGCTCCACAGGGCAATGGGCATCGCCTTGGCATTTGTCTAGAATTCCTGAGCCATCCCTGGGAGTGGCGCTGGGAAAGAAACGGTTAATGCACTAATTACCATAATTAAGAGTTGCCAATTTAATTATAGCTGAGAATATTAATGCTGTAACATTTGTTGGAGTGCAGAAAACAAACCTTTAATGCACAGACTTTGTTCGCAAACATCTAATGGAGCCCTCCTCCACTTCGCTTGGTGCTTCAGCGCTGACACAACAGCGATAGGTTCAGATTGAAGAACTTGTCAGCAATCAGGCAGGAGGAGGCTAATTAGCTGGCAGGTTAATGAGTGTGATGGCTCTTGACAGCATTTTGTTACAGCCTCTACTGTATTTAAACAATAAATGATTATTACTTAAACACAGTGGAGACAGTCTTATTAGGAGAGCTAGACCATATATTTATTTTCATAAAAACGAGACTAATTCCTTAGCGTCAAAAATAAAATGTAAAATTTTGGCTGATTATAGTCTCACCTCTGAATCTCCAAGGTATCTTGTCAGAGGAGGAGAGCAAAGGTTTTAAAAGTCCTTGTGCTCTCCATGAGAAGGCATTATACACTAGCACCAAATGCCTGAAGCCCGGATGGCTATAAAACATGAACAGTAGTGATGCAATTTAAAGAGCTACCTTGTTTGCCAGCTACAACAAAACACACATAGCAAATTCTTTCTCATTTTCACCAAGCATTTTTAGCCTCAGTCCCCGTGTGCAATAGGTGCTGGGGCTTCGCCATCCCCACAGTCTTCAGGCTCAGACAGGGCTCTGTATTTTTCCTCCTTTGGCAATCGGGATTTGGAAACAGGTGGTGAAGTAGAGGAATAGCTCTGTGGAGGGATTAACCCATTTCTCTGTCCGGTTAAGGGGGGAAGGGGGACATCTTACAGCACTCTTGTAATCCATAAACATAATGAGAATGAGAAGGAAAGTGTCTACATCCAAAAAATCCAAAAGCACAGAAATACAGTGCCTCTCCTGCAGATAAGGCAGGTAGGAACAAGCCACTGGCTGTAGTCTGAACTGTATTTACAGGACAAGCAATTGCAAATATGTGTCCAGAAAAACCTTATCTGAAGAGAATTAAATTGAATCCACGGCTGTGTAGTAATAAGGGAGGGTTATTTCAATTTAATATTTAGTGTTCCCTAGGAATTTGTACATAAACATGGAAGAAACAAAAGGCCTCACCTGCTGAGACTAATACCATTTTCGAAATTATTTTTGCATACATGAAAATGATTTGTGCCCCTCGGTGCTGCTGCTGAACACGTGAATAAAAATAGAAAAGGCAGTGAACTCCTCAAATCCTGCCTAATCCTTAATGCCGCATTTTACATATTTAAGATTCAAAATACCACAAGCTAAGTAACATGTAGCAGCAGTAAATGGCCGGTTACCAACAGCATCAGGTAAAGGCAGACGCTATCGTGGCTCATCCGGCAAACGCACAAACAGCATTACTCCCAAGAGATCCCACTGCCTTGGGACCCCGGGGCTGAGCGAGGAAAGGCGTGGAACCGCAGCCCCGGCTTGCACACCAGCTGCTGGTGCCGGAGCTTACTCGTTGCAGCAGATCGGCTAGCAGTGCCGGGGAAAGCTGGGGTGGAAGGAGGCAAATTCCCTGGCTAGCCTCCCCAGCTCCCCGGGGCAGCGCTGGGCGACACGGAGCGAGAGCCCTGGCAACAGAAACGCAGCTTGCCTCACCAAAGCCTGCCCTCAAATTCCTGGGGATAAACCCTATTCGCAAAGAGTCACCCGAATTCTGAGCCATATCCTCAGTTCCTTGCAGTATAAATAGAGCACACAGACAGCTCGCTTACATCATCCCACATGTGAGCATTCATCACGCGGAAGCCACGCGTGGCCTGCGCATCAACATAAAGCATAAAGTCACGTCAAGCCCAAATTAAACCTGCATTTTGCAAGCTTTGCCAAACAAGGCAGACTCTTTCTTTCCAGACCTGAGGATCTAAAGATCACACCATGCTATTAAATATTGATAGGTTTGTAAATATACAGAACTCAGCAACAACACAAAACTTTCCCTACAAAGCTTTTGAAAACCTCGTCTTGGAAGGGCTTATCCAATTTTTTTTTTTACATTAAAATATTAATAGCATTTGATAGAGCAATTGTAACCCAACACCATCCCAGGAAAAGCTGGCATCTGGCAAAAATCACCAGACTCTCTAGCTGTTTAAATGAGAATATTCTTCAGTCTGAAAAATTATTTATAGAGGGTTTTTTTACTACCCTTGTATACTGCAATGTTATTTCCTTTCCCACACACTAGCAAAGTCCATTTTCACAACTGCTATAAAGCGGCATGTTCACAGCTAGTAAAACAACTCAATAAATAGCCTCACGAAGCTATAGCTGTCTCATATCCTTTCCTCAATAAAAACAGAGGTGAACTGCTTATTTTCAGCAGCACACTATAAGAAGACAGAAGCATTATGACTGCTCATACATTCTGACTATCATTTGCCACAAGCTATATCTGTCAGCATTAAATAAAGCTGCATTATAAATGTAAACAAAACACCCACATCTACAAAATGAGCTGTCCGCCATTGCTAGAGGCATGAATTGAACCCGCTTATTGACTCAGCTTGCTCTTTTTATTTATTCTCCTACAAAGACATGCATTTACTTTACCCTACAAGCATAGTGGGTTTAGGGGCGGTAACTTGTCTCCTGCACAAGCTGAAAAGGCAGGTTGGTGACAAATGCAGATCTTAATGGGAACACCATTAGGTGGGCAAACATTGAACTATTATTGAAAAACTGATTTATTTTAAAAGGTTATCCTAGACCAAAACACTACATCATAAATAATTTGCAGGATCAGTCAAGTGAATTTATACTTATGATTTTTTTTAAAAAGGTAATTCATTGCAATCAAATAATAATGCCAGTTCGAGAGGAATTACACTCAAATATCAACTGCTCAGAATTTACAGTCTGAAGAGGTTAAAAGGTGCTCAGCTCTACAGCAGCACAGATCAGGCTTGTTCTCTGACAGTACGTTATACATCTTTCTAGACTAGAAAAAAGTTCTGTCCCTGTCAGACAAAATCCACCTTTGCACAAGACCAGAGCAGCACTCGCAGGCACCTACAGCCTCCGGGGGGGCAGCGGGCATGTCCCCCGCTGCCAGCCCTCCCCAGTCAGCGGGCCCGGGGGGCCCGGCACGCAGCAGGGAGCGCTCACGGCAGCACGGCAGCCAGCCGTGCCCCCCTGGATGGGAGCGCTCTTCTGGGGGTGCGCGAGCTGGCAGGGCCCCCACAACCCGGAGGAGAGCCCTCCTGGGCTCGGGGAAAGAGCGTCTGCCACAGGAGAATGGGACCGAAACCCCGCGCCTGAGATGCGGAGCTGCTGGTGCACTCAGAACTACCACAAGATGACAAGAGTTGTATAAAAATACTGCATGTTCCCCAATTAATAATTGCGATCAATTATTTATACAGATACTCACATTTCTACAAAGAAGGGAGAATAATTATAAATAATGCATTGGATATGAGGGAATGGATTCCGTTTTACAATACGCTGTATAAGAAAGAGTGGTTTTGCCAGAATTATCAACAAATAATGTGGTCCCACTTCTCACACTGGACTGCAGGGTATATCAAACTCTGGACAAAATCTTGCAGTAGGGGAGACACAACTTTCCTGTAATACAGGTAGCCATTAAAGGAATTTCCATAATATTCCTACAATCTGGCTCTTCTCTCTCACACCTCAGAGAAAGCTGTGCTTTGAGATAGCTTTTCTTCTGTCAGGCAGTGGTGCTGTTAAAGCTGCAAAGATACTCTTCCTTGGAAAACTCACCACAGCTCCAAAATTATCTTTATTATGCATGATGGGAAACAGCTGCCACGTGGGAGGGTGTTGAGATGTCCAGCCTCGCAAGGTGCCCCGGCTGGGGGCACCACGGATCTCCTTTCCCCTCCCTCCATGCCTCACCCCCCCATCACCCACCATTCGGCGCAGAGCGGTCCCTAAGAGAAAGGAGTTACGCCCAGCAGTGCCAAAGCGCGCACATGGCTTCTGTCATGCACAGATCGTGGCCAAAGTGGGGCCACAAGCACTGCTGGTTTGACTTCACATAAAGCAGATTTTGCATCTGGGTCTCTTAAGGCCCCACAGTTGCAATGTGATATTGCTCTTCCCGTTCTCTCCAGAACCCGGCAGAGAAATTCAAAAGCTACTTCAGAAAGAAAAGAGAGAGTGAAAGCCTAAGTTAAGCAATTGGATGATGTTGGCACAAGTCCCCTCATTACATGGGGGCATCCCTCATGAATGGACAGGAACAAGTGTTCCACTGTTTCGCATCATCCATTCTTCCAGAGGTAGATATTAATTATTCCTGCTTTTCCATTTTAAGATAAGCTTGTTAACAAGAAATTATAGGGTAGCTCAGAGCGGCTATCCGTTGGGTTGCCTGCATCAGAGTTTATGATGTTTACAGAGAAAAAGAAAATCAGTGTAAGGAGTAGCAGAGAGTAATTAATGTATTGTAGTGTGGAATTTCCACTTCCTACCTCCATTTAAATCAAATAAAGCTTGGCAGTGCCAGAGTAAATCAAGAGGCAGCCACCAGGGAGAGAGGATCGGCAGAGGCATTAGAGCCAGATCCAAACCCGTGCTTCACCCAAGCTCCTACTATTATTACTTGTGCAAAGCAAATATTCAGCCTCCAACCCTAAATCATTTCAATTCCTATTTCCAAGTATAATTTAATCTTTTTCAGCGACACTTGATGCTTACTTCATCACAGCATAATGACAGATTAAAAAGTTGTTGAATTAAATATTAAAGAGGACTTCAGGCAGTTCTGCATTTTTAAGGAATAACACAGATTGGAGATGAAATGAGAAGCCCAAATGCATATTTTATTCCAAAAGGAAAGAATACATATATTTTTCCTCCAGGCCACCTACTTTGTAATAAAACATAGGGCAGGTTTTTATTTAGTGGATAAAAGCATGATATAGTATTATAGGATTCATATCACTGTAAACTGGTACCATGCAATGGTGTCAAAGCTAATGACACCGTATGATCAAACACAGTCCTTTGTTAAATATATATGTGTATCTGTACTGCATATCTGTACTGTATATAACTCTATATAGTCATTTACAATATTTTCATTAGACTACTTAAGCACAATTTATTGACTCTCAGATGTGAAAGTTTATCTTGTGATGACACCTCCTGCATGACATCAAAGTGTAGAATGCAAAACATAGTTTAAGCTGTTATTGAAATATAAAACATTCCAAGGGAAATTATGTCAGCATATGAATAAAAAAAGTCACTTTAAATTTAAACTGTAGTTTAAAGTGTCTGGAAGTCTTGAAGATAGAGATGACAACAAGTTTTGAACTTTAAAAGAAACCACCACATTTTGATTAAAAAAAGTCCCAAACCATTGTATCGTACTATAATATTAGGAGATGAATCTTTATGTATAAAAGGAGCACACCTTTAATTTTTCACATATGTATTAATATTTCTCCATGGTGACCATATATAACACCTTCCGTATCTGTATCTCCATAAGTGTATGGGTCACAAATTTTGCTTTCATTCTATAATGTACACGATGCAGACACGCACACAGTCGGCAGAAGAAGAACCTGGAGAAGTCTTTGATTGCTGTAAAGCGAATACGGTGAAATCAGAGGTGTCATCGGGATTCAGTACAGGGCAGACATCATTGTCAGCACAGCTCTGATACAACAGTGTTTCGTACATAGAAACACCCACGAGGGCGGGAGGGAGAAGGGGACGCAACGGGCAGTGGGAGAGCAGGGTGGCCCTGATTTAAACATGCACGCACTGCAGTTCACAGCTGATTATCGTAAGACTCGGGGGGAGTACTTCAATACGTACCAAACCATCCAGGCGCTCTGGCTTTCTACACTCTTATTTTCACGTGAAGTTTACTCGGTACAATACCCAGTAAATATTTTCATATACGGTTTCACATCCCCTATTTGTGGTGTCAGCCAAAGGAGTCTCCGGTGTTTTAACGCGGGTTTGGGATGTGGGCCGGCCATGGGGGAGACCTATTGCGTTAGCCCATCAGCAGGGACCCCGTTCTTGGCAGCAGAGCGGGCGAAATTCCTGAGGTGAAATGAGCCATTTTCAACCATTTGTCCTGGCACCAAGAGGAGCAATTTTGCTACAGAACCGAAGCCTTGGATGCTGGGAACACATGAAAAATCGCTGGAAAATAAACCAACGAAAAGATTCCTGCTCTTGGCTGCCGGGGCCTGGCCTAGCAGCCCCACAGTGGCTGCCCCGCGGGGCCCGGCCTGCGGGCGGCCGCCATGCCGCCCACGCCACCCGCCCCACGCAGGACCCGGCTCCGCGGCCCCGCAGCCCCCTCCTCTCCTGCCTGCCCCCCGGCCTGGCGGCCACGGGAGGGTCCTCAGGGGCGGCACCGGCCGACATTTGCAGGGCATGAGAGGGGCGTGAGGGGCCCATGGCGGCCCGCGACGCCTCACGCTGCGCTGGGCCACGGCCTTCCCGCCGGGCAGGGCCCCGCCAACTTCGGGGCCGGCATGTGCTTCCCGATTAGTGGGATATTATTAATTATTATCGCCGTTATTAATACCAGAGGGATCGTGGCTGTCTTTTTGTCAGTGCAACCACTCTGCCTTTAAGTCATTAAGCTGCAGAACAATAACGGCGGGCGAGCCGACAAGAGAAATGCCATTGTTCCCTCTCCCCAGCCTGAGCGGCTCGTCCTGCTCCCATGTAAATGAACTTAATGCTCTTCATTCAGGCGCACTCGGAGGGTTCTCATTTACTGCCTCTCTCTCTGTGACAGCATTTTCTCACCAGCCCTGACTGCATAATTAATGCAAATGCAGCCTTAGTGTCATGAGCTGGGCTCCTTTGGTTTACTTTGGTACGACACTTACAGAGGAATATTAACTAGAGAAAGCAGCATCACAACAGGGGTGGAAAATCAGCCTGTCAGGGACTCATTCCAAATGCCACGGAAAGGAGAGCGCCTTCAAGATTGTTTCATCAAGGTGATTGAGAACAAAAACTACTGAGGAAAATTCGAGCTTACATTTATGAGCTTCTCCACATACATTATTTATATCACCAGAACCTATAGGAACATTATTTCCAAGCACATATTCATACAAAGACACTGTTTGGGCTGAGAACTGGAATTAAATGTACACGCGCGCACACACGCACACAGACACGCTCACACGAACGCCGGTACTGATCACAGGTAACCACGAGCACTGCCCAGGACACCCTTTGTGTGCATGTTTGCCGGCTCACGGGAAGTTCACGGGCATTAGGATTTATTCTAGCACAACTCCACACACGCTCGCTCCTTAAAAAGGTCAGTGAGCCGCATACCCAATATAGCCCTTTGCAGGGATAATCCTGCATTTTAATCCTGCCTGTTCCAATCAAAATTGGCTCTGTTAGGTTTTTTTTTCTTCTTTCCTAGTAAACCAGACAGCAGTTCTGCACTAAATACATAAGAATTAAAGCAGGAGAGCAGGATTCAGCTATATTATCAGTACTTTGTACCAAACATCGCAAGGAGAGCATGCCTTTTTTCCAGAACAGCCATGCTGGAAATGTTTATTCAGATTAATTCTGCTTGTATTTTACTACCAGACAGTGCTCTGTCTTGTATTTTTGATCTGTAACAAAAGTAAATTTGCAAGCACTATATGTTTATTTTGCTTTGCTGTTTATTCTTTAGTTACACTGAAAGACACCTCTTTGTATGTTTTTTTTCAGAACTTGAGCATTTTTGCATACTCTTTTTTTATCGCCTAGTGCTTCCAGGCACACCAGCACTGGTCAGATCTTCTGAGAATGCTGCCCTTTACCGAGCTGCTAATATTATGGTTCACAAAAATCTGCGTCAGATTCCTCTGTCCTTCTCCCCCCATTGGTGCTAATTTAAAAAGCATGAGAATTTTAGCAGTAATAAATATGGACTCTGTTTATCTGCCCTCCTGGTTTGGAGACTCTGGGTCACCTCTTCAACGTGTCTGTAAAGACTGGAAGCCAAGTCCTTTTTGACTAGGAAGCTGAGATTTTATGGTGATCCCAAAACCTGAAACTTCAACAAAACCAGTACCCAACATAGCAAAACCTGTTATTAAATCCTAAAAACTGGTGACACCCCATCTGCTGAATCAGAGTGAGCTGGTTCTGTGCTTGTTTACCTCCCAGTGAACAGCCGCATCAAGCCCAGCCAGAGGACACACGACTGATCTGTGGGCAGCTCAAGTGCGAGTGAACGTGTTTTGTCACCCGCGTGCCTTTAGACTGCGTGCAGCACAGCCACCATCCCTCTTTGTCCAGGATTAGTGCCCAAAATGAGTGCAGCCACCCCAAAGGGGCCTTGCGAAGGACATTTGTGTGAGAGGAAGCTCTGGGCTCCAGAGTCGGATGCCAGGGCTGGAGGACGAGCCCCGTGATTGCAGCCACTGGGGTCCAGGCTGCACAAAGTGTCACCCACCTCCAGCCACACAGCGCTCGCTCTTCAGAAAGTGACACAGCTAATTATGTACAGAGCTCAACTCCAAAGGTTTCCTTCTTTCTTTTTTTTCCTTTTTGCAGTCCCTCAAAGCCAAAAGCATTCTGCACACGCCAGGCTTTGACTTTTACTTGCTTTACTCCCATTAACGCAATTTAAAAAAGCAGCCGTGCTCCGTGCACCCGAGCCGTGCCGGGCAGCCGAGTGGCGGCAGGGCTGTGACTCGATTCCCCAGGCAGGCGAGGAATCCGGCTTCCCCAGGGTCAGGCGTGGGCCAGGGGATAGCCTTACACCTCCCTGCTACCCAGTGACTGAGGACCACACCAACTGCAGGTCCTCACCAGTTTAATTGAATATACAATAACTGAAAATAATACCTTTATCCCCTCTAATATACCATACAACCGAATGGATCAAAATGAACATGCCAGTCAAACGGTTTATTTTAGACAGGAAACAGCCCCGCAGACCATTATTACAAATTAAAGGTATTATATTGAAGTCATTTTTAATCCCTTATAAATGAATAACCCTTCTACCAACATTAAATCATTTTCTTCTGCAGAAGTAACATTTCCTCTCCGTGGCACAGGATATATTCCCCCGCAGATCGGGGAGCTATCCTTCCATTAGAGCTGGTGGCAGCTGATTACACCGCACCAGGACTCATAAAATTCCCACAGAACTTGCACTTGCGTCTTCCCAGGGCAGAGCTGCCTTATCTCATCCATAAGCAATAATGCCACTTTATTTTCAGTAATCAGCACGCAGATGATTATTTAGGCGCAGACTCATAATCCTCCTCGCACCAACTACGAAAGATCATGATTTGAAATCTGCAGTCAAGAAATTCCACCTATTGCAAACATGCAACGTGGGAGCTTAGCCCCTCTCTGCACTGCAGTGCAGGAAGGTTGTCTGGGCTTATTTATATTTGTTAAGCTAGACAAAAAGTAGAACACGGGTCTGGGAAAAGAGCAAGTTCAGACAACTTTTAGCATCAACGGTACAATGTCCATTTTGGCACAGCTCTAATAAGGCATCAGTATTGTCATTTTAAACTCGGGATCAGTACACAAATGTGCTATAAATGGGAAAATCCCTTGTGATACTAGTGTGAAACATGCAGCTCATTGATTTTGTTCTTGATGGTCTGCTATTAAACTAGCGAACATGCTGACCTTGTGTGCAAAGGCAGAATAGTGTGCATGCAACATAAAGTTGAAAAACAGCTTTAAAATGACTGTTTAAAACTGTAGACTACAAACCTTAAAATATAGACAAGCATTCCATAGTTTATTTTAAATTGGCAACCACAATTTAACAAGCTATTCTAACAAAGGATTAGCATAGCATGTGCTTTTCTTTAGCCATCAATTATGACACAGGGTAATGCAGGGCACAACTTAAGTGTCAAATTACAATATGCTATACAAAACCACTTTACAACACTGCCTTCTGTTTGCTTAGCAATTACTACAATGCACACTGCTTTGTGTGGAAAGCCTTGGTCAGAATACTTCCTGAGAATTATTCTACATGTGCACGTACTTACAGATTACAAAATGTTGGCTGCTTCTTTACCATATTTCTACCATTTAAACGAAGAAAAAACATGCTGGTATTTATTTTTATGCTCTAATTTCAAATAAAAATTCAAGTGCATACCTTCATTGCAGATTCCATTAGATAAACATTTTTATTTTAAAAAAATTGATTAAATATTGAATATTTCCATAGGATGAAAACAGCAATTTCCATTTAGCTCGATGACAGTTTCAGATACTTGATCTGTTATTAGGCATAAAATTAACAGTTTTATCAGTTTCAAATATGGGATGATTGCATGCAGATAGTGATATATGCAAAATATACAATGCTAAGAAGATATGTGGATAATTTAGCAAGATTTAAAATCTTATCTTCACATAAATCAGTCATACTTACAAATGCTTGCCTTATGAATTGAAAAAATAATAAGAATTATATATATTTTAAATAAGAAAGTTTTTATTATCCTTGTCACGTGAATATAGATTGTATTTCATGTGAATAGGGAGGGGGAGCCCCCTGTTTTAGCTATTTTTTCTGTTCTGCTGTCCTTTCTCCTGCATTTGCCTAAAGGCTCTCAGTAAATTACACTCCAAGTAAATGACTGTAATTTACCCGTTGAATTCCCTTGTTCAGGAAAAGCACACACCACACATTCCAGCGTTTCCACAGCTCAAATTTACCATTCTCGATGTCAAGAACAATCCACGGGCAGTAATTTGAAACTGTTTGAGCCTTCAAATAAGGGAAATTAGAAATGTTTTGAGAGCTAAGATTTTCAGTGAGGAGATAAAACCTGATAAAATCTGTAACAGTTCAATTCCTTCTCCTTTATATTTATAAACAGGGCATTAAATGTACTGTTAAGCCAGTACCCTGATACCGGCTCAGCTCGGCCGATACTGCATAGGAAGCAATAGTAGTAATAAAAAGAAAGCATTTTTAATGAGGTAAAAATTTTTAAAGACCTAACAACAAAAATAAACGTAGACAACCTTACAGCAAAGCAGAGAAGCAGCACATAGTGCTGAAGTCCCGATCCCCCTTAAACCAGCGGCCAAACTCCCCGTGACTTCCACCAGGCTGGAATTTCCCCCGAATTCCCATCTAGGCTTAAATTCAGCTATTTGTTATTAGACGGCTCTATCGTGACAACACAGCTACGGCTGTACAGCTGGGCAAATCTCAAAATTAAAATATTCTATAAAACAGGATTTTAATTAACATCCAGAGTGATTAAAGCAGAGAAATCCATACATGTTCGTGATGAATTATCCCACGCGGCGGTGGGGAATGTTCTGGGCCTGGTGACGGATACGCTGCACGACCAGACACAAACACCTCCCCTCGCCTTACCACGCACAGAACCCCACCGTTAGCACACTCAATAACCGCAACCACCTATTTCGCTCTGTCTAAAGGCAGGTTTTCATATGGTAAAACTGTTATAAATCCTCATTATCCTAAATAAAATTACAGCACTTTAAACATTTCCAGGGAGAACATTCTCTCTTCTAAACAACTACCTTAGCGAGTAATAGGAAGCAATATGGTTGCACTTGTGTCACAGTTGGAAGTCTTTTTAAACTGTCGCCCTGCTAGCAAACCAATTCTACATATTAAAATGAATGGATTGCTTATTTCAAGGGGAAAAATAATTTATAAAATCAAGACCATTATTAAGATACTGTGACTTATTTCCAGTCTGGAGTGCATGAGAAACAGATAAATGCAGCAACCTATGCACACTGAAATGTCTTTTTTTGATGCCACAATTTTCTTTTTCAAATGAGTCATCCATGCGTACAAGTAAATTAAAAATTGATCTAGATTCCACATGCAAGGAGCTGAAGTTTTTACACGTTTCCATATTACAAGCAAGTACAGATCTCACAAACATCTGGCTACAGGGTTTTATTTCTAAAACGTTAAGAGATCTTCCTCCTGCCTTCCCTGCTAGATACTCGCACTGCGCAAGACACCCGAAGGCATACATGCAGTATTGAGGCTGGGTCACTGTAAACGTACCTGACCTGCAGCAGATTACTGTACATTTTTAGTGTGTAATTGGCTGACCTCCTCATCAGTTGTCGTCTTAGTCTGAAATAATACCCTGGCCTGGCCATATCGCCTATTTATTCAGGACCCTTTAACAGATTAGTTGTTTGGATTAAATCTAATCAGAGGTTCAGTTAACACACCACAGCAGGTTTGGGAGCGTGCACCTTGTAGTCACTGAGTAAATTATAGGAACCCTATAATTTGATGAGAACATGTGGGCATTTTTCCACAAGCTCATAAATTACTGATTGCTTTTTGTAGGTTTCATTGATACTAATGTGTGCTTCCCTCCATGTCTCTGCCCCAGATTGTTGCTGGCACAAACATCGCCACTTGGAAACCTAGTAAATTACTGGAACATGTTTAATCATGAGGTTTAAAAACTTTGCACATTAATGATGGGGAAGGCTGCTGCTCTTGAGCTGCAAAACAGCCTCGCTGTGGGTTGCCCAGGGCAAAAGGCTTCTAGCATAGATCTGCTTTCAAGTACAATGGCGTAGCTCGGGATTAGCACATGAGATCTTCTCAGATGGGGCTTTTCTGCCTGCAAACTCTTGCCTGCCAGCACTTCCATTTTTCTCCCACTTGGTCCCACTCCCCAAACCAGACAGCAGACTGCACTGCACACACTGTACCTTGTGCAAACCTCGTTTTAATGGGAAAGGCAGCTAATAATAAAGCAATTAGCTGCTCAACTAAGAAACTGCCAGTTTTGCTGTTGTCTTTTTTTTAATCATTGAAAATTTCTCCGTTAATTTCAAGCCACTTGTAGTATCCGTTTTCATAATTGCAAACCTGGATGAATTGTTTCTAGAAGTTGAACCATGGCTGATGCCAGCAGAACCTATGAACACATAAAAGCTTCAGTTTCTAATGTCACTATCAAGCCAAAAACAATTACACCCATTTGAATTATGGCAACCAATAAACTTAGATAATCACCATATGCAACATAACATTTTGGCACTTGAACTAAAAACTCTTGTAGACAACTATAGATTGCTGCTAATGTTGAGCGTTCTTGTCCTACCCAAGGCTGCCAATAGAAATGCCAAAGCTGCTGAATACTGCTCATCCTCGTAATGTTGTCAGTGAATGGCACATTCACACAGCCCCCAATCCTCTCTTCCCAGGCATGGTCTTCTCCAGCTGCAGCTTAATTTCCTGTGACTTGCCTAATTACTGTAATTAAGGATTAATTGCCATTAATTATTCACACATAAGCTCATCGCAAATCATGGGGTAAATGTCTTATGAAAGCTGCCATACAAGCCATGTATAAACACACTGGGATGCTCCAGGCAGGAGAATCTATCACTCAGCCCTGAAGCAAATCTCTGTGCTTCTCTTACAAAAACAGCTATAACTCTCAGAAACTCGACAGTCTTTCCAGGTAAGCATTAGGTTACAAAGCATGTTTTCCTGTGGAAGCCACAACGGTTTTATTAGTACTATAAATGCTGTTTTATCTTTCCAACTGCTATTTTTATGTTTCCATTTTTATTCTACGGTGCTCAGTTTAGGACAAGCATTTGCTTGGAGGAGGAATGTTTGCAGTTGCTGCTCCCCCACCCCGCGCCGTGGCTGTCGGAGGTTTGCAGCGCAGCACCATGTGACGGGATCAGCATGCCAACAACAAAACCCAGCTCCACATCAGCTGCGGGACTGGGATGGAAACCCCCGGTGTTTCCATATTCCCAGCTAGCGAAGCCAGTGTTTGCACGCTGAGAGTACTCGGCACTCAAATACCCTCTGAGAGGGTAGACCATCCTGCAAGGCAGGGCCGGGAAAAAACACTGAGCCCAGCAAAAACGACGGATGTGACAGAACCAAACCGGGAGCACTAACGAAGTGAGCCCAGCATTACGCTAGCTGGCTTGACGGGTCCTCTGCTCTATTTTAACTGTCTTTGCCATCCACTTTTAAAGCAGGCTAAAGGAAGAGGCAGGTTTCTTTGTTAGTGTACCAATGCAGCGTGGGACGTCGGGAGCATGGGCATGCGGTGTTGACCGATCTGCGTGCAGCAACCGGAGAGGGCACCCAAGCCAGCACCCCCTTTCCCAAAACTCTGCGTTACTGTCAATCTCTCCGAGTTCCTTTGACGCCAGGTTTAAAACCATAAGAATTTGATTTAACAAAATGAACTGCAGTGCTGTGGTGTGCTGCGCAGAGAGTCAAGGAGATCCTATATCAATGCTATGCATTACCATCGAAACACTGCCCCAGGAAATTTAAGTATAAGCAGGCAGAATGTTGTTCTAATTGTTATGTTAGTACCTTCTGCAGCAAATTAATGCATGAAACATTTTCATTTCGGTACATAAGTTTGTGTGTGTCTGAGTTAAACATTTATGTTAATGGACCTTCTGGCAGATCTGTAATGTTTCAAATACTCTTGTAGAACAGCTTTTTCTAAATACATCATTTAGCAGTTCTTTCCCCATTTTCTACCTGATCTGGGGGCATGCAGGAAGGGAAACTATTTTACAGTTTTAAAAACCTCCTGCTTGAGTAACTACAAAACTCAGCTGCGTTCAGGCAAGGTAGCAATTAAGCCTGCACTGCCACTAGCAATGTAAACTGTATTAAAAAAAAAAAAAAAATTAAATAAAAGGCACACTAATAGCCAGCATATGCTGCCATCATAACACCCTGCATCAGCATGCTGCACTCCCCAGCCACTGCGTGCAGGCTGCGGCCCGCTCCCTGCACCCGGTCCTGCTCCCCATGGACCGTGCCAGCCCCGAGCATCCTGCTGGGCTCCGGCGGGTGGCTGGTGCACCGTGCCTGGGTGTCCACCCACGTGCCTGGCAGACCTCTACCCAGGGCTGCCCTCTCCCCATAGCACGGCTCCTGGATGCTGTCGCCACGCCGGCTGCTCTAGAAACCCTCCGTTGATCTCCATCCTATAACTCTTGACAGGAGGACACGCACGTGGCGTTGGGATGACTGCCAGGATCCTGGAGCGTGCCAGGACGCAGCACCGCGGGGCACGGAGCAGGGAAGGTGCCCTCTGCCCCTGCGGGTGCCCATCAGTCTGGGGGTGACGGGCATTACCGTCTGGTGGAGACGTGTGCCGGGACATGGCACACATCCGCGTGCAGGGCTCGGGAGGGGCGATGGCTGGTTCCAAACTCTCCCCCAGCCCGTGCCTGGACCTCTCAAAAGCACAAGCGGGTCCCGGGCTGTCCCTGACACCTGGGCCTGCCTGCAGCCCTGGTCCCACAGGTCTGCTCGCTGCTGGTGTCCCCTAAATTGATATTTTCCCATCTTTGGCCACCTTGGTGCTCAGGCAGCTGCCAAGCTCTGCCATGCCGCTCTCCATTTATGGACTCCCAGCTCCCTTGATCTGGGTAATTAGGGTTTATATGTTAATTGGAGTAAATACAAAGATGGGACTCACAGGCGTAAATTTCCAAGCACAGTTGAGGAAGATGCCTTAGTAGACCAGTGCTGAGCCAGTGCTGTTGCCGGCATGGGCGTGCACCATGCCTCAGGGGCATGAGGAGGAGTGGGCAGGCGAGTGCCCCCCAGGGGGTCTGCCCCAGCCCGGGGTGGTCTCCTGACCCCAGTTCCCACGGTTCTGGGCCTCGTGGGCTGGGATGGCGAAGGCTTCCTTGGAAGGTAGATGCCCGGCGCCAAGCAGAAGTGCAAGAGCAGAGCCTGCTCAGCCATGAATTAATGTTGCTGAAAGTACCTGGAATGCGACCAGGTTTTATGGCCACAGCAGCCGCAGGCAGGTCCCAGGGAAGGGGCGTATGAGGAAAGGTCACTGCAAAAGGCCGAGCGCTGGATTGAAGCCGGGGTTAGCCGGAGCCGTTCCCGCTGCCTTCCCAGCTCCGCTGGGTCTGGGAGATGGCTGCACGCTCCATCGGGAAGGGACCCGCTGGGGGTGCCCCGTCCCGGCGTGCACAGAGCCGGAGGAGGACACTTCTGGTGTGCCAACCAACAGCTGCTACACCGAGGGCAACCGGACCTGAGACGTGAAACCTCCTCCCAACTCACATCCCGCTATCTCTCTGAAAGCAATACCTGTAAAAAATGTAACTTCTCTGACAGAAGCGCTATTATTCTTGAAATATGTGACTAAATATTACACAGTAAAAGCATTTTCCCTCTTGAATTAATTACATTTCACTTTCCTCCCCCCTCTTCATATGTAAAGGCTTTCACTGTCCAGTGAAGGAGGCCCTCTTCTCCTGAGCAGATATGAAATTTGGCAAGCCTCATTTATCCTGAAATTTATAATTCAACAGATGCTTTTGCTAACGCTTCTCGATAATGTTGCCGCAGAAATACAAGTCTTAATTCCTGGGCATGGGAGGTTGAATGTGAATGTAAGTATTACTATTATTTTTTTAATCCTGCTTTTAATATTACGCCCTGCATGGCTTCCGAATCAGTTTAAACTTTCCTGGAAACTTTTATAATAAACAGTCCTGCTACATAATTTGATGTTTTTAAATGAAAGCATCCAAGCTAATCTATACAAATTAACAGATGTCCTCCTGAAACAGTTAGAAACAAAGAAATGCAGATGCGAACATCATCAGCATCCAAATGAGCTTATTGTAGGACCCTTTAAGGCACATCTGAGCATAGCTCCAGCCTGTAGTCTACCTTTCAACTTGCAAATGACAGTGTCACCAAACACTGTCCTTCCATCAATCAAGCTGGGTCATGAATATACAAAAGGCAGCAGAGAAGCTGGCTACCTCCTGCAGTTCAACTTGGCCTAATTATCTGGGCCTTTCTTTTTGTTCCCGTCTGAAGGGTATACACCCAGTCAGCTGCTGGGCAGCCCCAGGCCTCATCACGGGAGGTTACGCACACTGACCCTCCTGCGGACAGCCAATGCAAGTTAAATGTGAGCACCAAATGTCATCTTTCTTATTCATCATTATAAAACTTCCCTCCCCTTTCAAAATACCAATCTGCTGCCATTTTCAGACCCTCCCCCGCACCCCTCCAAGCTGTCATTTCGCAGCGCTCGCTGCCAGTCGAGTGAATTAGCATCCTAACTGATGTGCCGTTATTCTCCCATGCATCCCTCGGATGCGTTAACTAATGACCTCCCCCCAGAAAATCCAGCCGGTCGTCAGCGCCTCCTCGCCGGTCGCGCAGCTCCGGCTGGCTCCTTCCGCAACGCGGGAACCCCCAAGCCGACGGCCGCCCGTAGGAAAAGGCCTTTTCCCGGGGAGAGCAGCTCTTCGTGTCTCATCTGGAGCAAATCGGCGCTAACGCGCTGCTGTCGTGTGCCACCGGCAGCGACAGGAGCCCGAGTGCTCCCAGGCCACCGAGTCCCCAAGCAACGTCACCGCAGCGCCCGTGCCAGCACCAGGACCCTTCCTCCCACGGCGAGGACCCGCTTGTGGCAGAGCCATGTGTAACGCCAGCCGGAGGCTTTCCTCCGGGAGGGAACAAAAGCACAGCCGGGCTGCCGCCCCGGCCATGCTGCCCTGCAGCCCTCCCCGCACCGCTGGCACTGCTGCCAAGCCAGGGGGACGGTGCTCACGAGGCAAGGAGACCCCGAGAACAGCCCAGGCAGGCCGGCGCACAGCCGTACCTTTGTGCACGTAACCCTGACTGCGACTTGGAGGGCTGCAGCGAGCCGGAGCAGATGGTGCCCCGGACCCCGGGATGCTGCCGGAGATGCCAAGACCCCACAGCGGGCTGAGGGGGATGCTGCCCGGCCCGCGTGGCAGCTCTCCCTCACAAATGCCACCCCTGAGCTCCGGGAAAGACACCCTGGGCCGAGGCACAGTTTCACACGCCTGCTCTGGGCGCTTCGCCATGCCAGCGACCACGCACGGCCACGGCCCCGCTGCCACCCCCGTGTCCCAGCAAGGGGGAGGTCGGGTGAGCTCCCCTCGCCCAGCGCGGCGTGCTGGCCAGCCCGCGCCCCTCCACCCCCTGCGCCGGGAAGGGGCTCTCAAATGCAAAAAGACTTCTGAAACTGAAAGGCAATTCATGTAAGTGAAATACTTCAAGGCCTGAAATTCCCTGTAGGACCCCAGAAACTCTAGAAACGTGGAGCAGGGAAAAAAAATCTTCAAATCCCTCTTTTAGAATTGAAATCACTTTATAGACTACCAGAGCTCGAATAAATGTGGGAGGAATTTTAATGACTGCAGGTATTTCCTGCCTGTGAATGATTGTCACCTGGTGAGAGGGTTGATCTTGGGGCTGGGAACACCCGGGGTCAGCTCAGCAAAGCCCCCTCACCCTCCCTCCAGCCGCTGGGTCCCCAACCCTGGCCGACCCCGGCAAGCCCCGCTGCGCTCCGGGCACAGATAACGTGAGCCCTGCGGCGGCCGTCAGGATCAGCCCTCGCTATGAACACATGCAAACACCTGCAGAAGCGTCTTGGCCACAGATGTGAGAGCCGTGACCCCGCGCCATCTCCCTCCTCTGTCCAGGCACGAGTGGGCACTGGGCCTTCCCACAAATCCCTCTTCAGAGCTGTCCATAGAGCGGCGGGGAGTTAGGGAAAAGTTAATCCTGGAAATGACCTTTAGAGGGAAGCTGTAGCACAGATAATTTATCGCATAGAAATGAAAGCAAAAATAAAATCTGCATCCCTAATTTCTTTTTCCTTTCAAAGCTTGGTATCTGATTTTGCAAACTGTATTATATATGTTTACATTTCTATAAAAGCAAGTGCTCCTTGGAGGAGCAGCTTAGGTAATTCACATTTGCATCATGTGTAGCTACGATAAATAATAAATATGTAGCTGATAAATGGTACTGTGCAACTGGAAGACCTATTTTTTATTGAATGGCTGACTAAATACTCATGTAAAAGTCATAACTTGATGCTTCTTTTACCCTGGGGCTGCAGTAATTTATTGTCGTAATTTATACACACTGCCTTGGTGAGGGGACAGTTTTAGACTAGCCCAGGGACTGTCCTGTCCCACCGGCTTCTCCCTTTGGGTGCATGGGGAGGGCGGTCCCAGGGGACCTGGGATGAGCAGAGAGGTGTGATGGGTCAAACCCCGGCGTTTGGGGTGAAACGGTGCCACAAGAGCAGGGAAAAGGTGAGCACAGTCACCCCCTGGCACTACAGGGAGCCGCGGTGTGTGGTACACGGCGCATGGCATGCGGTCATGGCACACGGTCGTGGCAGAGCAGAGGGACCATCCTCCCCAGGACCCCGGTATGGGATGACACGCAGGAGGGGACCTCGGCTGCTCTGGCACCCCCGAGTCCGCACGGTGCTCCTGCACCGTCAGCGCACGCTTCAGAGCCACGCATGCACAGGCACCTGCGCATCGCAGCACGTGTTTCTCCTGAACACCCGGTGGAAGCAGGAGTCTGTCCTCACCTCTGCCCCTCTCCCGTTCCTGGTGGATAATAAATCCCATCCCAGGGCTGGACCCCTCTCATGGGGATGTGATTTCAACGCCACTTGGATCAGGAAATTTCTGGGCATTTCAGGGAATTTCTTCTGGAAATTTCAGGGAATTGCCACGCTGACTTCATGAAGCTGCCCTGGGGAATTCACCGATAGCCTAAAATCTGCAACTCGAGCAGGAAACCTGAGGTTCATAAAGCAAAGACCTGCTATCCAGCCTGTGAGACAGAGACAATAAATCCTGCCATGTACAACGGCTGAAACTTTTCTTTAAAAAATGTACAGAAGACAAAACCATCCCTCCTAAAACACAAGTGGGCCCCATCACTGCCAACGATCAACAGGATTAATTGGAGAAGGAATTTAAGAAATATATTCCAGGCAATATTCTGCCTTTGATAATTTAGAGGCAGCCATGATAACCACTATTTGTACATGACAGTCATATGAAATAATAAACCTTGCTAGCTATAAACATTACCAAATTCTGACACTATTGATTTATTATGTCTAACAGTGACATCAAACCGAACAACTGACAGAAACAATGTTACAGCTTTAAGAGCAGTTTGTCAACGATTAATTCTGCCAAACGGGGTTTAGTTTTATGCTGGGACTGCTTGTCTAGCAGTTGTCAATCCAAGCAAAAATTACTACTGCCACACGTCTGCTCACGCCAGCCCGAGGCGCCGCTCCGCTAGCCCTCATTACCCCTATCACTGCAAATACAGATGCAAGGCCAGTCCCTATTTAATATGCGTGTTAATTATGCAAATTATTAATTGGGCTGGTGCTTGAGGACTTGTGTTTATGCCCAGATTAGAGTCAATAACTGTATCACACAGCATTTTAAGCCTGACCTGTGACAGAAATAAAGCTGTGCTGAAAGCGACATTTTCTCCTGCCTGTGCAGTGCTGCGGCTCCTCGCCGTGCCGGCTGCGGCGGCGGCTGCAGCAGCTCCGCCGGGCTCCGCGCACCACGAGAGTATGAGGATCGCTCCCACTGGCAGTGCGAGGCTGCGTGGCACCTACCCGGCACAGTGGGCTTCCTTGCTCCCAAACACACCCTCATCGGCACTCCCGGCTTTTCCCAGGTATTTTTACAGCCATTTTCTCTTCCAGCAGGAATGTGGGTTTGTACTATTTATATTACACTGTCAATAAAAAGTGTATGACATGATATTATACGTTGTAAATTTGTTTGATTTTTTTTTAAATCAAATACATTTAAAGGCGCAAAGATAGAGGGTAAAGCCATGAGGCTTTTCCAATTAAAATTTACAGCAGACAATGTTGTAAATTTTATACAGTTGTAATGCTTGCTGCAGTTGTGCTGAAATGGGAACTATTGATCAGCCTGATTTCCCAGGATACACGAGGGGGAAACAAGGTATTGCACAAGCAGAAACAAAACTTTCATTTGTAAAGCCTTCTATTATACTTTACTGCCCTCATTTGGTTCCAGATGCATCTCTCTTAGCAGGAGAAATAAGGTCAGAGCCTCTTCCCCAAAGAATAATGGAGCAGAGGAGGTGAACAAGGAGCTCCATGTCTCCGCGCTGCACCGCGCCTTTGCTGGCTCGCCCAGCGCAGGTGCCGGCGCAGAGGGGCCACGCTGCCAGAGCCGTGGTGCGGCGCGGGGCAGCCAGCACAGGACAGCCGGCACGGGGCAGCTGGCACGGTGCGGGGGGCTCGCCGGAGCCCCCGGGACCTGCGCCCAGGGGTGCCTGAGGGGCCCCCGAACACAACCGAAGGGCTGTGGGCCCTGGAAAATCTGTTTGGGAACAGCGAGTCCACGTCTCTAGCAAGGATAAGATTTACAAACGCATCCAGCCCGACCTACTGAGTGGAACTTCGAAGATGGACCATTAAAAACAAAAGGGGGAAGGCACGGGGAAGCAGCAGCTCCAGCCAGCAGCGCTGAGGGCGCTCGCTGGGTTGCGTGCCGCGTACCGGGCTCTCCGTTGTGCCACTGACAGATGCTCTTCCTCCCAACAAAAAAACAGAGACAAACCTCATCGGGCGATATTTTACCCAAGTCACTGGCGTTGCCGCAAGGGGCTGGCGTGAGGTGCGGAGAGGCGCAGGGCACGGAGGTGCGGATCCGAGGCGTGTGGCGTCCCGCGGCGCCGCGGGCGGTGACGACTCCGGTCCCGGCCGCACGCGGCCACCAAAGGGCTCCTGGAGCTACTGGGAGGGGGTGACCCGGCCAAGGCTGGGGGGGCCACCGCTCACCCTCTCCCCGCCTGACGCTGGACCTTCGCGCGGCCCCGCCACGCTCCGCCACATGGGCCCCGTGCTCCGCACCAGCAGCAGCCGGCCTTCGGAGGCAGATGACGGTCAGCCGGGGGATCGCCGCGTTTCGGGGCCGCGAGCTGCGGTGGGCAGCGATGGGGCCAGTGCACAAAAAGCAGCACCGAGTCAGGGAGGATGAGGAGCTCAGTGGAGGAGAAGCCGAGCAGCGAGAGGCTGGTGCAGCTCCTGATGTGCCGGTGAAGGGCCCGTGAGCCGCCGGCGCATGCTCCGCTCCGCCTGACGTGCCGGGGCACTCGTGAGGGAGCGCCAGGCGGCCACAGCAAAATTGCCAGGGCTGGGGAAAAGCCCTGCAGGGAACCAGGAGGGAGCCTGAGCTGGTGTCGGGGGGGGTCGGGGGGCCACGGGGGCAGCACCCGGTTGTGCCCAAGCCTTCGCCGCAGAGCAGGCACTGCCCGGCGGCGTGGCCGCCGCCCCAGCGCTGCCGGCTGTCTGCTCTTTTCCCTCAGCTTTTAGTAAGGTTCAGACCAGCTATGCTCTCTTCGCCATGGAGAAGATAACCGGTTTTAATGGAAAACCTGGCACAAATGGAGCTGCCGCCCGTCCAACAGCTCTGTTAGTCTACGCTAAGAGCATTTACATATGAATTATGGCCACCTTCAGACTCAAATATGATGTTCTCTCTCATTTACACATTTTCTGCAGTTCTTCCTTCGTTGCAGCCCGATGACTGTGCCAGGCCCTGGGTGCCGAGGTTTCAAGGACCACCCGTGCCGGCTCCCGTGCAGCGATGCAGCGGGGACCTGGGTCCCCCCAGCAGCCACCAGCCCGTGCAGCTGAGCACCTCTCCCCAGGGCAGGGCACCCAGCACCGGGCGCTCAGGGACCGAAACCCGGCACCTCCATCAGCCGCGCCGGGAGGAGATACGGTCCCTGCAAGCAACCGGCTTTAAAAGGTGCCGCCCGGCACTGCACGGCGAGCTAAAACCTGCCATGTCACCTGCCTGAACTAAAGTGAATTTAAAATACAAACAACAAAGCCAGTGTTAAGTTAAAAGGAGAAAAAAACAGACAATGGATGATCCCAATAATGGGAAAAGATAACAAAGCCCCTGGATCCTAGCATCTGGCACTAAATGCACTTTTCTGTAAACTGAATGGCGGCTTCCAAACTGCGCCAAGCATCACTCCTTTGCCAAGGCAGTAAACAGCTTTTATCAGCAATAATGATGGCATAATCCCAGCTAAAAAGGAAAGTAACATATGGCAGCAGCCCTACAAACACCATCCCAACAAAGTAGGGGGCATTTTTATTACAGCGTCCACTTGCAGAAAACCTGCCAGACTACTTCTCTCTTTTCTCCTCTCTTTTTTTACAGGTTATCATCTTCGCTGTTTGAGCTGAATGTGGCATTTGGGAGTTTTAAACTAATGAGTTCATTTTTCTAGGAAAAAAAAAAAAAAGAGGAAGATAGGATACCCAGAACTGACAGATGACAACGAACACAAACAGTCTTGTGAAATGAACATATATGCTTAACACAGTGCTAGGGAAAAATAAATGCTGCAAAGGTGCCACATTATTTCAAATATTATTATACAGTTTAGTCTTAGGTGCAATGTTGTGTTTGGAAAACAAATATGTGGGAAGTAATAATTCAGACCTTAAACAATTTTTTTCTCTAATGATGCAATATGTTATATAGGAGCACTGCTAATAGGTCAGGTGTAAATCAGTGCAAATTTTGTTTACAAGCTGATTTCAAAAACAAAATTAATCTAACATTATTAACCTTTTTTAATGGCTGGCATCCTCATTTATATTTGTGGATCTAATATTCACAAAACTGATTTTAAGCCCAACTGTGTATTTATCAAAACCAGCATGAGACACAACGCCCGTGTGAAACACATTGGGGTGGACTAAAGGATAGTTTGCTGTCACACTGTCTTGCTTTTAATTGATGAAACAGCAGTTCGCGTTTTCCCTATCTTTTATGATTTGCTGAAATACCATCTCCAAGTAAAGAAGAGATTCCAATCTCACTTTGGCTCTGCAATCTCATCATGCAATTATTTGAAAACATTACGATTCACTAATTATCATGCTAATTATTTTGCCCTATACATTTGCCATCATGTTGTACAATTAAACACAGAACCCAAACCTTTGTTTACGCCATGCAAATGTGTGTGCTGATTGGGGAACGAATGTGGAAAAGTGGAGGAATGCACTAATATTTTTTTGACATCTTTACCTATAAATATTTTTTCAGACTGAAAAATGTATCTAATAGCTCCACTCACTGATGTGCACTGCAGTTTACCACAGTGTCTATATTTCTGTTGTCAGTTTTACAGTATCTCCCTTCATTAAACCTATCAAGTTTTCCTTTTGATCATGCAACCAAGGCCAGAAGACAGATATCTTCCTGGAACAGAGCAGTCTGCCAAGTCTTTCACAAGACCAGCTTTAACCTCCCTATTGATTTTCTCAACACTGCAGCCATTCATTGTTTGTGACATTTGGCTGTCGGCTCTTTAACACCCTTCAACCAAATCAATTTCATATTTTTGTCAATGCCCTGCTAGAGGATGAGCAAAATGGGAAGAGACTTAGCATGATTTAGAATGTTGATTTTCTAGAGCGGTTTTATCTGTAGTTTTTACAAGCCTTATAAAGTTAATTCAACATGTTTATTTAAGCATATGTAATAAATTGGGAGAGAAGCACTACCAGAGTTAAGTTTCAAATTCCTCAAATCTAATTCATGAAGGAAACTAAATTATTATATCAATGTCAGTAAAAATAAATGTGCGGCAATCATGTTCCCTCCAAAACCAAAATACAAATTAGGCAGGTCCCTGCCCTGCCCCTGCCTGCCGTACCAAGCCCCGTGTCAGCGCCATGCCCCAGCACCGACAGACCCACCAGCAGTGCCGGTACCTCCCGGGGGCTCCTCCACCGCTGCCCCTCTGCGTAACAAGGGGTAGCGAGGCTGGGCCCTAAAAGAGAAAGAATTGTGCTTCCAAGCAATGGACGTTACCAAACAGCACTCGCAGAGCCGGAGAGCAAGCCGTGCCCCGCACAGGAGGGCGCAGGGGAGATCCGAGCCAGATCCTGGAGGACGGAGGGATGATGGAGCCCTGGGTGGCTCTGCCCAGACTGAGTCTCCAGCCAAAACCCTCATACGGCAATCGTACCTCTTGGTGCACGATTTCAGGGATGCTGTTTCCCCACCACTGCCGGCAGCCCCGCTGCTACGAGCTGCTCCAAGCGCTGCCGGCACAAACGGGGACCACTCACTGCAGGAAAGCCGGCGAGGAGCCCAGCCTTTGCTGAGCCCTGAGCATCCCACGACCTTCCAAGCCAAGCGGGGGGGACTGGTAAAACACAACCACAACTCCAACCCAACCCAACCCAAAACAAACAGCGCTGCTGTAATGCATCTGTCACCAGATGGACGTGGGAAGGAGAGTCAGCTGAATGCCCGAGATGGGACTGCCGGTCCAGCCCCAGCCCCACACCTCCCCCTCAAGCCCACACGCCGTCGCTCTGACCCGCACGTGGACCCCAGGGATGCGTTTTGGGGCTGAAAACGCTCACAGCCAGCCTGGGCTTTCTGAGCCCCCCTGTGCTCTGCTGCGCACCGGTCTCTTTGGCTGGGGCAGAGATGTGCCAACGGAGTGGGGCACGTGTCTTGCCAGTGCTGAGCTCGGTGTGCCCCCCTAAGTGTGCACAGCCTCCGAGTGGCAGATACTGTAGTGGGAATCATTTTTACACAACATATGTATCTGATAGACCAGCGGCATTAAAATGTGGATTAACAGCCTGGCAGCTTGAACAGCTTATTTGGAGTCAGTAGGCACCGTGGTGTAAATATGTATTTAGGGCATTTCTAAGATGCAAGTTGAAGATGCGGCGGATTATACCCGTGCCTCCCTGCACACCTGGATTTATGCTGTGTTTATTAGAAGGCCTATAGATACCGTAGGCTTGGTAAATATTGTTATGGAAGCAGTTACTGCCTGTAATGATCTAGTCTGATCTTTTGTGTTTGCCTACACATCCCCTCACGCTTCTGGTTTAATCTCCTACCCTCAGGAGGCACGTCCAAAGACAGGACAAAAACGCGTTCGCCACGTAGGACGAGGGACGCGTCTCGTGTCCTACCCCGCCACAGAGGTTACCTTCCCGCGCGCGGCCCCCGGCTCCCGGGGAGCAGGGACTGTCCTTCGCATCCTTCCCCTCTATTTTTAACTGCTGATAAATTGGAGAGACTCCTGGTTAAACCATGTTGGTTTCAAGGACGCAGAGGACAGTGACGGTAGCAGTTGACACTTCATTACATCAGAGACGCGAGCGGGAGGGGGCCCCCCCCCCCCGTCCTCCCGAGGTGGCTGGGGGGGGAAGCCGGGGGCTGCTCTCATCCTGCCCGTGCCCCTTGGGGTGCCCAGCCCCGCAGCGCTGCGGCACGCACCCCCGAACCTGGTCCGTGCAGGGCAAGGGTCCATGCCCCCGTGGCCCAGCAGTTTGCCGGAGACCCCCCCATCTCCGCGGGTGGGGGACGGCTCCTGCGGGGCTCCCCTGAATCCCCCTGGCTGCGAGACCCCCCCTGGGGCGGGGGCTGCGGCACTGCCAGCATCGCGCCCGCCCGTACTGTGGGAACAGGCCTGATGAGAAATGAATTTGAAAAACCAATTGTAAAAAATAGTTTTTAAGTCTCTCAGCCTTGCCCCTGGGGAAGGAGGACATGGTGTGTTTAAAATACGGTGCTTAAAATAAAAAATATTCTCCATGCTGGCAACCTATTTTGCTGGGTTCCTGATATTGCTGTTTCCAAGACCACGCGTACACCAGACCCCCTCCTCCCCAGGGACGCCGCAGGACGGCTAGAGCCAAGGTTAAAAATAAGGCTTTCAGGATGGTTTCCCAGCCTGGTGTCCTTCAAGTGTGGACTACGCCCAAAGCAGTCCTCTGCTAAACCTCAGCTGATGGAGGATGGATGGGATGGGGTGGGGTGGAATGGGATGGCATGGCATGGCACGGGACAGGACAGACAAGTGGACTCCCATACATGGTGCCCAGCGCAGGGGGCTGGAGCACGGTGGCCAAAGGATCCCCAGACCAGCTGCTGCTTCAGGGCACCCCAACATCTCTCTCCTGCAGCTGAAGCCAAAAGCCGGTGGGAAGAGAGCGTGGAGGCTCCTGCAAACGTCACCCCACTTCGCCCCAGGTCAGCCCTTCCCGAACAAAGGCTCCTGGTCCACCCGCTCCATGAAAGCTGCCAAGTCCACGAACCGTTCCGGCACACCAAGAGACTCTGCGGGGGGACATGGCTCCCCTCGACTCCCCACGGCTCGGAGGGGTCCTGGGGTGGGGGTGGCAGGGCACGGCAGCGTCCACCCTGCCCCGGCCCCCCTGAGCTGCCCTCCCTGCCCGCAGCGCCTGGGGCCAGGGCTGCTCGCAGCAAATAGAGGCAGGATTTATCTGTGCAGCAAAAAGCCGTTTGTCTCACAATTCTGCATGTGTCATGTATGATCTCGACTCGCTTATTTGCCCAGGAGCCTGCCCGAAAGCCTCACCTGGCTTCCCAGCACCACGAAATGGCTGTGGACGGCCAGGGTGCCTCTCCTCTGCCACGGGGGGGTCCGAGCCTGGGGTCTTCGGTCTGACTTGCCCAGTGGATTGAGGCACGTGCTCCCCCCTGCTCCAGGAGGAACCCCGAGCGCACGTCCTCCCAAGGCCTTTCCCGGTTTTTTAACCTGAGCCCCGCCACGTTTTGGGAGTCTGTTTTCCCACTGTTTCCCGGTGCCACATGACCAACGTATATGACAGTCCAGGAGAGAAACTCTGCATGATTTAACAACAAAAACCATGAAAAACTAATGGGATGGGCCCTCAGCTGGTGTAAACGATCATTGCTCCACCGAAGCCATTAGCAATTTGCACCAGATGAGGATCTGCCCCGAGGTTTGGAGGTGGCCACAAAACCAAAACCTCTCTCAGTTGTGGGTTTTCAGCATGCTCCAGCTGGGATCCCTGTGCAGAGGCACAAGCCCTTGTTGTTGTTTTGATCAGAGCTGCCTTTCAGTATCACAATGAAAAAAATGTCCGCAGACTTTGTTTTTTTTAAATAAGTGGATTTCAAAATGAAAGCAGGAACCCGCCCAGTCTCAAGTGGGAAAAAAGGCAAGGATCAAATTATGAGCAGAAGAGGGGCTGTGCAGGAGCGTTACCTGCTCCCACCTACCCTGACCCACCTACCGCCCGTGTGCCAAACGCCCCAGGTTTCTGACGCTGATCAGGCAAGCGGGGAGCGATCCCTGCAGCCGTATCTGGCGGGGCCGGGGCGGCATCCGAGCGGGAGGAAAGCTGCGGCCGCTTCCTCCGACCGGCACCTGGACCCCGGCCGGCAGCACGCTCCCGCTCCCCGGGGCCCTTGGCACCCACTGGCACCCCGCGATAAAGCAGCGGGGCCAGCGCTGGCGTTGCTCCCACTCGCCCTCCCCTGCATTGAAAATAGCCGTCAGTATCTGCTGGAGGTCCCTGGCCCGGCTGGCCGGGACGCGGAGACGAACGGCCCTTATCAGATGGGCCTCCAGGCAGGAGACCTGGCTGCTGCTGCACCAGGATCAAGGAGCTCCCAAAATACCAGAAATACGATTCAAAGCATTTTTCATGCCCAATGGAGCGGCAAAAGAGCAGCCTGAAAAATGTATTTTAATATATTTACTATCTTTTTTAGTTTTCTAGCACCGGGTAGGAAGACACGAGAATTTCTCCTTGCAACAGCCCCAGCATATTCCATTATTCCCCTGTTATTTTACTGTGGGATTTTTCCCACTATGCCCCAATATCCTCATATTTTCAGCTGCAGCGTGTTTGCTTTGATGATGCCTTAACCTAGAAATAGTCTGCAGTTGTTTACCCGCTGGTAGAGCTTCAAATATTATATTCTCACATTTTTAAATCAGTGCAGACACCTGAGACAAAAAGTGTCCCAAAAGCTGCCTACAAGAGCTACATGCTGGTCACTCTTTCTTGTCAAGGTTGATTTATTGCCTCCTTGCTGTTCAATTTCACATTTTGTCCTCATCATATCCGTGGCTCATGATCATTCTAGGCTGACCCTTGTAGGGCAGGCAGGGAATATTGATAAAACAATTATCTGTTAGCCGTTCATTTGATTTTCCATTTCAATTACGGATTGCACGAGGCAAAAGGAAAAAGATTGCATCATTGATTTTTCTACCTTACAACAGTAAAGAGTTGCTTTGATGGTTATAAAATGAATGCAACTCAACCATGCTTTTAAAGGTCATATTTTTTGTTTTACTATATTTCTTAAAAGCCTTAATATATGCAACTGTACAGGGGGAAGAAGCCTGCATCGTCGGATCAGGTAACTAGATACAAAGCACACATACGTCAAAGAAACACAGGTGAAAAAAACCCTCACTCTAATGTATTTACAATAAATCTGATCTTCTGCAGCAAACTCCTCGGAATCGTTCTGCAGCCGCGACGTGGCTCTGGAGTCAAACGCCTGCCTGCAAATGCCTCTCCTCGCATGTAGCTAAGGAGAATTTAACAAGCCGTTCCTGGAAAAGTGGCCTCCTGCCTGATGGAGAGCGCCATGCTCCGTCTCCCGGCTCCGCGGCATTACTGCACATTAAGAGTTTGTTCGGTTCACGCAATATGCAGAGAGCGGCAGCAAAAAGAGACGTATTATCCCTGCTAAACAGAACTATGTTAAAACTTCACCTATCTGAAGGGATGATAATGTGCTCTTGCCAGGCAGTGATCCGGGACGGTCACACTGGCGCAGGAGCGGTGCTGAGCCCACGGCACTCCATCACGGTTCAGCGCCCGGTGCAGCTCCGGGGGATTTTCACATGGCCGACCCTCGGAGAAGTTCAGCCTTTGATCAAGGTTTAGCGTGCCTGGAGTGGCCGTGGCGCAGGAAAGGGCTTCCATTTTCTGTGTCATAGGGTGCCAATGTTGATCTCCTTAAAGCCCTAGAGTTTTCTTCCAAGACTGGATTACGCTCAGCAATTAAGGTAATGAACTGGCTGAGGTAACAAAGCATAATGATCTCTTTTGTCCTCTGAATGCTTATGAACTCCGCTCATTCACAATAGTCTGGAATGCAAAGCTTTCTCCAACACTGCGCGGCTTAAAACTGTGTAAAAATGATTACTTCCATTATGCCTTCATGGTTTGACATTTTTAATTTAAACACCTGTAATATTTAAGCATACTTCTCAGAACCAAAATACCCACTCTCAAAGAATGCTAGCTTACATTCTTGTAATATTTTGACATCTTATGAGTATTATTTTAATGCCTGAAAAGATAATGTGATGAATCCATTGCAAATATATCAAAATATGTGTATAGGGGACTGTTTCTCACTTTTAGTTTCAAAACAATGGATTTTTCAAAATAAGGCACAACAGCTGAGAGAGCAGTAATATTTTCATAAGGCAGTATATTGTGTCAATAACGGAAACAGCCGAACCACATTGTCTCTGCATATGTGCAGGCAAACGCAACAGAACTTTTGCTTCAAATCAAGCCCTTTTATGCCATATTAAATACCGGCTTGCACACTGCAATCCTTTCCAAGCACAGGGTATTCTGATGCAGCTATTTCACTTTTTTAAAGCGTTTACTTAAGGTTTTATTTATTTATTTTGAAACATCTGGCTACTACTTTTACATTTTTTTCAAATTTTTTGCATGATATAAACCTTCTGCACTGCAGAATCCGCTGCACTCTGATCTTTCATCTTAACACATTTCCAGCCCCAAATTTCACTTCAATCTCACCTCATCTCTCCATACTACATTAACCCCTGGCAATTGCCTTCCAAATGACCCCATTAAGCTGTAATTGCCTCAGCAGGCCTGCACTTTCGCTTGTAATTCTGTACCTCTCATCTCCCAGACGTTCTCTCAGCATCATTTCGTGTTCTGGCTCCCTTCACTGAGCTCAGCTTATGACCTCGCTGCACCATGGCCGAAATGACTACTAAAAGCATAACAGAGACGGAATTCCATTACTTATTTTTAAAAGTTCTCTGGTGCCCTAATGTAATATTCTTTGGGGAGTGTTGTCAAGGATACCAAGCACCAGCCATTAAAACCTTTTGTTTCCCAAGGCATTCCGTCTTTTATTAATAAATAAAGATAAAGAGAAGCTCATCCACCCTCCAGAAAGTCAGCGTGTGCTTGCAATGGTCTGGTACAACTTCAATCCTTATTCTAGCCCTTGTACGTGGGGAACGGCCGCGTTACACCCAGGAGCAAGGAACGGCAGGCTGGCAGCAGCAGCACGCTCTGCCCGGCACAAGCGCTGCCGCGCGCAGATAAATTAAAACTGTTCTGCAGATAATTTTGCAGGAGCAACTCTGCACAGTAATGCCTGCCTTTAACATATGCTGCCTTCGCACCTATAATGAAAATTAAAGCTGAGGTCTGAGTAGCCTTACGTGTGGACACAGCGCAGAGGAGGGGGAAAAACTAAAACTATCATATCCCACTGTCAGGGCTAACAGTCTATCAAGGATAATGGGAATCCCCAATGGGGGCGAACAAAACAGCATGGAAAAAGCTGGCTAATCCTTTAACCGGGTTTGTGGCTCAAATGTGTTAAGGAGGAACCTCCTGCTCACGGCTGTTGTGAGACGGCCAGGAGACATATATTTCAGATTGAAAATTAATTGGTGCTGGATCCAAGCAAGCCTTTGTAGCAAGCAGTAACCTTTTCATTTTATGGTCATGACACTGAAATATTAAGAGCCCTCTTCTCCCATAAACTATATAAACAGAGGCACTCTGAAAAATGGAGGTAGTTTTTTTCTGTGGCAGAGAAGGGGTTTTACTCTTAATTCATAATAAAACTTAGCGCCAAGGCTGAGCGTGGCGGTGGGTTCATGCTCAAAGGGCGCCGGCGCAGGCGGGGGACCTCTCCCAGCCCCGGCGGCAAGTAGAGGGGACGGCGCTCCCGGGATGCGATGGTGGGGCCGGGCTGCCTGAGCATCCTCCTCCACCGGGCTCGCTCGGCTCCGCCGGCAGACCTGGCCGGGAAGGGGCACCGGCAGCCGGCTGGCAGAGCGAGAGGGCGCGTACGTGGTCACATTTTGATCGCCACCGTAACCTTCTCTCCGGCTGTCACACAGAAAGGAGCAGAATTTCGTGGGGCCGTGGTGGAGGCGGACGCTGGCGCAGCAGAGCCCGCTCCGCCGGCAAGGTGCAAGCGCGGGACTGGATGGCCAGCAGAGAGGTCCATCGGAGGCTGTCCAACACCCTGAGACTCTGCAGACGTGAATTCCCGCTCAGGAAACCCCTGCTCGTAAACTGCTGGGTGTTGGGACAGCATATCAGAAAGGTCTTCACGTCATGCGTGACCTATTAGCTGTTTCCTTAAGCATCTGCTGCTCATCACCACCAGAGACAGAGCGCTGGACTAGGTCAGCCCTCCACCTGATCCAGGAGATCCATATGTTCTGGGCTGATTTTTTTTTTTTAACCCTATTTGTAGTAATAATGAGTTCACGTGGATTTTTAGCCAAGAAACAGATTTCATCCAGGATTCCCAGCTAAAAGCAGATTCCTGAAAGCTTTTCATTTCTCCTCACCAGAAAGATGGAGAAGGCCTGTTTAAGGACGTTTGCATGTCCGTCGTGTTGGGAGGTGACGCTGCCCGCGGGAGTATATACCACATGAAGATGGAGGCTACCCCGTGTTTCCCTGCCGGGCCCCACGCGGGCTGATGTCCTCCCTGATGTCTGTAGGACATCTCAGCACTGGCGCGGTAAGGCAGGACAGTATCTGTAAAGGCTGTCCCTGCATCCCAAAGTCACCTCCCCTGACCATCTTCTATGCAGAATCCGCATAGATAAGATGATCAAATCAGTCTAATCGCTGATCTGCTCCAAAGATACTGAATGAGATAAAAAATAAAACAGAACTTTTCCATAAAGGGACAGTTTCTGCTGGCGGATGCCTGAGCTTGGCTCGTTCCTCTGGCTGTGTGTGAGCTGCATATTGCAGCAAACATCACAGCTCTGTCTGTATTTATTCTACACACTAGGCAGGAAATTTCCATTTCATGCATCACTCACATTTTGTACTGATTCTGCGAAGTCAGTGCTTACACTTAACATAAAACCAGGAGGAACTCTAATTGGTTTGGTGTTGCTATTGTTTGAAATTTCAGTTTAGGCTCATTGGGCGCCAATTTTGTTTGCTTTTCAGTAAAGCTTGTGTTACTAGAGTGAAAAGCAGAGACAAGAAGCTGAATAAAAAGTCAATCTAAGTACTTCAGTTATTTTTGTTTTCTTTAAAATGAACTTCGATGTTATCATATTCTGCTAGTCTGTAAAGCACAGATAATGCCATTTTTGTCAACATCCTGAGAAGACATTATCGGCACCAACAAAAGCCGTAATCAGCAGACCTGGGTCTGTCCCAGTTCGATTACAAGCATACAGCAGCAAGGATCATCTTTACCTCCGGCTTTGCACACGCTGAGACCACGGGTGGCCTCTGAATGTCACCCGCATGCCCAGACCATGCTGGCACGTGCTCCCCAGCACCCAAGAGCAATGCGGTGCCAACACACACATTTTCACACACTATTTTGGCTTTTCCCATTGTCAGCTTAAACAGAACTGAAATCCCGTACGGAATTTGTTGGCCTTTTCCATGCAGAGGTTACAAGTACGTTGCCAAAAATGACCCTCAGAAATGTTACAAATACTGAAACAAGTGAAATCACTAAAGATAAAGTACCTCCATCTCCAAAACTTTGCAATATTTCTTGTTTGTCTAGTTATTGAAGTAAACACGAGTTAGAGAGGCACTTTATCGCCATTTCCAGAGTTCCTGGACATGTCTAATGAAAACAGCAAGTCATGAAGCATAGCGTGGCATCAATGCCACAGCAGAGGCAACTGTGAAAAATGAGTTGTGCTTCTTGTATTCCAGAATCCTCTTCCTCTCTTCCCAGAGAAAAGAACTAAACTAAATAACTCCATGCCCCATTTACTTCTCACCTACCTAGGGCAAGGGAGGCATCCCTGAGCATTTCGTACGAGGCACGCCGGAGGGATGCAGCAGCCTGTCAAGGAGGGGGGGAGGATGAATCAAACAATCAAATTTTATAGGAGTATTTTCTGAGTGCCAGGGATGCTGGTGTGGAATTAAGAAGCAAAGGAGAACTGCACGTGAAATGCTACTGAATAGGACCCCAGAACAGTTTTGCAGGTTTGATTGTTCTGGTTGCAATGTATATCAACACAGCTGACACCGCACGAAATGGTGGCCAGAGAAATCAAGTGTAAAACAAATAACCCATCCGCACAGCCCCACGAACCGTGCTGAGATGATCGGCACAGAGATGGTGCCAGCCACGCGGGCCTGTTAAAGAAGAGCAGAGGAGTTCCCAAAGCTTTCAAAGAAAATCTCCAACTTGGGAAAATTTTCTATTTATTTCCAAGACTTCCCCATCTGTGACAATATTTCTGCAGGCTATCTGAAGTGCCAGCTGCAGGGAGGGACTGCAGTCATGCATTGCACAGCTCCGCTCTTCTGTGACTTCCCATCTCAGTAGGACAGCCCTGGGACAGCCACCGGCAGCACCACGGGAGCCGCGGCACGGTCCCACCGCCGGCTCGGTACTTAGGGATCCATGTTCGCCGTGACAGCTCGATGGGAGGGAGCCGGCCGCCAAACGTGCTCTCTGGCTGGAGGCAGCCTCGCTCATGCCGAACCCGGTACCTGCACTGCTCGCGGGTGCCCTGCTGCGCCCACAGCCTGGCATCGCGGCACTAACCGGAGGAATGGAAACATGCCGGTAACGTCGGCGTCGGACAAGGACTGACGGAGACCTGCCAGGAGACACAGAGCCCAACACAGCCCCACAACCAGCAAAAACGGCACTGTCAGCCCACACCGTGGTTGCGCTACAACCAGCCAAAAAGCACGCCAACGGAGATGAAAATTTCGCCATCAAGGCAATGAAGCCCCAAACGCCCGACGTGATCCTGAGAGGTAAACGCAGCCTGTCGAATCTCCACCCAAACAGGGCAACACAAGAGAGCAGCCGGAGGAGGCTCGTCGAGGGGGTTCCCTGGTGTCGGGGTCGCTTATTGCTCTGGGAGCGGAGCAGTCCTCTCCTGAGCTGCTACGACACCAACGCGTGAGGCATTAGGGTGCCTTCAAGATGCTGCCCAGTTTCCACAAACAGATGGAGAAGGCTGGTAACCGCTCATGGGCTGACAGGACAGATTTGCTGTGGGTTAGGGCTAACCTCCTCAGAAGGGACGTTTACGGCATCATTAGGAGCCCTCCCACCATCTGTGCTGGGCACCGGAATTGTTCTCTCCTTCATCTTTGGCTGCATGTGATGAATGGCCAAGAAGAAAAGCCAGGTGTTACCCCCAAGAGGAGCTCGGCCCCGCCGGTATTTCATCCACCGCTGCCCGTCTGGCTCGCAGCGAGCCCGCGGTGGAGGGTGCGTGCCCGGCCCTTGCTGCAAAAGTTTGCAGCGGGGCTCCAGGGCGCTTGTGAGGACCCAGAGATGGGCAACCTCATTTCCACCAGTAGCTTCCAAAAGGGTTATCCTTTCTGGGAGCTGCAGAGTGCGGCTTCTGCGCAGGCTTGGGTCTTCCTTCCCACCCGGAACAGTGGGCAGCCCCGAAGCCCGCTGCCGCGGCAGCACGGGATGCTGCCAGCCCACCAGCACGGGCAGGCGAAACCCACCCTGGTCCTTGCCCAGCCTGTCCTTACCCCACACCACCTCAGCAGGTCAACGCTCGCCGCTGGGCTGCCCTGGCAGACCGAGAGAGCTTTTATTGCAAGTGCACATGTCGGCAGAGCCATTTTTAATTGAAAAAATAAATACAATACTCTGCATCACTTCCCTTTGAACCTTGCACCAAGAGTGAAATCTCCTGTTTCCACCAAAGCAGTTAGTTTCTATCCTAAAGGACACATCTGGTGAGCTCCATTCTTCGCTCATTCCGGCTCAACATTTTTACTTTTAACTCCTAATTAACTCCTAATCCCTGAACTCCCAAGGAAATTCTCAGTTATTTTCTTTCCTGCTCTGCAGCCCCCGTCTCCGGCAAACACAAGCGCTGCTCGTTCCATTACAGCGACAAACACACAACCATTCGGTAATATTAACATCTTACCCAGACTTACTCGGTCCACATTACATCAATCCCTGTGCAGCAAACCTGAATGAACCATCGATGGGTTCTATAATTCAAAGCAAGAACTGAGCAAGAAAGAGGAAATTATGTGGATAATAAGACACCCAAACCCTATTCAGCAGCCCTGCCGTGGTGACCAGTCCAGCAAAGCACCACTCTCTAGCGAAGACAAACAATGAAAACTAAAAGCATCTACGGCCACCATTATAAAATGCTTCGTATGAAACAAAATACTCTTTTTGTGGGTAAAAATGATACAAAGCAGAAGCTGACAATAAATTTTTCCTTTCAGTTTTAATCAGGCTTCCTGTTGTAAAAGCTCAGCAGACAGTGACGCGAGACACTGCCTCCCAACTTCGGTTCACCTTTGCCGTTCCACCAGGGACACCATGTCAAGATTGTTCAGCTTTTTTGATGAGTGCTGCGTGGGTAACTAATGTGTAAATGCAGATACGTATAGAAAGCAGTTTTGACAGTGATGTATTGCAACTGGTTCCAGATGTCGGCAAGGGATGCTTGGCCAGGCACCTGGGGCTCGCCTGCCACGGAGCTGCACCAGCACCAAACCAGTCTTCAAATAGATCACAAGGCTTTAACTCTCCAATTATAATCTTATTAAACAACTATCACTCGAGCTTCTGCTTCTCCTCTTCCAGGATGCCTACAAAATATCTCTGTGTTGTTGCTCACATTTTAATTTTAATTAAGGGAAGATAAGCTGCAATGTGAAGCTTAGCATTAAACCCTGCAGTTTGGCTGTCAATGGGAAACTTAAAAGCAAGCTGTTGAATCAGTCAAAATTAACCTTATATTGATGTTTAACATTTTTTATATCACTACACCAAAACTTGCACATTGCACATGCCAAACATTTAATTAGATATCCCCTAACTGCTAAAGTAAATGTTGAAATGGCGCAACAAATACTGCATTTCCTGTGGAAGATTACAAACACGTAGTGGATTTGCCTTTGATACTGGAGCAAACTGCTGTGGAGGTTGTTTTAAAGAAGAAGGTCTTGCACACGACTCTAAAATCCATTAGAAACACATTGCTGAAAACCCCAAGTATCCAGCCACGATTTGTGTCCATTGTGCCAAGGACTGGACAACTTGCACACGCCGGTGTGCAACGTGCCCCGTGAAACACGAACGCTGCCGAAACAGCTCTGCGGGGTCCTCTGTCGCCCTGCACCTCCCTGCCTAGACACTCCGTCCTCCTGATTCACTACTAAGGGGAGGGTTTAAATAAAAATAAAAATGTGTATTGAAAAATTAAGTAATTAATTAGTGCAATAACAGTCATACTTGAAGCACAATTGATGTTGACAAGCTGCTGGAAGATGTGGCCGGAGGAGTAACCATGCAGAGTGCACGTTATGTTCCAAGGAGCTGCATTTAACCTAGAAAACTGATAAAGTTGCACTTCTTACAGCAGAAGTGTTTGTAGCTCAGCTCCAACATCAGTGTTTGGTCTAAAGGGAATTTTTTCAAACAACCTGTCTGTCTCCCTCCTCCTTCAATACGAAACTCGGCGCTCCAATCACAGCCGCTCTCGGGGGATCACCCTCCAGCTATGCTCCCTCCGTGCCGGTTTGATACCAGGCGTTCGCTCATTGATCAAGATAGCTGCAGAAAGCAGGCGTGCTGCTTATCCCAGAACAAAGAGGGAGACCTGTGCTGCTGATTTTCTCTATCGCATCAAAGGGTTCAGGACACGTTTAATGAAAGCACTAGCAGGAATGAGGAGTGGTGCCGGGAATTATGCCGTAGCACCACTGCAGCGCACGCTCCCCTTCCACCCAAACCTCTCCATCCATCGCCACCCCGCGCTGTGCTTGAAGCCCCCGTGATCAATAACCTTATTATGAGTAAACTGTTTAACTATCGCCTAATCGGGTGTGTTGGGTCTAGTGTCACTTGGTGTATTGATTGGGGGAAAAAAGACAGACTGACCAGTCTCTGTTACTTTTCCAGTTGGATCATCAAATTTATTTCTAACCTGCATTTAAATGATCAACCTGTAAAATTTTATTACTAGCACAGAATACACTAATGAATGGTGCCAGATAGCACAAGAGCCGTAAACTATTACTTCCTTTCTGCTTATAGGGCTTCTGTTATGACAAACCTTTATTAGCCATTTGTGGCATAACATAAACCACCCAGAGCTGGGGCCAGGCTTTTTTCCATCTTCTGCAGCTGGAAGGATGGCGACTGTCCTAGCTAGGAGAGGAAGTTTCAGGGGCATTTTGATTGACCAGTGAGCTTTTTTCAATGACACGCTCTGCATTTTGAGACAGTGGATAGGAACCAAAGGACCTTTTGCTTCACTAAAGCAGAAACTGATAAAAAATGGCCTTTTCCTGCAGTCAGCAAGCCAGGATAGGAGCGAGATGATACAGATATCTCACACGCGGCATGTTAATGTGCAAGAGCATCCTGGTGTGAACAGCCTGGCTGCACAGGCAGCGTTTCTCCAGAGGATCGGGTGTGTGCTGATAGCAAGGGACGGCGAACATGAACGTACTGCCTGCTCCCAGCCCCACTCGCTGCAGCCGAGAGCACCCGGGGGCTTTGCTGGGGCAGCACGTGGGCTGCAGCTCCGCCGGGGGTGCGGCCAGAGCTCGGTCTGCTCCCCAGGCACGCGTGCACCTGTACGTGCGTGTGCGCGCAGGCACGCGTGTGGAGGGCTCTGGCCAGATGCTGGCCCTTCGCATCTTCACCCGTGGCGGTTATCGGAGGAGGACCACGAGCAGGCGCCTTCAGCATCGTCCTTACCGAACCTCGCCAAGCTGCAAACCTCCAGGAAACACTCCCAGCTGCAGAAAGGACCGAGGTGGCGGTGCTCGGCTCTGCCTCCCATCGGCTCCTGGTTGCTGAGAAGCCAGCCGAGGCCTTGGCTCCCTTGGTGGGGCTCCTCTCCCCGCTGCCAGCAGCCCCCCGACCCAGACATGTCCCTGCAGAGCCGCTGCTCGCAGCTGAGCTACCTGCGGCCGTGGCAGGGACGCTGCACCCTCCCGCCGGGCTGCAAATGCAGAGGTTGCCAACTCTTCCAGCATGCCATCACTGTTCCCCCAGCCCTTCTCACTCCTTGGTCACTCGACACGAGGAGTTACCAGCGCTTCTAGGCTCAGCTTGAACATTTAAGGCACTGCAGTAATTTTTACTCTGATTCTCTACTTAATTTTCTGTTTCCTGGCTAACAAACTGGTCAGAAGTTGTGTCTGGAAAATCCCAACATGATTTGGGCAGCTAATACCAAGACAGAATATTGGGCAAGTAATTAAGATGGTTGGATAATTGCGAGGAATGTTAATTCTTCCAGGCTTTGTAGTTGAGAACAACGGACGGTTTGCGACCAAGCCCCCCCATCAGGACGTCACACGCCGTGCGGGGGAGCGAGTCGTGGAGCACGGGGGCCCAGCAGGTGCCTACACATATGACAAACCATGAAATCCTACAGAAAATTCCCACTATTCTGGGTGTGCTGCTGCTGTTCTGTACCTTTCACTGCCTTTGGAAGACGAGGAGGAGGATTACGATGAGACACGCAATGGGGATTACATGCGTATTTTTTCCTGAGGAGACGTTCCTGATTTAAAATCCACTGAAGTTAATGGCTAAGTCACTTTCCCAGCCTCTGGATCCATCCCCCAGCTCCGCACAAGCCAGCTGACCCAAGCCCTTTGCACCAAAAGATGCCCCTTCCCCTCCTTTATTTTGATGCACTTGTGCACTGGGATGGGTTTGCTGAGCTAATAACTGTAGGGAACAGAATTAATATTCCCAGCGATGGGTGTGCAGCTGGACAACGGGAGTACCTAGTCTTACCTGCTACCACTTCTATAGTCTTGCACGAGCTGACTGCAGGGTACAGAGCCTCCCCACACACGTATTCTGGTTATAGTAATACAAAAGTTGCTAAGAAACACACATGTTTAATCATTGCCATTTGCAACCAGACCACAAATCAGCAACATATTTAGAGAACCATCCATATGCATCTCCTTCTAGGTAAAATGCCAGACGAGCTAAGATTTGGGCTTCAAATAGACAGGATGTAAACGCAAGTAGGAAACATATTTGGAGGCTAAGTTGGGAGCCCTTTTTCACGCAGAGAATCCTCAGTGTGGAGTGGCCTGGCAGGCAGGTTCAGCCAGGCAGAAAGGCTGAGATCATTCAAGAAACAATTAGATAGCATCGTGTGGGGAGCAGAGTACTTAGCAGAGAATGCACCCTGATGCTTCGATGGGCTTTTACTCAATTTAACAACGTATCTCACAGCCTTGCAGACTCCGGTATCCTCTACTCTGGGCCTGGGCAGCGAGTCGTGAAGAACTTTCCCCAAATATTTTTGAAAATAATTCCCCAGCCTGTGACAAGGGGGCAGTGACAAGCCACCTGCGGTGGCAGGCGGCGGTGGGCACCTTGCATTTGGTAAGCTGTTTGCGGCACGCTCGGGTCCTGATGCCCAGGACGGAACCCGGGCAGCGGCGGCAGCCTCGCCGTAGAAGCCGTTCTGCCGCTGCCGTGCCCGTTCTGCGGCACGAGGGTCTCGTCCTGGCTGGCGCCAAGATGGAGCCGCACGTGGTGCTGCGGGCGGGAGGCGGGGAGGGGGGACCAACCGCCAACTCCCCATCTCACAGGCCAGTGGAGAAGAGGCACACCGCCGCGGGGACATGTTTAGTCTCCGTAGGAGTTACCGACGTGCCAGCTGCATGAGGACTGCTCTCCTGCAGCGCGCAGGAGAGGAACAAAGTCAGGTTCAAGCATCGGGCACCGGCTACCGCCTGTCTAGAAATAGCACTCGGAGACAAACTCCGCTAAATGCGACAAAAATGCTTGCATCCCATTGACACGAGGCCCCATGCTGTGACTTGAACTAACAAATATTTCATGATCTGTATGTGAAAATCTACAAATGAAAAAGAAATTACCGTAGGTACACAGTCCTCTGCCAGCAAAGTAGTATTAAAAGGAGTTAAGAGACACTAAGGAGGCATGCTCGCTTATCACAAATATTCTCCAGGAAAAATAATAATAATCATCAAAAATTGCATTTTAGGACATCGACATTAAGAATATGCTGCCTTAAAATGTGCTCTTTATCTCAGAGACAGCATGAGTGTACACCATGTGATGGAGCAGTTGCTATGGTAATGCTCTTTATTGAATAGCAGACTAAACAAGTGCATAAAACCCATTTACAGAATAGCATGTGCGAGTCCCTGAAACTCACGTAACATGCCAGCATGGGAGCAACTGCCCCCAGCCCCGGGCGTTTTCAGACCCACGTAAATCCAGAAGGCTGCACCTCTGCGGGATTTTTAATAACAGCCCGGTTTTTTCCCCAGGTATGCGCCGGTGCTGCAGCTCCCCGTCCCCACAAGCTGTGCCCCGAGGACAGCGGTGAGCGTGCAGGACAGGGCACACACCCGCCAAACTTCCCTGCTGCTGCCCTCTCCTTTGCTCAGGCTCCATCGGAGCAGCCACCCCCGCCGCCAGCACTGCAGAGGGGGCGACAGTCAGGGGTGTCTCCCCCCCGTTTTCCCCTGTAGCCTGTACCAGAGCAGCCATCCCCACCGAGGCCACCAGCGCGGCCAGCCGCGGCTCTGCCGCCCACGCGGGGCGGAGGGGGATACCCCACGGTCAGGTTTTGGGGCTTGGGGCAGAAAAGCAAAGCTGCGGGTTCCCAGAGGCATTCCGAGAGGAGCCCTGCAATGGAGGGTGGGGGGACACCTCCCCGCTCACCCCAAAGGGACAGCCGTGGCACCTCGCGTCCCTCGCGGCGGCTGGTGGTCCCACTGCCCGGGGACCCGTGGGGCAGCGACCGCCGCAGGAGTGGGGTCTGCCATAAAGCCAGAGCAAAGGCGTGGGCAGCGCGGGCCAGCCGGGGACGGGACCCACAGACCAGGGCACAGCCACAGCGGAGAGGGGCACTAAATGGCCCCCTAAAGCAGGAGCAACAGCAATCACCTCCTGCGCACCAGGCACGTAGGGCTTCTAGCAATACCTGTATGTGCGTGCGCGTGCGTGCAGCGGAGGAAGGTCTCCACTGCGGGGACGTCGAGGCCTGGGCAGAACCAGGAGCAGCGCTGGGGCAAGCGACTCCCCCCAGGTACCCCCGGCAGGACCCTCCCGCCGTCCCCGCCGTGACGCCCAGCACCACCCGCGGCCACCCGGCTGCACCGGGGCCGGCCCCCGCCTGCCAGAACCACGGCACGCTCGACGTAAACCGTTCAAAATCACTTTCCTAAAGTATTGTGGCACGAGGAGGGCACAAAACTAAGTTTGCATTCTGCCATCATTTCCAAAACTTGTTGGCAAACATTACATTTTTATTTTACTTATTTAGGGAAAATTACACAATTCTTCATAGCACAGTTTAAAAATAACTCCACTATTAATGCAGGCCCTTTATTTAATCACTGGCTAATTTACTCCTGACAGAAAGTAAATTCCACTATTTTCTGTGAGGCTTTATGAAATTGCCATCATTTTTAATTAATTCTTAATTAAAATATATTACACCACAGCTTCTACCCATCTCTCTTGATATTCTAACATAATCAATTCAAGACCATTTACATATCATTAATTAAAAGCCTTCCTCTCTCATCCTTAAAATCATAATGAGGCTCTATTTCTCATTAGCAGCCTTTAAGGGATAAAATAACAATACAGACAAGAATGAATGGTAATTTCAAAAAACTCTTTTCTGCTCTTACAGCCTCTCAGACTGGACAGTGACATTTCTGAAGTTTGCTGCCGAAGGAGGTCCTGAACGTTTTGCAAAAATAAATAAATAACCCACCACCGCCGGTGCTGCACCGCAGCCCTCTGTGAACATCAGCCGCAAAAATTAATACCTGGTCCCTCTTTCTTCTGACCCCAGCCCTGGCCCGAGACACCCAGCGAACGTGGCCCCGAGGGCGGAGGGGAGGTGGGAGAGGGGACCCGCGCCCGGTGCCGGGGAGGGCGGCCGGGTTCCCCCCGAGCAGCCGAGGTGGGACGCGTGCCCCAGCGGCTCCGCGCACGGGAGCTGCCGTGGGCACCGGCCACGTGCCCCTCTCGAGCCCTACCCCACGTTGAATGGATGGCTCCAGCCCCAAAGCCAAAGAGCCACCGGCAAAGCCGATTTTCTTTGGCTCGCGTGCTTTTTGCCGAAGCCATAATGACTCCCCAAATCATTTGCAATTGCCACATGCGAAAACGTTTCAAATCCTGAGACTGTAAATATGCATAGGGGACAGCGACAGATAGAAATTCAAATTCATGTGCGTTGTTGTTTTCTAGTACCTGCCAGTGTCAGGATGAAATACATCACATTGGTGTTAGTAAGGAAGGGCTGAGACAGGGAAGATAGTGTTAACTTCCAGTAATTAAACTCTAGAGCCAAGATATGTTTCACGCGTTCATAAATGAGCTGTGATATATGCTGCTACTGTAAAGAATTACCATTTATTGATAACGAAAGGTAAAAATTAACCACCTATTCAACGATTCTTTTCCTCTTGTAGAAGTTTAAAACCACATACATTTCAGAAAAGATTTACTGCAACTCGTGGCTTTTAACCTGCTATTTTCAATATTTTGGCTGCGAGTTAGGAAATTAATACAACTTCCACCATGATTATTTTTATGATTAGTGTAAAATAAAATTTCATGGCATATCTTTTGCCTTGAGCAGCCGGGACAATGACTGCCTTTTTTACACTCAAGAAGAGGCTGAATTAAACCTTAATTTGTTACTACCTTTTTTTAACACGGTTTATTATTCACAGCAATTCCTAGGCAGACCCTGAGCAGGGAAGGGAAGCAGAGCTAGTATCAGAGAGTGACAAAAAACAACACAAGTAATAGACAAAAAATCAGATCTATGTCTCGGGAATGTTATGCAGAGTTATTGTCACCAACATTAACGATATCTAGGTGCTGCATATCAGGCAAATCAGATTTATATCACTGTCTTCTGCCAATTGCAGGTGCTCCACCACAACTTGTCAAGACAGCCTGTCTGAGTCTTCACACGTCAGACAGAATCACAGCACTTGGTGTTTTGGTCTGTTGACAGCAATTTATTTTGATGTGTTGTCACAATACGGAATTCTTCGAGGCTCTGCACCACGGTGCCAGCGAGTCCTACTGTACTTTCCTGCTGCCAGATGCTACAGGTTCGTAGAGGGAAAAAACACTGACAATTTATTAAAAAAAAAAAAAAAAAAAAAGAGGGAGATTTTGTAAGTGTTCTGAAGATGCCAGAACTAAAAGGCACCCTGCGAGCACGGCCAGGGAACGGGGAGCCCAGCCCCGCACCCCACCAGAGTTCCACGGGACGGGCACTGCTGGGGACCAGCGGGACCGCTCTGCCGAGACACTTGGCCCCTCTCCGGAGGGGACCCCTGCCCTCTCCCACCGATGCCGAGGCCCACCCATGCCGTCACGGCAGCGGTCACGTTATTTACTTGGAGCCAAGCGTGGCACTGGAACGTGAGCTCGGGCGAATTTCACGAACGGCCAGCAACACGGCCGATGCGACGCCGCGGTTCCTGGGGGGCTGTCCCCGTCCTCGCCTGCTCCCAAACTGAGCGGGGTACCACAGGCACCGAGTCACAACGGCCACTGCTAAGCCAGAACAAATACACTGACTGAGGGAAAGCATTTGAGACTTAAATCTGCCGTTCGGCTCAAACAAGAACGCGATTCCCGCTCGGCGGCAGCGTCCCCGCTCGGGGCCGGGGGCACCGTGCCGGTGAACGGGGGGATCCTCGGCGGGTCCCCGCTCGGTGGAGAAGGGAGCGCCTGCCGTGGGCTGCAGCGCCGGCCCGAGGGTCCCCGCGTTTCTGGATACACTTGTCCAGGGAGCAGAATATGTCCATTTTCCTGCCGTAAATTAAAGGGTTCGGTTTTGTCGAGGGTGGCTGTGGCCCGCCTCAGCAGCTGCCCTCTGGAGGGGTCTCAAAAAGCCCCCGAACTGGCCCACTTTTCCCAGGGAGCGCGAGGCACACGGCCTCTCACTTCCAAAACAAGGTGGTTTTCTGACCACATCCATTTTGAATCCTGGGCTACTTTTCTGGATGTGGAGATACTTTGACGTGGGGGTTTCCCCCGGCCCCACTGTCCCCTCCCGGCTGTGCCCCCCTCCCACCCCACCGCAGGCTGGCATGAGAAGCCTTTCCTGACAAGGAAAACGGGCTGATTACAAGTAAAAAAAGAAAAAAAAGAGAGAGGTAAGTAATAGTGGGGAATTCTTTTCAAGGACTGCTTGATTAGAAACAACCACATTCATATTCAAACCTTTTAGAAGCCAAGTTGCCTTTCTCAACAAGGTGTCTCTGCGGATATTTGCCCTGCTTTGTTATGGGACTCCTGACACTTCTAATAGAGCTTCTAAATAAAAAAAAACCAGTGCATTTGTACTGCCAGGCAATAACCTTCACATTTTACTCTTCATTCATAATGAAAATTAAGGGCACATGACCTGCATGCTAGGTGGCTTCCAGGACCACATGCAAGCAAATGTAGAAAATGTGTGGCAGTAAGCACTGCAGCCGTAAAGAGACCATCGAAATGCATGCGGGGGGACTCCGGCGAAACATAACGGGCGCTGCTGGTGCCGCACGGTCCCAACACCACCTCGAGAGGCCGGCTGGCAAGAAAAGCGTTCCTGCACTGTAGTAACGCCGCGTGAAAATCTGTTTGTGATTATTTTTTCATTCAGAAATATGATACAATAAAGATATCACTATTATTCTGTGTTTATACTGGAGGAAAAAATAACTAATGCAATTTGATCCCGTACAAAAGCACAGCGCTCGCAGGAAAGAAGGCTGTAATTTGACAATCAACCCTTATGGAACAAACCTGATGTGCTGAAATGTTTATTCCAGAAGAAATACTTCCAGAGAATATTTCAGTGAAATGGGGTAAAAAGTAGAACATTGATATGAAAAATACCACCACTCAGGAAATAACGTAAGTACCACTTTGTATGCATCTGTGCATTGGCTACATACAGCAAAGAGTCGGCTCTGGAGGAGCCGGCACAGCCGAGGGGCATCCTCGGCATCAGCCGGTCCTTGCTGCACAGCCCCACAGGCGCCCAGGCCACGCTGATCACCCCGCTGCTGGGAGGGGAGTGTGAAAGAGAAAAAGCAATGGGTGGGCAGCAGGTGAGCTTGGGGGGGTCCCTGAGCTGGTCTGGGAGAAAGGGAACGGCTCTCTGGGTCGTGGCCGGGAGGTGTTTGGTGTTTGCTCGGCCAGGTAGGCTGGGTGGGCGAGCCCCGCGTTGAGAGCTGGCAGTGGGGCTTCTCGCGGGGAATAGCAAACCCGTGCTAAGGGGAGCCAGCTGGCAGCAGGAGCATCTTTGCCATCCTTCACCTTCCTAGGGGAAATGCTCCCGAGCCTCCTCTTCAGCTCTCCGGCAGCGTTCAGTGGGCTCAGTACCGGGGCAGCTAAGCTGGCAACGTGGCTTTCTTGCCGCTGCCTTTAAGCAAGTCCCTGCCGCCCCGGTGACTCCGGAGAGCCACGCTCAGCCAGGTGGGGAGGCACAATGGGGGCTTTGGCCCCTGCCATGGCTGCCTCACTCCCTTCCAGGGCTGTGCTGGGGATAACCGGAGGCTGCCCACCAAGGGGAAAGCAGCACCAGCCTGGGCAGCGCCGGTGTGGGGTTGGGGTCCTGTCCCTGCCCGCAGTCTGAGGACGGGGATGCCCACAGCCCGCTCCTCGTGCCGCGGCTGCGGTGCTCTGCCAGCCAAGAGAGGGGAGCAGCGGCACCGAAGGAGAGCAGAGCAGGGGCTACAGCCCCTGACACTGGTCCGCTGCTAATAGCTTCTTAACAGCACTTTGTGTGTGCGTGGCGTGAAAATCTGTGCAAGTGTGGGAGACCGCGGGCATGTGTAAGTGGTACAAATAAGAGACTTGGGTCTGAAGACTCCATTTGGGCAACCTGCCATTTGATCCTCATATCCCAGTGATCACTATAACCAAATGGAGTCAATGACGCGGACACCAATTAACACATGCCACTCCGATTTGCTTTTCTGTGCCATACTTTATTAAACACTTTCAGATGTAATTGAACAACATTGTTACACAATTAAGCACCATACAGTACTGCACTTTAAAACAAAAGCTATGACAGTTCTGTACTCTATTAGCGCTGTTAGATACTGTGTAATGTAGTAAGTAATTAAAAGCTAAAACTACGGTACTGTAACAATCCTAATCAGACTCCAATTCCAGTAGCAATAGAAGTATATTAATTTTTTAATATGGTGCAAGTACCTCAGCATTATCCTACAAAAACTACATGTTGCCTGCTCCAAGAATAACCAGAGACATCCTCTTCTGCTACAGGCAAACGGGAGCTCAACTGTGACCGTGCCGGAGCAGCGCCAGTGGAGAGGAGAACACCTGCCCCAGCGCCGCGTAGGACGGGGGCACCGCGCCTGGAGGGAGGCACGCTCACGGCTTTCTTACCACTCGCCGCCAACCCCGTGTGCGCAGTCTATAAGGAGAGACCCGCTTTATTGGCGTGGCTGCTTATTACACGTACCGACACAAAACGGAACAAACCTGCTGCCGAGATTCGGCTCAGCGGGTGCCTGGGGATGGGGAGCCGGCGGGGTCTCCACTCCCGGTGCGGTGGCTGTACCTGCCCCGTGCAGTGCCGGGGCACGGAGTGGGGAGGCAACGGCCGCACCACCATGTGCTCGGCCCTGCCAGCCCTTCTCCTCACGTTGCATGGGTGGAATTTCTGCATGTGGCAGGGACTCGGGAAGGGCAGTGAAATCTGCCTGGGGAGATGCTCTGTTTGCATACAGGCTAGCAGAGGATAAGCTGGTGTTGCTGCTGGTGGGCTCTCCTACCCGCGGTGGCACGGCCACGGCTGGCAGGCAGGGTCCTGAGCAGCGGGGGCTGTGCCGGGCCGGGGGTGAGGCGTGTGGAGGGCAGAGGTGCCCCCACCCGTGTCACCCGCCTGGTGTTGGAGGTTGCACTTTCAAGAACACTTCCAGCTTCTGTCTCTCAGGATAACAAAATGTCACTGCTGCACTAATCAATTCTGCAGCGTTAAGCATAGTATGTGGCTGCAGCGTTAACACGTCTTTCTGCTGTCCCTCTGGAGATGATATTCTGTTGCTGTAATGTATAACTGAAATGTGTGTGTACTAAAGCATGGTGGAAATCCAACTATCAACCACACACCCCCACTAGAACCTTACTCCTTGCCCACTGTTCTCAGAAACTCCAGCTCCGTCAGAGCTGCCCCATAGGGAGTGAGAACACGGTTGGCCATGGACACAGATGGAGATATAGGTTGGGAAAGAACAGATCCCACGGCCAGCGCCGCTTTGCAAAAAGTAATCTTTTCAGCTAGAGCACCCAGTGTAAATTCGATGCCTTGCCCTCATGGAGGGGAAGAAGCCTTAGGACACATCAGCCCTTCCCTTCCCTTTGTTCCTTCTCTGCTGAGTCCAGACCACTTTGTGGCTAAGAAGGAAGATGAAGAATTCATCCCAAACAAACACTAACATTTTGGTACATCATTCTAAGAAAGATGCTCCTTCAGCAGCATACCAAGGTTCAGAAAAGTGAGCTCACAGGGACACTGCAAACTTTGTTCCTTGCCACTCATGCATTTTCTGGAGGAGAGCACGTTCAGGTCCTGGTCCTGAGTGTCTTGGTCCTCACTTCTGCCCAGAGAGGACAGTGTCTGTTCAGGTGTCACACAATTACTCTAACTACAATAGTTGTTCACAGCGCATGTTCTCTATCTTCTATGCCTAAAGCTGGGATTTTTAATGGAGAGATGCTCCTCATCCCCCAACTGAGCAAAACGGTCTGCACCAGACTTCAAAACTTTGCAGTTCACTGGGAGTGTGAACAGACTGAGCTGGGAAACTTGAGCTTAAATTTGCCTCTTTTTCTGGCAGAGTACTCTTCGGTTTAGGAAAGAATGCAAGAGCTTGCACAGACTCAGATCCCTTTGCCTCCCCTATGATAACTCGAATCTTCCAGCTATGTCTCCCCATTGCACCACCCTGCTCCAGTCCTCACCACAAACAGCACTGGCACAGGCTGAAGGAACGAGGTATTCTTTCCTTCAGAGCATAAAGAAGTAGCAGGAGATGCGGAGATGTAATTACAGTATTTCAGATTAGCGGGGTGAGCAGAACTGAAGCACAAACAAAAGAAGGTTCTTTATCAGACAATCTGCCTGGGGGGGGGAATGGAACTCGAACAAAAAAAACCAACCAAAAGAAAAAAACTCCCACCCCTCACTGGTATTTCCAGGTCCAGGCTTTGGAGCACCTGTGGTCAAAACCTCTGAGAAAAGTGCAAAACAATACAAAGTCAAAGACTGACGAAACCACACCAGAGCCACCATCCTCATCCCTGGCTGTCTGCTTATTCCTGCCACATGAACTAATTCATATTTGAATGGATGAAGCAACAACTGATACCACACTGCATATTAATACACATCAGCCTCAACAAAAACCATACGTATTTGCATTTGAAAATTAGTCAAGATTTACACTCCTTGGTGTCTTAGGAACAGCACTACCGTGTTTATGTTTAGTGTTGCATTATTTCTGAGTGTTGTGACCCATGAAGTGCTGATTTATGGAAGGGCTTTCAGTATTGCGTTGGAACACAACTGGATGTAACGTTAGCGACATGATGCGATGCCCAATGGAAGGTATTTGCTCATAGGCAAGAACACTGTACAGTTCTGAAATATATTTAGTCTATTGGTTTGTAAATTTAAAGTTAAATTTTAAAAAGCTACTAAATAAATAGTAACCTACATACTTTTGATAGGCTCCTATTAACTTTATTAGGCAAGTTTGAAGATTTAAACCATTAAAACTCCTGAACTGCGTTATAGTTACTATGGCTTCATAGTTAAACTCCATCTTGCTTACCTACAGAATGGGATGAGGACAGAGAAACTTTAATAGAAGCTAAAGAGAGGCTTAAATGCAAGGACTGCAATGAAAGCGTGAATTAATCGAGATAACACTAAGCTACATCTTTTGGTTGGAGGGTACATTACACCTTCTATGTCCCAGTCCCTCTTCTTGGAGGAAGAAGTCCACTTTGATGTTGGTACATAATAATGTAATGAATTTACCCCCCATTTTCATAAAGCAATGGACACTCCAAGTGGAGCTGATAACACAGCGTCCCTCGGAAAGACAGGCAGCCCCACAGCAGTACATCAGGGGCCATGGGCTGTTCCCTGGATCCTCTCCCTTTTGGTAATCTCGTATTAAATGTTCACTTGAGACTGCTGGAAAGTATTCAGAAATTTGTGGACTGAACTCCATGCTGCCCATAACTTTCTTATCAGCTACAAACTTCAGCTTATTGAGCTGTGCTTTTAAGGTTATTTATAAAAACCTGTGTCTGCCAACCTTCCTCCTGAGGCACAGCGAGGATGTATTTGATGCAAAAAGCACAGTCTCTGCTATATTAGTCAGGACCGGGTACAACAGGAATAACTGAAAATGACTTGGATTGTAACTAAAGAATTTGAATTCATTCCCAAGATGCTCTGTCAACCACACCCCTACAACAAATATTCTGGATGTGAAAAGGGTCAGCCCCGCAGACAGAAGATGCATTGTTTCCACCAGCAGGAAGAACGTGACCTAAAATACATACCATGTACTCGGCTCCCCCCGACTGAGGGGATAAAAAACCCAGCGACTGCAAATACAGCACTTACTGCCAGCATCTGAGTACAGATACTCAACCACCCAAATGACCTTTTTTCCCTTCAACAGTCTTTTTGAAGCAAAATTTGTGGTGAAGGCTTCTTGCTTAAAGAATATATGGGCTTATGTCAAATACATCAGCCCAGGGACTGATAATTGCTTGGGCTTAGAAGGCATTGGGGCCAGGCATAGAGAATAAAACGGTAAAGGGAATACAGTGGTTATTTATTAACTTTAGCCCCCAAAGCCTTGTTATATTCCCAAATCACAATCCTATTGGCATGAGAGGCTGCTGAGATGGAAATCTCTTAACAGCTGCCTCTCCTGCTTCAGAGCTTGCACTCCCCTCCGGTGCCGAGTGATGAGGTGGCTTTAACGCTCGCTGCAGGTACAGAATTTAATGCGCCCCATAAAAAAATCATGTACTGCCCTAAAAAAAAGCTCAAAATCCAACAACACCCCTTTTTCATTCAAGTGCTTCAAAACCAAAGTTTGTATCTGAACTCTCTCCTCTCCCGGGCTGGTGCCACGGAGCACAAGGGGTATATGGCCCCCCAAACCCCAGGTCCGCTGCACCCCCAGCTCCGGGGCTGGGGACCCCGCATCCCCCCACGACTCCCCACGTTGGGAGTGTGCTGAATGGCTAATGCCAGCCTCGCTGACCCGGCTCCTAAAGAAGTCTTGAGATTATGCCTTGAGGCTTAGATGGGACTTAAGCGCTCCCTTGGCCTTCCGCTGGCGCAGGGAGGATCTCACCCGCAGCACCGCCGGGGAGCAGAGCGCTGGTTACGGAAAACATGAACAGGAATCGATGAAACCATCCGAGGTAATGAGGAAAGAAGCCACCTTCACTCGTAAAGGAAGGAGACGCGCTGATTTTAAAAACAAAGCCACAAAATCTGTGCTGCCACGCATGTTGTTTGATGTCGACTATTGTTACAGAAATGAAAGGAATTGGGGATTTATGTCATTAAGGAGGAAGGATGAAAAAATATCCAAGAGGCTTGCAAGCAACAGACATCTTTCTGATACAGAAAATAAATACTTAAAAATAATTTTGACTGGTTTTGGAAACCAGCCTGCTGGCTTTTGGAGGGTTTTTTTACGGTTGTTGGTTCTGGCTTGTAAAAGAGAAGTTCATCAGGAGCAGTGCTGGAAACGAGTCTTGCAATTACTTACAAACATACTCACAGTCTTTTAAAACTCCACCCAGTAGAGCTGCCATCAGTGTAGTTCATAATCCTAGATTTGAACAGCTTTTCTGACTGCAAGCTGTCTGGGTAATTGCTAAGCTGTCTGAGAATTACTATTGAACTCTGTCCTTTTTTATCTCACTGACTGACTACTATTTGTTATTAGTCCAAGTAATAATAATATATTAATGCACATGCTTAATATACAGAAGTATATGTTTGTATTGAAACTGCACTGCACTCTGCACTCTGAAGTGTAGAAAAGTACCGTGAACAGAGCGAACAGTCACGCAGAAAACCAGCTATCATCTTCCCAAAGGCCATACAAAACCATAGACTCGGTATTTAGTAATTCCTACACACGAAATGCTTTGCACTGACGGGCGACGCTGGAAAACTCAAGGAATTTCCTAAATCAGCCCTGAGCAAGCGTCCCCGCGCTGCACCATGATCTGGATGCCGTATACCAGCTCCAGTCCCACCTCGCTGCTCATGCGAAATGCTGCCTGTGAGCGGGGAAAGCGGCGGCACAAGCAGAAGAGCAGCGCGGTTGTGCTGGCTGCAGGGAGTGCCACCCAGCGCGCGTGCAGGGCTGGAGCTTTAGCTAATTGGGGCAGAAGAGCAGGGTGAGGCACCGTCGCCTCGCAGCTCCCGGTGCTCCTGGTTGGCGACGTTCACCTCCGCAGACACCCTTTCCCCCCCCGGTGTTGGGTCCCTTCCTGAGCTGTCCCTACGGGAGCTGATGCGCGAGGGTCACCCTTCCCAGCTGGGGCTGAGGAGGTGCAGACCACCGCCCCGCCGGTGATGCTCTCAGTCCGGACCCACCTCGTGCGAACAAGCCCCTGGAGCCAGGCACACCGGTACCGGCGGAGCTGGGCACGCGTGTGTGTTGTGAGCAGCTGGATTACTGGGGGTTCAGAGCCCCAAGAGCCATTTCTTACTATGAAAGCTGACCTAAACGCAAAGGTTAAATATATTAGGTGGACTCGTGATTTGAGTCTAGAACTAGAGTTCTGCTGATGCCACCAAACCAAGCCCAACCATCCCCTGAAGACCGATGCGTTGGTGCATCATCTACAACTGCTCCAGTGACACAGTGGTAACTCCAGGCACCACGGAAGGTCCATGCTCACTTTCTTCCAAAAGGAGATCCTCTTATCCAAAAGTCTTGGAAATCAATGTTTTCTCCACGGAATGCACTCCCTGCCTCCTCTTTTGTTTGTAAAGAACAGTGCTAATCTTTTGCATCCATGTACAAAGTATAATGTGCATTTATGCTTCTAAAGCAAAGTACAGCCCAAATTCAAGGGGATAGGACATGCTTCCTTAAGGTGCAGCACAGTGACCTTGAAAGTCTGCATGTCAGTACATCCCGAGGAATCTGGTGTCTCAGTTGTGTCTGTGTAACTTCTATCAACAAAAATATTTATAGGAGTTTATGCATAATATTGATCACTAGAACACCATGTCACTTGACAAGAGGTTCCCATCTTCAAACAGTATATATGTGCATTATGACATGGTTAGAAGTTGGTGCAATTTGTTTACTTTTAAAATGAAAGCTGTGAAAGTTGAATTAAGAAAACAATTCTTTTTCGTTGACCTCTACACAAAAAGAGAGAAATGACCTGACTAATAGGGTTAAGCATCCTTCTCCAGAGGCATGCATCTGACAGCACGTGTCCAGCCTTGGCTATCTGCTGAAGCCTGCCTAGAGCTGCAAACTAACTCATGGGAAAGCAAAGCTATATAATGGCAGTGGTCAATAAATTTAATTTCTTATTAGCAAAACACTAATCAATAATCCAAACCAATTTTTTTTTCTTTCCTTCTATATTTTATGACTATCTGTGATGGGGAAAAAAGAAAAATTACTGTCTACACTATCATTAGCTGTTCTTTTAATTACTACCTGTACACAGTAGTTGGTTTAGAGTGCAGATGAAGTTCTTGGTGCAGATGACCTGGCAACAGTTAATTATGAAACTTGATATAAACAATACTCATTGATGATTTTTCTTTAATGGGAATCATGAACTTATTGCTCAAGTTGCGGCATTTTTCCTTTTTGCCAAGACTTATCATTTTGTCTCCCACTGAGGCCAAGATTTCAGAAACATGTGATTATTTGAACCATTGCACCCTTCCCCTAAAAATGTATTTCTAGACCTTGTATTTGTGAAGGAAAGTCTCATATGAAAACAGCACAAACTCATTTTTAAAATAAGTTTCATATGTGAAATTCTGGGCTATTTAAGATACAAAGCTTTTACTGACTGCCATTAGTGATGACTATTTTGATGTCGTTCTTAAAAGCCCTTATTCTGAGACTTTGATCCTTTTTTATCATTATTCCGATATAGCACAACTGCCATTTTCTTCTTAAATTGGCCACTTCAGCAACAAACTACTCCCTCTAGGAGAGGATCGAGTGGAAGAGCTCAGTATGTTTGGAGTATCTTGGCCTAGGTCCAAATTCTTGTATCGCTGGTCAAAATTCTGGATACAATCAAAACAGTAAAAAAGGCAACAGTAGAAACCCCCTGTATTAAAGCTACCCTACAGCAGCCTCCGGTTGGCACAGGAGCCTGAACAGGAGGTCTAAGGGCTGCGTGAGACAAGGGCTGCTGCTGCGTGGCTATGATAGATGGGCTGCAAAATGGTACCAAGAACAGTGAAAGACGTGAACTTTTTGATTCAAAACAAGGATGTAGCTGATTAGCAATCTGCAGGAAACTTGAGGCTTGTCCACGGTCTGCTGATCTAAAAGATGTGGGCAGCGGTTGGCTGCAGTGGTCGAGGACCCAGCACGGCTCCCGTCAGAGTGCGGCACACGGGGCAGCGAGGGGCTCTTCTGCTCTAGAGCAGGAACGTGCAGTGCTGCCAGACCTTGTTCCAATACAGAAAGTCCTGATTACTGATGAATTATTAGATATAGCGATTTGTATGATTTAAAAAAATACACAATTTGTATTCAAATATTTCATTTTCAAGGCTCCTTTCACTGCAGAAGCAATGTAACACATGCTTTCTTATGTAAATAATGCTTCAAAACAATTGCACAATAATTATTCAGTCCAAACCAAACAACAAATACTAATTAAACTGAATAGAAAACAGTGCAGCAAAGAAAAGCATGCAAAGGGCCTTGTGTTGTTAGTAGCGATTTCAACCTAAAATAAATCCTGTGAGTAGGAAGGTGCCATGTAAGGATCTCCACCTAACTTGTTGTTCTGTTATTTGCACAGTTTTAATAGGATTTTTCTATTAATCTGTGACAAACCATGAAATTTTATATTTTCACCATGACCAAGCCATGAAATTTGCCAACTTTGTCCATGATTTACACTGGGTCATAGTTATAAGGTCTGTTATGCTTTTTAACTAAATAACTACTGAAGCTTCCCCTTTGGACAGAATGAAGAATTTGCCTATAATTAAAGCAGGAATTGTTAACTGCTGGCAGTAAAAGTTTACAGCATTGTTTGACAGTCACAGAGATAAGCCAGTAAAACCCTGGGATGCCGTGTCTACCTGCGCTTCCCACATAGCCGAACAATAGGGTTATATCTCTCAGCATCACGAAATCAATCTCAGATTAGGTAATGAAATATGCACCAGCCTTTTCCCAGAACCTTTGACAAATCACACACAATCCTAAATCTTCATAAATCACGATTAAAGACAGGTATATCATCACCAACGCATATATCTTCCCATGCCTGACCCAGAGACTAATGAGAAAAGGCCTAGACTATCTCATCTGATTAATTAATTCAAAATGTCTGCTGTTATTCAAATGTGAGGCTGGTATTATTTGAATAACACTTGACAGCAGTGCCTGAAGATATCATTTCTGATTTGTGAAGCTGCTGCTGCATAACTGATGATAGTTTATGAAAATGTTCCATCGAAGCTGCTTTTCTTGGCACAACTGTGAAAGATTTTCTGGAGAGAGGGTTTTTTTGTCAGTAGTTGATGTTGCTAACATTGTCAAATATTTCCAAAATCTGCAACATCTTGGAAGCCCTTTTTTCCTGAAGCCCTGCTTGAATATTAGTTCCTTCGTTCTCTAAGAATTAAATCTCTCTCTCTCTCTCTCTTTGCAGCACAGCCAAAGGCAGCCGAATTTGACCCTTTCCATATGGCCTGTTCTTCACCAGCTCAGAGGACAAAGCGTCGTCTCTCACGGCCAAAGAAGGGCTCAGGGAACCAGCCTTCTCTGACCAAAGTCATTTTACTTCACGTCCGTGCTCAGTGCTATGTTCTTAGGGATATTTTTTAAAGACAGGAAGGATAAGTACTATGATTCCATAGTAAGATGTGCATGAACATTAATTTTGAAGGAAAAGACCACAGCCCCGTCCAGAAACAACGATGTTGCTTGGTGACCTTGGCTGGGGAAGGCTGGTGCACCTGCAGTCTGCGCTCGGTGCTGCCGCACAGGGTCCGGCCATGCCGGAGCGGTCTCGTCTGCTCTGATGTCCCGATGGGCAAAAGCCCGGACATGGGAAATCAACCCTGACTTCACTCCTGCCTCTCCTTGAAACAGCCCCAGGCTCAATTAACATAGTAATTTCAATTATTCAGATGGTTGCACTGGGAGTGGCAACTATGGACAAGTTCATTTCTTTTTCTGAAAATACTAGAGTCTCCTCTTTTTCCCCAGACTGCAACGCCACTGAAAAATCGGAAAGCCGCACACATGAGCATGGTACCTACTCTGTCCAAATGCCTACAAAGACACGAACTAGCAGATGCCATTTCCTAGGGATTAATGAAGAAACCAAGGCTGTGACATCCGTTGTGTCACCAAAACCTAAAAGCCACCACTGCAGCTGCTGAAGGTCTCTGGCCCCAGACGGCAGAGGGAAAGCAGAGCCTCTTCGTGCTCTGAGAAATGCCTGAACACAAACCAGCTTCCTCCGCCTCAAACCACCACGCTCAAACGAGGGTCCTGCTCTAATGAGAACAATTCTGCTACCTAGAGAATACGTTTCAAACAAAACTTACAGCAAAGGCTTCAGTGGTTTTTTTCCTGAAGTATTTATGTATTGAAATGTGCTAAGACTCCTGTCCTGCAAGAAACTGGGTTAATGTAAATGCAGAGCAGCCGCCCACCCAGGCTGAGATTTCCAGAGGTGACGAAGGGCCAGATCCACACCTGGGAGGAGCCCAGCACTTTCCCGAGCTCCAGCAGCTCACAACACACCACCAGGGATGGTAAAGATGTTCAGCACTTAATTTCATAGCACCTATAATAAGAGCCATGGGAACACCATTCTGCAGGTTCTGTTATTAGGAATAATTTAAATTACAAGTCTGTACCAATTTTTTAACAAAAGTCTTCATTTTAAAATTTTCTTTTTCCATGAGATAATAAAAATTAGCATTTTATTCTAAATATACCATACTACAAAATACCTAGAACCTGTTACAACCAATTTTTTTTTATTAGTGGAATGTGAAATGTGATGCCATGCTCATAACAGTTTTAAAACTGTGCTATTCTGAAGCTGCGTAGCCATAAGCACTAAAAGAGAGGATGTAAAATGTATGGTCTAAAACGAATATAAATCAATCATTATGACAGAAGTAGCACTTATTTGAGAGTCAGAAGTGAACAAAATATTCTGTGTCAGCAAAATGTCTCCTGTCAAAACCTGCTCTTTAAAATTTCACTACAATGTGCTGAGACAAATGTCCTTTGCAACTCCGTGTAAGGAAGCATGTTCTAAATCTTCATAATTCAACCCTTCCCTGTTTTCAGGCAAAAAAGCAAGCCGTAAACGGTTGTGTATTCCTGCTGATGAAGTAAACACCGCGCTTCTAGCCACAGCCAAGTGTCAAATGCTGCTGCCTCCTCCATCAGCTCTCACCCAGGACGGACGGCACCTCTGATCCACCGACTCAGGAAACCACGGGGAAGATGCATCAACAATTTTATCTGACCTGCTCATTCCTTAAGAGTGAATATTAAGCTGGTGGAGGTCGAAAGATCACCAAAATGAAGCGCTATGTTTATACGGAAATCTCTTAGGACCCCGGCACGTTCTCTCTCACCGGTGACCCGCAGGTCGGCGGGACCCGCACCGGAGATGCTTTACGCCGCGTACAGCCGCATGCCCGGCTGGGGCTCCTCTACAGCTACACCCGCGACGGCCTCTTCCCCCACCACGACTCTGCCAAACAACACGCTGACGAGGGTGCCGCGGCATCCCGTCCTGCGCAGGGCCGCTCCACCACGGGCCGGTGCTGGTCAGCGGTGTGTTCCTGACACACGGTGCTTCCCTCTCGGTAATCCCGACTACAACCTGAGCCGGACCCCAGCTCCCTTCAGCCCTCTGCCAGAACCTCTCCCTCCCTCCCTCTATGCCTTTTTTAGTAGACTGTTTACCTTTGATTAAATTACAAATGTTTGACCCCAGTTAAATCTTACAGCTAAGCTATCTGGGCTAGTGTTGTCTTTTTTTCCTCCCCTTTATCCTTCCCAAATGCATCACAAGTTCCTGAAGAGATCTGCATTATGTCACTCTTCAGTATATAAAATAAAGGGCATGCAACTAAATCAGATCTCCATTCTTCCTTACTTGGGATGACAGCACAAGCTGAACACTTTTAAAGTGGTTACGCTGTTTGCCAGGCTGCCACTACCTTAAGATACATAAAATACCAGATTTAAGACTTCAAAAGGGTAAATGACTCCAATTCATGTCGTCATACTCATGAAAAAGCAACCTTTTCCGTTTTGAAAATACTGGGGAAATATACCTTGGTGTGTCGAGTACGTCCCACATTTCTGAGACAGTGCGAATGTAACAAAGGTCTTACGTTTACCCATTCAAAAGGAGAACCATCTTTTTTTCTTTTCAATCACAAGTTTTAAACTGGACACAATCTGCCATAGAGTCTAAAAAGGCAGTATTAAAGGTCTGGGATCTATTGCAATTTCTAAAAAATCAAACCCCCAAACAGAGGAGAGGACAAAGGCAAAGCCATGGCTGTTGGAAACAACCTCTTCCAACTCAGGATTCTATTTTTGCAACTGTATACATTAAAAAACCTGTTTGAAGATTAAAAATGCATAAAACTCGAAATTGACATTTATTTCCTGCAAAACAATCTATTTCTTCAGAGATAGTTTTTTCCAAAAGATGATAAACTCCTTCTCCTTATGTTGTGCCTTAAGACATCATGTGCTTTTATCCTTTAGCAAAATATGAACCAGCTACTAGGCTGACAATGCCAAGAACCATGACAAAATGGATTATTAATGAGAAACTGATCTCCAGAACTCTATTAATTTATGTCTTCCTGTCGGATCCCAAAGATGTATCAGCCCTCTCACTCAAAGAAAAAAATGCCAACATTGTACTTTGTTTTAAAGTTCTGCTTAGATGAAGAATTCATTATCCAAAGCACTGTTGTGTTATTTCAGTCTTCTTGTAGAATAAAGATTCTTTATCAAATAGCTTAGAAAGCTGCTGACAAGTGCGAGGATCTTGCAAAATATATTTACATCAAAAATTCAATGAGGAATCTTTGGATTTTTAACCTTTTTTTTTCTTTTCTCGGCAACACTCCTTGCCTCGTTCTGACCTGTCAGCACTTTGGAAATGAAGACCATGAAATTCCATCTGTAAAAACCTGAGAAAAACTAACACGATGGTGAGCTTTTAAAATGCTTAATTATACTAATTATTCCACTGCGAAGTAAAATGATCTAACACGTAAACAGAAGAAATCAGATTTCTTTGTTGAGCACAAACAGCAAACAGACATAAAATATCCTTTTAAGCCTCCGTGAAAAAATCTATCTCATCTATGCTTATCATAATATTTATGAAATAAAAAACAGAGAGGAAAAATTGCTGTAATGTACTCTGGGTGACCTCTGCTTTCGAGAGAGAATGAAAACAGCCTTTTGCTTTTCAATCCCCATCAAAGTGGAGTTAAAGGAGGGACAGCATTCCCTTGCTCACTGCCATTAATCATTGCTTTCTTCAAGCAAGTGCGTATTAATTTCTGTCATCCCAAACATCATCGAGTATTGTTACAGCACCGTTCACTCCTCATTCACCACCAGTTGTTACCAGTTTCCCTACACTGAGCAGAGACAGGGTGAATCGTGTGGATTTCAGTGTTAGAGGCCTTTATCCCTGGGGTGCTGACACCAATTAAGCCATTTCAAGAAGAAATGAGAACAGGCGCAACCCTTCTCTGTAACAAGAGCTTGCACCTAGCATTGGCAGGTTGCCATTCGCTGTTGCCTCGCACTACAAAAACACCCTGCCACATCCCCGGGAATTATACAGCATGTTTACATTTCATCTTCGCGGTACCCTGGCACATTTTTTTAGATCTCCAGTGCAAAATTCGGTGCAGAGGATTTCACCGTCACTTTCCAAATAGCCTTCCCGAATACAAAAAGGCTTTAGGATGAGATTTAAAAACTAACACAGGCTTTCCCTAGCACAGTATTGTTTAATCAATTAATGTTACTGTTAGGAAGAGAGAGCTGAAATAGTACTAGGAGGACGAGCTCTTGTTCTTTTGCTGAATTCCGGCATTAGACGCACACATGAGACGAATGACAACAATTTTACCATTGCAATATAACAGATACGCTAAATATGAAAATTAACTGAATCTTCCAGAATTATAGTATCATTCAAGCTGACTAGCGATAAGCATCCTTGCACTGCTGGCATTGCATCAGTTTTTGTTTGGGGGCCTGCAGGAGCTAAAAAAAATTGTGCATTTCAAAAAAGTTACCTCAAATCCTTAAAATCAACACGTTTAATGAGTTTAATTAATATCATTTGTACATTGCTAAAGTGTGTGTAAAGATTTATCAAACTCTCTGGCAATATTGTTGATTTTTTCTGACCGCTTTAGATCCAATCATTCTCCTTGTTTTAGACATTTACATCTGCTTTTAAGTTTTTATGGTTGCCTGTTGGCAGGCAGCAAAGTGGAGCTGTCGATGCTGCTGCAGAATAATGCAAGGTTTGTTATGAATTAAATATTAGAAACCTTAACGCAGCGGCCAATAAGAATTATTTGCCTTATTAAAGCAGCAGAAGACGCTGATTAAATTTTCATTGCATTGCAGTCTTTTTCCCATTTCTGCTTTCAATTCATCATTCTAATGTATGAAAGGCTTGCCGAATAATGGCATGGGGACTTAATTTCTGGAATGCAAATATGGCAAAGAAAATACCATAAATACCCTCCCAGAAAACATTAAACAGTCAGTTCTAATTAAGTGAATACTAACTAAGTAAATATTCTCTTAAAGGAAAAAAAAAAAAACCTCAAGATGTCAAGAATTCCAAGAAGGAAAGCGCTAGAAATACACGCACACAAAAATTATATGGAGCCTTGATTATCTGAATTTCACAGGAGACAACTAAGTATGTTTAAACAATTGAGTTTTCAGATACTCAAATTTTCGTATTTATTAGTAAATATCAGAAAACACAGTCCTGTTTTGATTAACTGAGATTGTACCTCTCAGGTACTGTAAGTAAATATGCTGTAGTGCATGACAGCTGTAGCAAGACTGCTTTAAGTCAGGTGATCCAGATGTGTTAGTTTTATAAAGCAACACATTTTAATACTACTCAGTTTACTGGCATGGCACCCTTTAAAAATAAAATTCCTTTAGGGAAGAAAAAAAAATTCTCATGACAAAAAAATTGTGAAAGGTTTCGGAAATGAAGCTCGGCTGGAACACCAGTTAGCAGTTTTACATCTGCACTATACGTAACTACGGGTATATTTAGGGAAAATGGTCAAACAAAATCTTGTAATCGTGTGTCCTATACTGAAGGTTGTTCACGTTTCTGCCTTAATGTGCATCAGGAAGAAAATGAACTTCAAGTATCCATTTCCCCTAGAGAAAATCTCTTCCCTGAAACTCTGCAACTAATGAAATGGGGATCTATAAATAGCAGCATCATTACCATGAGAGCACTTGCTTTGTACCAGTCTCTGCATCTGACCCTCTTTACACTAATAACTAGTAGACTTCAATATAATTCCTCTATAGGATGATCAATATTAGGACAGTTAAAATGTGATGTACATTTAAACTGTGGAGTGTATTTACTTACCAGGCTTGCGAAAACACAAGAACGCACAATGCTATCTGGTACTGCCTTTCCCTGCTCACACTTATTATGGAGTTTCTTACTGTCTTAAATGAGATGAGTGCTGCTCTGTAACTTCTCTCTGATGTTAGAGAGACATGCATTGTGACAAGACAAAAGCCATAACACACCTGAAATGTTCCCTGCTGAAATCTCTCTCGATGAACCTCATTAAAATGGTTACTCCATTCCAAATATTATCTACTGAAGCATTACTGTAGTAAACTCTTCCTTGAACTGTTGAATACAGTAAGTGAGCATTTAATCAGTAAATGTAATGATTTGGAAATGTGGTTTACTTCTAGTCAAAACCCACTATTTTCCAATTGCAATAGATCGTTTAAAAAAGTTAACCAATACTTAATTTCACTGTGGATTGTAAATTAAACTATCCTAAAAGATAATGCGGTTCAGGAATCTAGGGGAAAAAAGGAACTATTTATTAGGTGTCTATGGAATATTCTGCTACTGCATATAATTTATTGATACTGAGATATTTATGCTGCCCTTCATTAAAGGTAAATATTCAGTTACATTTGCATCTCCCATATACAAAGAGCTCAATTGTTCTGCTAATTTCATATCTCTTAAAATAAATATGATAAAACGTTCCAGTGGGTGGATGAGTTTAAAGGCTTTTATTCTCTGTGACAAAATTATTGATGACAACATATCATAAATGGCACTTACTCCATATACACATGTCACAAGAAAATGTAAAATATTAGAACAGTTATGCATGCAGGAACATTTACTTTTTAAATGAAAATATAACATCCCAATTTTAAAAACCATGTGGTTAAATCAAGAGAATGCATATAGAGAAAAAAGAGGACATGAAATTTCACATGTGCTTAAGCTGATTTTCTTTTTGCTTACAGGTACTATATATGTACTAAAATTTGATTGACTTTATTTAAGCCACAAAATACATAGTCCACCAGCAAACTAAAGACAAATGGTACAACCAAACAAAGCTTCCAGGCATGCTAGATGACTTCTTCTCTGTCTCCCAAAGGTACTTGTTCAGTGGCATTTTTTTGTTTGTTTGTTATCACCCTTTAACTTATTAAATATTAAAATAGCCCAGAAATCTGCATTTTATATCAAAATCAGCAAAGACAGTAAAATGCATTTAGAACATACTGGGATGGAAAATTGTGTTAGTATGATTTAAACAGACAGTACCTCTGCTGGAATACATTATTGTCTGTTATAGGCAGTATTGGTGGAAAAATGTTTTGAACGCATTACTCATATGAAGACTTTCATGTTACAATCTTTTTTTAATCATTCAGACATACCTCTGAGAGCCTAAAAAGGGATTATTGCAAATATCATGGTTTTTTGTATTTTAATACGATTAATATTATAAGACACACAAAGATATTTGAAAGCAAGGATTTAAGAGAAATAAGCTGAGTAAGTAAAGCTTGTAAAATGTAATCAACATCATATTAAAATATTGGGCAGTAAAGGTTGCAATTTAAGGAAAGGCAGGCAGAATTCTCAGCAAATGCGTAGGGATAGGCAACAGCATTTTTTATCAGGGCTAAAAAAAAAAAAAGTATTTGTTGATCTGTGCCAGCACCTAAACTTTCAGGCATATTTGTAAATAAAATCAAAATTATGACTTCGGGTCCATGGTTTCCCCCTTCACGTGGGCCCGAGATGGAGGAACAGGCAGGAGCTGGGCGCTTCCCACAGACGGGATTTGGAGAGTTTCAGAGTTAAATAAAGCAGATTTGTAAATGGCAGGATCCTCTCAGCAACGACGTGGTTCTTGCTCTGAGGCAGCCGATGGAGCAGAGCTGCTCAGCGGCACTTGACAACAGCAGTGCTCCCACAATTGTAACCCTCAAATCCAATCAATCGTTGCTCTTTGCATTTCAAGCAGCTCCTGGCTGCCACTGCCTGAAGATAACTATTTTACCACCTCTGTCATGCCTAATTAACAAGTCAGATGTACAATTTAGAAATTTTGCAATTAACCTGCTAAAATATTGCTGGAGGATGCTAATTGTTATGCCAGTTGCCATAAAAGCTCATTTGCATAACTTATGTGTGAAAAACAATTATGAGCGGCGTTCACAGACGCGGTCCACAAACTGCTCCTAGCTACGGATGAGAGGGCCACAAAAACACTTAATTCATTGCCCACAAAATTATGTTCCCCCTTTTCTTAAACAGCATCTGTTTTGTGAAGCTATATTCATAGAAAATCCCCAAATCAACAATTAGGAGCATATGTAAATGTGCGATTACAGTTCTTTTTCTTCCATTGACAAGTTCCCCTTCCTGTGCACGGAGAGGAGCGGGGCGGCGATGCCGGCTCCCCGCGCCCCGTCCATCCCTCGCGCCCGTGCCGGCAGCGCCGGGCACTGCCAGGGAGCTGCCAGCCCGCCGGCAGCCGCGCTCCGCCGCTATCTGGTCCTCGCAGAGGATCACTGGGGGCCACTTTAACAACAAAGAAGCTAAAGTCAATTGTTTCTTCAGTGAATAGGCTTCTGTTCTTCAGCATATATTTACCCAGGCGTTCAGGGCAGATTTTTACCATTAAATCGGAGTCTGTAGAACATGGTTGTTGTACAAATATTTACATTAGTGCTGACCACAGCCTTATTGCGGCACTCGGAGAGAACAATATTCCCAGCTCTGTCACCCCGTTTTGGAGGCCCGAGTCTTGCTCTCAGCTACAAAGCCAGGATCGCCGCTCTCCCTGTTTGCACGTGCAGAGCAATAAGCTAATTTCATCAGACGCTGGGGGCCAATGCACGGCATTCTCATCAGGCCCCACCGTGCTACGTTTTTAGGGCGGAAAAACAAACGCCCATTTCTTGTTTCAGTGAAAACAGGACGTGGACTGTGTGTTGTTTCGGGTCTCCTTTCAAGTAGGCAGTTTGCTCGGCAAGTGTTCATAGCCCATTAAATATTACTAAACTAAACAAGAACTCTAGTCTGGAGCCCCGCAAAACGCAGTCGTACGGTTCAGCACCAATGACATCACATCATTACGCAGCAAGACGATGCTGCTTGTTCCTCTCCAAAATATTAGAGATTTAAAAGTTACATAACAATCACGGTGATTAAACAGCAGCTGTTATGATAATCAGTCAGTAAAAGGAAATTGATTTGTTTAGTGCTAGCAACTACAATATTATTAGACTCTCAGTATATTGAAAGGAAGAAATATTTCCTTTATTGAACACAAAATGCCATAAATTTAGGTAAACCGAAATTAGTTCATGTAATACACTGACATCCAAGAATTTATGTATATGGAGTCTATCATTTAATTTTCAGACATTCAATTTCTATACTTGGTCACAGTCAAAAGGTCAAGAACCAACAAGTCAATAAGTTCCCAAGCTCCATATCGATATCACGTCACTGGCCTAACAAGTGGAGAGGAAGTAAGAAATAATTCACAAAAAAAATCCTCAGCTGCGTAAGGAAGGCAAAATTTCCCCCACCGTCCCAGGCGACCGCTGGGCACCAGAGAGCCGCCAGCAGTGCCGAAACCTCAGCAGCCTCGTGGCCCCAGAGCCGGTGGCACCGGTGGGACCTGGCAGGGCTGCGGTACCCCACGCCCAGGCACCCGCTCTGCCGTCCTCGGGCTTTCTTTCCCCTCTTCCCTTCTCACCCAGTGCAACAAAGGAAAGAAATACGAGGTAGAAAAACTGATAGTTCCCACTCTATTTGAATAACAAGTGAAATCCTAAAAATACCTCCACTGCATGTTATTACCAACTGTATCACCAGGTTTTATAGTGACAGGACTGTGCTATAATTTCTGAGAAAACCTCGGCATAAAGCTCCATAAACCCAACCACTCCTGTAATGTATCACCTTATCTAGTGCACAATCATTTCCACAACTTTTCATGTTAGTATAATTTGTTCAAAAATGGTAATAAATACATCCTTGAAGTCAAATAAGAATCATTGCACAATCTACTGTAACTTGTTCTTACTAGTGACAGTTAATCATGCTACCAGGATCTCACATGAAAGAAAATAAGCAAACATTTGGGTGTTCTGTAATTACAAACCTCACTAAAAGCACACTTCCTTCTTTAATCAACAAATATATGAAAGCATGCTTTAAATACCCTTTCAAGTGTGCCATCCTGCCTGTAAACAGCTATCACTGAAGAAAAGCAGTGATCCCCATCTACGGTGAGCAAACAGTCTCTTTCCGTACTGAGCAAGCTAACTACCAAGTCAGAAAACCCTGATACCCTTTTGCTAGAGGTCTAACCATTAATTAAAAAACCAAACATTCCTAATTAAAGCCAAGAAAAGTAGAATTCTAAGGAAAACCTAATCTCTTCATCTCCAGGAGGTAAGACTCCACTTAGGCTCACCGTGATTGGAATGAAGTGGATACTGTAAATAGTGCTAATAGAGTACTTCTTACGTAACAATTTTAATTATACCCAATACTTGATAAAAATATTCCTTTTCAAGACATAGCACCAACTTAACACAATCTTCACAGAAAAAAATCTGATCAATAACACTCCCATTTTAAAGATAGGAAAAGTGAGCTCTTGCATTCCCTTCAGTGAAGCAGCAGCCGAGCCCCAGGTTTGCTCCCACCGAGGTCACCACATCTCTCCTCACTTGAGTGGGAGGAAAGTTTTTTCTTCTAAAGTCAACAGCAACAGCAGGATTCAAACCCAGAAATGCCAGGCTTTCATCTCCAGCACCCTCTCCTCCCAAAACAATGCTGTTGGGGGTCTATTGGTACTGAGAAGTTAAGGTTGGCCACAGAACATTTGCATTATTTAGTTCTTTTGTTCAAGAATGTGAAATTCAAAATTAGCAGCTGGAGACCAGTGATGCTTTCTTTTGCTTTCCGTGAGAACTGATTTTGCAGTTTCAGGTGCTGTTTTGTTCTTCCCAGTATCAAAAAGGTTCACTATGATAACTAAAGTTTTTGGTTTCTTGATCGGATTCTTTGGGCCAACCAGTTCAGGAGGTCTTGGGAACCAAGGACAACCAGGGACATAATATTTTAAATGAAAACCACGCTACGGACTCTTTGTTGACGAAGAGCAGGGAGGGTGGATGGAGAGGGCTCGCAGCTCCCGCGGGTGCCAAGGGCAGGGGACAGCGGGCAGGGACCCGCAGCGCACGTGCCAGTTGTCCTGCGCTGACGTGAAAACCCCTGTGGCTTCGGGGAAACCGCGGTGGTTTGTGTCTTATGTGGTTCATGTTAAAAATTTCCCAACAGTGATAGACTTCAGCTGCCAGGATCAGGGAGAGCATGTGCATCTAGCATGAACAGCCCCCGCATGGAGCTCTGGGGCATTTTTTTATCCTTTTTCCTTTCTTTTAAATAACTATTGGGGCTCATAACAAGCACTGTCACTCTAGCACTACTCCCCTGATTGACTTTGAGACAACGATCTGTGGAGGAGATGGGCACACAAACAGCAAACATTCTGCAGGCACTCAGGCAAAGAGGACTAGAGAGGCTTGGGTTGGTTTTGTTTTGGTTTTATTTTTTGATGAATTTTTGTTCAACTTCCAGAATTACTTCTCTGATATTTTTTTAAACAGTATTATAAAAAGAAAACTAACCACAAAACTGTAGTAAAGCAACTCCGAGGCTGAATAAAAACCACTCACACACACAAAAAACACCAGAAGAAAATTTGAACTAAATCAGAAACTCTCGTCTTTGAGTCATCCTGGAGTGTCCTAATACTGCAGAGGTCTCAGCACAGCGATCTTAAGTATCATATATGCTCTAATAAATAGGTTCAATGAGTTGAGTTAAGGGCAGAGTTTAACTATTAACTCCAAATTTCCTCACTCTTATGGCTGTAAGTCAATCCCTTAATGTTACTTTAACACAATTTCTGGCAGTTGAATAAAATCTATGTTCAATATTACAACCCCTTCCTTCCTAAATGAAGGAAAATATACGTGTGATTTGCATAAGAAATGATGGGAAATGCTGTGAGTGAGTGGGGGTGATAAATGCCCAAGGCCCCATCGGCCAGGAATCAGAGACGACCATTTGACTTCTGCTGGTTGGGCCCTCATTATCCCAATCCCAAAACCAGCAGAACTGGCAAAAATACCTCCACGCAGGTATAGTTCTCAGCACAGGAGCAGTTAGCAGTCAGAGAGGTTATAATACAAAGCTGTAAGATATATCTAAAATAATACCACAAAAATCAGATGACACAAAGAATTCTAATACTTTCCTTTTGTTAAGATACAGTAACTGAGAATACAATGAAATTCTTCATGTTCAGTATCTCCCATTAGATCAATTAATATTCAGAGAAAGGCTTTAACATGAAGTTTAAATAATCATAGAAGGAGAAAAAGAACCACCAATGTTCTAGAAGCTTCTCTAGACCTTTCAATCAATTTTATTTATATGCAAAACCAAGAGAAACTCAGAAAAAACAAAGCTCCTCCTGATGCTAAAGCTCTCAATTTACTGACAGGCAAATGGCTTCATGCTGCCACTTAATCTCATTTCTTGCATAATGCCCTCTAATTAGCATATCAAAGTGAATTAATACTTCTAGGGCATTAGCAATGGGAAAATCTGCTCCAGGCTTCACAATAGCAGTTAAGCAAGAGCCAAGAAATCCTCAAAAACACCACAAACCACTTTGCATTGCAAAACTGTTCAATTTATTTATCCTCTCTCTCTAAACACTTTTACCGCACACTGTTTTACTACTGTTCACCAAACAAAATGATAATTGCCAAAGTTACCAGCATCTGTAATGCCTGTTTAGAATCTTAATTTAGATTGTATACTTGAAGATCTCTAGATGCTTTCATTGACCCCGCCGTATACAACAGGATATACTGAAAAACTGTTGTTCTTTTAAAAAATGCCATCAGGATAATATTATTAAATTCCATTTTCCACTGACAATAAATAATTAAAAATTAAACGATATACGAAAAAGCCACCTGCTGGACAATGAGGAATGAGAGATTAGCTTTAAATGTTGATGCATGACTTAAGTATAGCAAAAGGTTTGACCTGTGAACACATGATACAAAACCACCACCCCCCTTCCAAGTGATTGATTTGTAGGACGCATGATATTCAGTGATTCATATATTGTTACAAGTTCATATGACTGTGCAACATGCATTGAACTGATTGTTAACAAAAGAATTTAAAGTAAACTACCTAAAATAGTATAAAATTAAAGTAAGTGCGTAATGATTTTTACTATATGCTTTTATGCAAAACATGCTATTTTTATCCAATTCCTGAAGCAATGAACACGTTATAGCTGTTACAATCAGACATCAGACCATTTCTTCTTTAAAAAATATTTTCTGAATCTACTTTCAATCACAGGTCGCTTTGCAAAATATAAACTATAATTTATAAACAAGGACTAAAAAACCCTAAAACTTCATCATCTTAGTGCTCCCCATCAATCTTTAAAAACAGAAAAAGAACATTAAGGGAAAAAAAAAAACCGACCAAAAACAAACCCCAACACTAGTACACCCACCCTAAACCCAAGAAGGGGGCTGGAGCACTAATGGAAGGCTAATAACAAAGAGTAGAAGAAAATGCCAGGGTCAGTGGGGTTTTCTACATTTCTGTTTGCAACATGAAGGGAAAAAAAAAGTATGGCAGTAACAAAATAAATTACGATGGGCTATTTATCTAGGACTTTGAGCCTTCCTAAAGAATGTGCATTATTGAAAAAAATATAGTGTTCAAGTACCAGCCTTCATTTCCTTTCATGTTTAATTCCCTGTTTACTTCCACTGTAAAGACAGCATTATGGAGGAGCTCTAATGTCCAGCTGAGAAGCACAATTCATCTGTTTGGCTGATGAACTACTCTAACTTTATAAAAGCATGAACTATAAGAGCTGACAGAAACTTTAATAATTTATATTAAATATTGATGTGAATTATTTACTCCATTCATACTTAAAGACATGAATTGCCTACCAGAGAAAAGCAAATGTGACAAAAGGTCAACATGCTGGTGAAAAAAGGCAGGCTGTGTCAGGCATGTGTTATCTGAACCATGCTGATCACCTTGATAAGCGAATAGCATTAAACATGACTGCTGAGAAAACAAACAAAGCATTCTTCTCAGGGTGTCAATTCATGAAATACAAACAGCTACATCTAATTCTACCAATGATACCAGGACGGCAAAACTCCACTCGGGGCTCCACTGATTTGGACTCGCTAGTACACAGATTCAGCATTCATTCCTGCTACTCATAAAAATATTCATCAAACCATCATATGCATGATGTGCAAGGAATTGAAAAACAGTCTAAAAATTGAGGACAGATACAAACCGGACTCTCTCGCACTCTACTGTATAATTACTAATATAGTCTTCATATGTATTTAAATATTGCATTACATTTGTAACAATTTAGTATGTCTAATTCTGCTTATATTTGCCTACGGTAGGCTGCAAATATCATTATATTAATGTTTCACACAAATCAATATTTAAATTGAAAAAAGACAGCATAATATCCATATCATACAACTTTTTCATTGAAAGCTGTAGGAATAGAGCTTGATAAATGTGTTAAATCCTGTTGAAGAAAAAAAAAAAAGACTCCTTTGCATTCACTACATGCTATTATAATAATTTATCTCTGAATGCAAAAATTCCTTAACTTACAACAAGCATCCTAAAATACACCACCCAGTAACTCATATAATTTAGCATATTCAGATAAGCAAGCAAATGTGTCCAATTAAAAAAAAAAAAAATTAAGGACATGAAAAATAGCTATAGAATAAAACAAATCCCTGCTCCTAGTTAAATTAGTATTGACAAGTAGGACCAAATTTATCCTCTATGGAGGGAGAAAAAAAAAAAAGAACTGGAGACACTGATATCCTGGTAATCAATGTGAAGATTGTTATTTAAATATAGCAAGGAGCACTAACAATGGTAAGGTCTAAAGGTATGGTGTAGTTACAGGTTCTGTAAGACAAAGTATCATGAATTTCCCTAATGAAAATAATCACCAAAGCCGCCTGTTTTCTTAACCAGAGAAGCACCCTGTTAGAAATTCACCAAAGAAATAGCATTTTGATAATGAATGTGCTTGAAACAGATGACCAAATGACAATCAAGATACTTTATTCCATTTATTTTTTCCTAGTAGCACATTTATGAAGAAAAGCAATGTCATTGCCATAAGGACAGTGTAAATGACCTAACATTCTACTGCATGTCATCATTTGTAATACATATGCTGACAATTAAAAAAAAAATACCATTCAAAAGTATAACCAATGGTTCAGTGAAAAATCTTGCATACTGAAGCATCAGAAAGGAAACAAAAGCTAAACAATTTAAACTGAAGAAAAATTGTACATACATAAATACACAATGCTTACTTCCTTACGTAGTCGGGGTAAATAAAAAATATGTATTTAGCAGCTTGAAAAAAAACACCAGGACTGCACATAAATATTTTAAATAGCTAAACTGAATAACAATAACATCACAGCTGATATTTAGAAAATAGCTAACATACATACATCTATACATACACACTTATATGTATGTATGCTATCAGTGCCATTTCATTGTTCCATTTGAATCCTTTAATGTTCAGACAGGACTGCTAGGATTGCATATTATTATGTATTATTGCAAGTTGTTGGGACTAAATGATAGTTTACAAACACTGAAAAGTTGAAATTTGTGCAATGCAAGGGGAAGAGTCCTGTGATTTGATTTTTAAATAGCCACAGTGAAGAAAGGGGTTAACATTTTCAAATTCTGCTAGCAGACAAGGCAAAAAACAAGTCCTTCTCCAATGAGTTACCTAACAGGCAGTTTACAGATTTTGCAGCATATTGACAAGGGGCGTTCCTAAAAGAGTTGGGCCATTTTCATCAATAAGAAGCTTTGCAGCAAGTAAGGGCATGATACAGCCCTTTAATCATCAGAATGGCATGGTATGGCTATTTACAGTTGTAGCAATAAAAATAAAGGTTTTAGCTTACATAGGGAACAGCAAGAAATTAACCCCGTGGTTAACGTCACTATTTGTCTGGTTTTCCTATATTTTTTTTTTCCATTCTTTAAAACAAAATTCTGCACAAGGGGAGAACGTTCTTAATGAACATTTTCCTCCTCTCTCTTTAGACATAAAAAATAGTTCAACCAGCCCAACCAGCCAAGCAGGCCTTTCTCTTCCCCTGCGGACACCTCCTGCAGTCGAGAAGTTCATTAAGTTTTATGATCTTCCCAAGTCAGTCCTGCTTATAAGCCTCACAAAGGCCACAAATCTGGCAAACCATCATGTATGCCATTAGGCTTTACTAGTAAATGAATGCTATTTAGGGTTTGTGGTGACAGTAAATTAGGGTTTGGTTGGCAGCTATCATTGTTTCTGTTGGGCTTATAGAAATAAATAAATAAATGTATATGTGTACACACCTACGCACATGAATTCAGACATTTTTATAAATGTGTGTTCATATCTATACAAATGATTTTTAAAGACAAAACACCAAATCATCTATCAACACAATCCAGGGCCTAATAACATGCCATTCCAGTGGGAAATAATTGTAATTCCCTAACCATTTTAAGACTGTAAGAATTAATATATTTTCATTTCTATCTCCATGAGAATAACCAGTACCTCAGGTATAGCAACGTCCTAATGGAGGCTTAATCAAATTACAAATCTGAAGGATTTTTAGTCAGTAAAAAAAAGCTATTAAAACAAAGGCGCAAATCAGTTTTTGATTCCTACTGGTAGGCGCGTAAGGAGACAGACTGTTACACAGGTATGCAACAGATGTGAGCGCGCATTAAGAATGCAACTTCCAACACTTCCAAGCGACACCTCAGAGAACGGGTAAAATATAACAAAATGGAGTTAATAAGGCTCTCACTGGCTTATCTTCGTATTTTATTGGAGGGGCTTCGGTAGAACTTTGGGTATCATTTTTCTTTGAACTAATTAAAGAAATAAGTGGCAGTTTCTTTATGAAAACCATGCTACCTTGTGGTTGCCTCTAAGAATGCACATAGCTATTAATATCTGTAAAGCTCTTAAATGTATTATGCAGCACTTTTTAAAATGTTAAAATGTTAAAAAAGAAATGTCAGGCTAAATTCAGTAAGCTCAGTGATTTGCTTTGTACATGGTAAATACCTCACAGGAAAAAAAAAATAGAAATCTTCAGCTCCTAACCCTAAGTGAGAGTGAGAGAGAGGCTTTCAAAAATGTGATGCATTCATTAACCCTTGCGGGAAAGTGATAAGAGTTGCTCTACCTAAACTGAGGATTCCTCTACGTGTTCTCTCACAACCAGTCTCACAAAGTCCTCTCTGACTGTACTGAAAACTACTGAAGTATAAAAAAAATACATAATTCAATATAAAAATGACTTAAATATTGCATTACTTATTTCAGAACAGACATGACTGCAGTTACACTTCATGTATAGGCTACAGTCTCTCTCCTCACCTCTCCTCCTTCTCACAGAAGAAGGTAGCAATAAAGCCATGACGGCAATTCCCACTGCCAACACCAAGGTAAACTTTGGTTCCGATTAAAAAGAATTAAATACCGGCGCATGACCCATTTGCAGGCAGATTTAAGTACTCAGACCACAAGACAATGCAGAGTACCAGGGCGGGGGGGGGACGGACACCGGGATGGGGACGGGGACCTCTGCTTTAATTGCATCTCAGACCGTTCACCCTTCCAGTTCAGAATTGTTTGAGCCGTCTCCTACAAAAACAGCTTACAGAAAATATGCTAGAATTTGTTTTTCACATTTTCTTTGCTTTAGCACGCTAACTAAAGCCTACATAGACATTTCGTCTCAACTGGGAGACGCTGAGTGAAGGTCCCCCTCCAGGAACAGTTTTTGGTGGGGGTGCGGATTCACCTCCATCAATCACCCGGTGCATTAATCCTGTCCCTCCTGTGCTGCCGGGATCTTGCCTTTGGGCAGGCGGGCGCCTTTACTCTTTGTTGGTTCTCAGCGATTTCACAAAAGAGATAACTTGCAAACTTGGCTCGACTACTTGCAGCACAAAGGCAGGATCCCAACTTACAAGTTATCACTGAAACACCCCGAAACGTTTCAGACCACAAAGTCTCTTGTCAGGTTCCCTCTCGCCTCCGAGACAGCTGTGGCCTCACCAAACACCCTCCGCCAGTAATCCCCGCTGCTGAAAGGACTTGGGTTTTTCTTCGCAGCTCACCTCTGACATGTGGTTGACTATACTTTCCTTTCAAAACAGTGAGGCTAAGCCCTCTGCAAATAAAGTGATCGGAGGACCTACGCCTGCCTCCTTAATTGAAATCTGCCTGCTGCAAAATGTCTGAACATCGAGGGCAGGTTGCTTGGCTGGCTCCGGAGCAGGACAGTCAAAAAAGTTTAGGGAAAGGCAGAAAACAACCACAAGCCAAAGAAGGACGGAAAGGGGTTACAAGCTGATCGAGGCAAAATGTAGGTACGTGGGGAAGGAGGGCAGAAGGGGGATCATTCCCCTTATCCCGGGTAATATAATGCAATATAAAGCAGAATCAATCTTAATATTCACAACACAGTCAATACCCTAGTGCTTAGCTGTCAGCAGAAACTGAAGTGGATCCCCGGTAGCAAAGAAACCCTTGGACATAAAGCACCATAATTTACTGGAGCTGTGCACTTTTAGGCTTCTCAGCTGAGATTTGCAATGATTTCACGTTTGCTGTTTTCGTCTATAATCTTTATTTTTTCAGTGTGCAATTAAGGGGAATGTGATTGAGTACCAAAATATGGCTAAAAAGCCAGCCAACGCATATATTTATTTCTAAAGCCAGATCGTAAGAAATGTTCTTATTCTCATAATACAAAGCAAAATACTTTGCAAATTTTCCTTTTTTTTTTTTAAATCTCTGTAAATTCAGTGATGTGAAAAAATTGCAAAAAATCCCCTGAAATGCCTCTAAAAAAAAACCGCAGAGTTTATTATAGTGTCGCATGCATGTAGAAAAAAATGTCTTTTTTGTACTTTTGTGGTGAAAATTTTTGGCACTTAAAACATCATCGCCCGAGAGCAACTCAAGCTTCGCCGCACTCTACACGGACCTGGGGTCAAAGCATCCATCACTTGGCGTTCCTCAGGCTCTCTGTGGGAGTCTCCTTCCCCCGCTCTGCTGACAGGGGTTCAGCTTTGCTCCCCCCAAACCTGGGCAGCGCACACCCTCAGAAACTTTATCGTCCCCGCTGCGTGCTACGCATCCCGGGGAAAAAAAAAGAAAAAAAAAAAAATTAAAAAAAAATGTGAGGTAACACCGATCTGACAAGTATTTTGCCAAGTGTCCTGACGGTCAAAAAGGCAGCCCGGGCGCTAGCGGGGGACCTCCGGAGCTGTGTGAGGAGAGCGGCGGGGGATTCTCCACCGCGCCATTTCGCAGCGAGTCAGCCTGACCGGGCCGCCGGCGCCGCCGGGACG